>NW_024609868.1:15216445-15706994 GCF_016920785.2 Ixodes scapularis | reverse complement strand
GTGAGGGATTTTCTGAACCAGGAAAATTCATGAGTATAAGGGTGAGTGAGGGCCGTGAGGGTGGTGAGGGTCGTGAGTGCGTGAGGGCCGTGAGGATGGTGAGGGGTATGAGGGCCATGAGTGCGTAAGGGCGGTGAGTGGCGTGAGGGCCATGAGTGCGTGAGGGGTGTGAGGGCGGTGAGGGCAGTGAGTGCATGAGGGCCGTGAGGGCGGTGAGGGGTATGAGGGCCATGAGTGCGTGAGGGGCGTGAGGGCGGTGAGTGGCGTGAGGGCCATGAGTGCGTGAGGTGTGTGAGGGCGGTGAGGGGTGTGAGGGCCATGAGTGCGTAAGGGCAGTGAGTGTCATGAGAGGCGTGAGGGTCGCGAGGGCGGTGAGTGCATGAGGGGTGTGAGGGCCATGAATGCGTGAGGGCGGTGAGTGCGTGAGGCCCCCTTCAGACGGAGCATCTTTCTCAGCAATTTTGGTGTTGTGGTTCTCCTTAGGGCCACTGCCTTTGGGAGTACCACGTTCGCGGCGAGACGCTCTACCGCGAAGCGGGTTCGTACTCGCGTGGCATGCTGCTCGTTGAGCGCAAACAGACACCAGTCACGTTGGTAACGGTGATAAACTGTTTATTTACAATGAAACAAAATAACAACAACACAGCGGCTATAAACTGGTGAACGCCGTCGGTGTGGAGATCGCCCACGGCCGAACGGTCGTTCACAAATGTACAAAGGACGGGGTAAACGCTCACCGGTGCGCCGGAAGGTTCCCCGTTGTCGCCGCCGCCGAATCCCAGGAAGAAGAGAAGCGAGACCGCCGTCCGCTGGTTTTAAGATAACGGCGGGGCGAAGTGGCCAATCAAGGAGCGACACGTCGATCTCCTTTGTGCGGGGGTTCGTTACGGAAATCGCCCCAAGGGGGAGAGGAGGAAGCCACTCACAGTGGTAAGTAGCGCCACCTCTCGCTACGCCAGCTCGGCCGCCACGGCGCGCCAAAACGCTGACGCGACAGAATGTTGAGGGATCACAATCCCCACACTCCCCCCTCCTTAGCCAATAGTCACCCGCAAACGGGTAGACCAACACAAACACACAACAAAACTAAAATAAGAAAAAAAAAAGAAAAAGGCCGCCACGGGACACAACAGCTCGGCTCATTGGTCCATGGTCCAAAAGTTCGTACAGCGGTCCCTCACCAGCGGTACAGCTCCCAGCTGCAGTCGATCGGTTGCGTCATCCCGTGACCGCCGCGCACGTGGCGGGTCACCTCCTGAGCACCCAGGCCGGGGAAGGGCGTCGAGCGCAAAGTGACGAATGTTCCACAGCAGCATTCCGAACGCCCAGGCGCCGGACTTGAAGGGGAAACCAGGAGTTGCACGCACTCCGGAGCCATCCACCGCACCGGGAGGGCGCACTTGGACACTGGTGGTAGAGGTCCGTCTCGGAGTCCATAGTGCTCCTGGAGAGGCCGAAGTCGGCGACCTTGTAGCAGCCGTGTTCATCGACGAGCACGTTCCGGACGGCCAGGTCCCGGTAGATTGTCCCTCGACTGCCGATGTAGTGCATGCCCTACGAGCCCTGCTGGGCGAACTGCGCCAGGTCCCTGGGTCCCTCGGCACTTGTTACGGGACGAACGGGAACAGCTGGTCCCTGGTCGGCGAGCTTTCCGACCGCGGCACGGGTCCCGAAGATGATGGGCCGGCAGTCCCTGACCGAATGACGATCCCGACGGCTCACGAAAACGACGGGTTGCTGGGTTGGCCCGCGGCCGGCTGGGGTAGCGGGGCCGCCTGACGAGTCACGCGCAGCTGTGGTCCCTGGACGCCGCTGAACTGCCGCAGCCAGGAGACAGCAGCTCACGAACGGCGCGAAACAAGGCTGGAGGTCCTCTTCGTAGGTGCGGAACGTACTGCGGTAGGATGACCACTTGGTCTTCGACCGCTTGTGACGACGCTCGCACCGCGCTCTTGCGTTGACATGTGGCACACGTGAGCGTAGGTGGCAATAACTGACGAATGGCAGTTACGCGTACCCTTTCCCTCGGAAGCCGTGTTTGGGGGATTCCCCTACGGGTTGATCCGGGAGCGAACGCTGAGGTGACGTATATAGGTCACTGCTTGCCAGTAAACAATGGTGTCTGGCGCGTTCGCGAAGGCTGCAGGTGTATTGTGCTTTGCACTTCCCTTAATGTGACATTTCGCCACTTACAGGGGATGCCTCTACGAAAACTTCGAATAATAGTTCCTCCGTCTACGCAGATTGTAGCGAGACGCCTGTTGTTCATCGTCGGCGTTATCTCGCGCTGCGTGTGCATGTTTCTGCGGGGGCTGAGTTTGCTCGTTGGCCCCGTTTTCCCTCTCATGGTAGGGTTTCAGATCGCACACATGTACCGGCCCACTGACTTTTCTTGATTGCAAGTTTGTCAGCTTGTACACGAGTGGGGAGAGAAGTTCCTGCACTCGGTACGGACCACACCACTTCGGAGCCAAAGCGGCCGAGAAGCCTTTGCTGGCATCACTCAGAACATGGTTGCGTCTGAGGACGAGATCGCCCACTTTGTAGCGGAGATCTCGATGCGAGCGGTCGTACTGAGCTTTTTGTTTCGCTCGCGCTACCCCGAGATTGCGACGCGCCTCTGAGAAGGCTTCCGTCATCCGAGTTTGCAGCTGTCGCGCGTGGTCCGTTTGTGTCGGCTGCGCGTTGTCCACCCCGGCTCTCGCCCCTAGAACACGGTCCATGGGGTTCGGAAGCTCTCTCCCGAATGTGAGGAAAGCGGGGGTGAAGCCCGTCGAACGGTTGAGAGTGGTCCGAAGTGCGAACCCGATCTCGGGGATATATGCGTCCCAGTCACGGTGCCTTTCCGCGAAGGCGGCCAGCATTGGTTTGATGTTTCTGTTACATCGCTCCGTGATGTTCGACTGCGGGTGGTACGGCGTGGTTGTTCTGTGCTTTATGCCAAGGGCCTTGCACGCGTCCACGAATACCTTCCCGACGAAGTAGCTCGCTCGATCAGTCAAAAGAGCTTCGGGGAACCCAAAACGGGTGAAAACCTCCATGAGCTTCTCCGTGATCGCTCGGGCTGTCAGCTTACGGAGTGGAAAAAGTTCCGTCCATTTGCTGAAGTGGTCAGTTACAACCAGCAAATACTGGTGTCCTTTAGGGCTCCTTGGTAGGGGGCCGACCACGTCGCAGGCTGCCAGAGACCATGATTGCTGGCTCGGAATCGGTTGCATTAGGCCCGGGGGTTTGCCGCCTCTTGGTTTGAAGCTTTGGCAAGAGTGGCAGGTGCGGGCATAACGGAAAACGTCCCGTTTCATGCCCGGCCAGGTGGCGATGCGACATAACTTTGAGTAAGTCTTGGAGCCGCTCGCGTGTCCAGCCAAGTGCGAGTCGTGATAGTATCGCAAAACTGCGTTTCTCAGACTGCGGGGTACCACTACCTTGAACGCCTCGTCGGAGTCGTTCTCGGAGGGTATGTACCTCAGCAAGAGCCCGTCATTGCTCAGCAGATATGAATCCTCCGTGCCCGCACCAATACCAGATACGTCCCGGCACTCGGCGCCTACTACAATACCAGTAGTGTTGCGCCCGGCGGTCGCACCGCCCGCCTCCACGGCGTCCGACTCTTCCGCGAGTCCGTCGATCACCTTTCGACAAAACGGATCATTCTGCTGGGCTTTCAGAAGCTCTTCTTTGCTGAACACGATTCCCACGGCGCTCACTGCGTCTAGGTGGTTGATCGTCTCGTCCGGGGTGGTCAGATCTGCTGCCTCCCTTTGGGACTGAGTCACGGCTTCGCCTGACAATGTGGATGTCGTTGGCTCGGCCTGGGTCTTTGCGGAAATTTGTGTGCAGTCTACGGGGGCTCGTGACAATGCGTCCGCCACCACGTTTGTGCTGCCTTTCCGGTACCGCACGACGTAGTCGTATTTTTGCAGCATCAAAGCCCATCTTGCCAAGCGACCAGCGGGTTCGCGAAGTCGGGAGAGCCATATTAGGCTTTGGTGATCTGTTTCGATCACGAAAGTGGTCCCGTCGACATAAATGTCGAAACGCCGGAGTGCAAAGACGATGGCCAAGCACTCTTGTTCGCATGTGCTGTAGTTCCTTTCAGCTGGCGTCAACGAGCGGCTGGCGAAGGCCACCGGTCGGAGTACACCTTCGTGCTGTTGGAGCAGGACCGCGCCCAAGCCAAGATTGCTGGCATCTGTTTGGATCAGAAAGGGCTTGTTCAAGTCGGGTAGCTTGAGTTCAGCTGTGTCCGCGAGCGCTCGGGAGGTGCGGCGAAAGGCCGCTTCCTGCTCGGTACCCCAGCTCCAACTCACGGACTTTCGCAAAAGGCGTGTCAGTGGTGCTTGAAGCGTCGCGCAGTTTGGGATGAATTGGCGATAGAAGTTCACCATTCCCAGGTAGCGACGGAGGGAGCTCACGTCGGTTGGCGCAGGAAACTCCAGGATGGCCTGTAGTTTGTCGGGATGTGGCGCAAGGCGCCCGCGATCCAGTTCGAACCCGAGCAAGGCGATGCGGGTTTCGGCTATTTGAGCCTTTTCGGGATTCAGGGTCATTCCCGCGGCTTTTAGCCGGTCGAGTACGTCCTCGAGATGACGTAGGTGATCTTCGAAGGTGTTGGAGTAGACGACAATGTCGTCGAGATAGGCCATTGCGTGTTTCCATTTGGCTTCTCCCAGTACTCGGTCGATCAATCGCTGGAACGTCATTGGCGCTCCGCACAGACCGAAGGGCATTCGTGTGAATTCGAAAAGCCCGCGGTGACAACAGAAGGCTGTTTTTGCCTCGTCACCTGGCTCCATCCGAACCTGGAGGTAGCCTCGGCTAGCGTCCAGGGTGGTGAAGTACCGCGCACTGCCCAAGTTGGACAGAATCGAGTCGATGCTCGGTAGCGGGTAGGCGTCCTTTCGTGTGACGTCGTTCAGACGGCGGTAGTCCACGCAAAGACGTGAGCTGCCGTCTTTCTTCGGGACCAGCACCACGGGGAATGCCCAGGGGCTGTTAGATCGCCGGACGACTCCGGTGTCGATCATTTCGTCCAGGGCACGGTCGATGGCTTTTCGTTTAGCCAAGCTTACGGGTCGAGCGTTCTGCCTTCTTGGCAGTTCGTCGCCCGTGTCAATGCGATGGCGCACTTCGTTTGTGCAGCCCGGTCGGTCCGTGAACATTGCGTCATAGCGGCGCAACAACGACGACAGTCGGGCTTTTTCTCGCCCTGACACGCTGCATGATTGCGTGAGCAGTGGGTGCGTCATTTCCCCGATGGGGGCGGCGCTCGCTGCCATCGGCGCTGGACTCGGTGTCTTGGGGTCAATGACCCGGTTTAGGGAGTCCCACGCTTCCTCTCGACGGCTCGTCGCGTGCGCCAATGGTGGCGTTGGCGGTACGGTCGGGGGTTCGCAGAAGGGTTTCAGGGGTGCAAACGTGCCCTCCCGATAGCCTGCGCTGCTGACGTCGATTACAATGCCTGTTTTGGCAAGGAAGTCTCTGCCCAAAATAATGGGCACCGATAGGCCAGGGAGATGAACGAAGCGTTGTCGTCTTACTCGGTTCTCCCATCTCGCGACCAGCCGCACGGTACCAGCCGAAAGGGCGGTTCCGCAGGCTAGGCGAAAGGCAGTGTTGCATTCTCGGAGTCGGACAGAATTCTGTCGGAGGTGAGTCAACACTTCGTCGCCGAACATCGAAGCGCTTGCTCCGGTGTCGAGGAGTGCCTTGAATGCTTTGCCGGCGATCGTCACAGAAATGAACGGGGCCGGCGTGCCGGTCGGGAAGCCTATTCTGTAGGCGGTCGGCAAAAGAGTGGCCATGGGACCCTCTGATTCTTTGTTAGCCACCGGTCCGTCCGTCCAAGGGCCGTTTACCGGTGGCTTTGCTCGTTTCCCGCACGGTGCGATGCCGTGTTCGGCCGCTCCGGGCACTGGCGAGCGAGATGACCGGGGCGATTGCACCGAAAACATCTTCTGTCGTCGCCTCGCTGGGGGTTCCGCCGTGCGTTTTGGTTTTCGCCGGCTCTGTCGTAGCGTGCATTGGCTCGCTGAGATTGAGGGATCCTCGTTTCCTCCTGCCTCGCTGCCTCGTTGGGGTGCGAGTCGGTGGTTCTGAACTGCGGCGTCGGCCGGCTTGTTCGTCTACCGTAGGAGTACGGGTCGAGCGCACGATCTGAGATTGCGTACGTGTCTCGGCCCCGATCTTCCGCATAGTTTGCGGAATCGTAGCGCCTCGGTGTTCGAGATGGCGTGTCCCCGCTCCACGCGCAGCGCGGTTCGAGGGCCGCTGACGCTGGAGGCGGAGGCCGGTACGCACGGGCAGCGAGAATGTCACCCTGAAGGCGCCGGGCCTCGGAGGCGAGCTCGTTCAGGTCGCGGAAACGGCTGCCTCGAAGATACGCAGCGAAAGTCGGATGGCTTTGGCGTATGACGCGTTCCACTCGCTCTGCATGGGGAGCTGAGGGTTCCGCGAGCTCGAAGAGCTCTTGCATGGCTCGTACAAACTCCAGCAGGGACTCGTCCGGATGCTGGGTTCGTTGTTCGAGCTCCCGCCGCATCCTTCTCTCGTAGTCGGCGGGAAGGAATTCGCGGCGGAACGCTTCTCGGAACTGATCGAGCGTTCCGGGGTGGTCACCGACAAGTCGGAACCAGCGAGCGGCTTCGTCGACGAGCGCGATTGGCAGAATGCGCTCAAGTATTTCACGATCGGACATTCCCATCGCGCGTTGGTACTTCCGTAAATCGTCAAGGAAGTCCGTAGCGCTCGCTTTGTCTGCGTAACCCCGATAAGTCGGGACGGGAATTCGGACCGGAGGTCGTTGGGCCTGTGGTGCGAGTGTTGTCGTTCGCAACGCACCTGTCAGACTCTCAATCACACGTGCCGCGTTTTCGAGCAAGGTGTGATGAGGCGCCGCAGCGGTTTCTCCGTGGGGAGACCGGTAGGCTTCGCTTTGTGCCGGCGGCGGAGCACGTGCGTTCAGGGAAGATCCGGGAGCGATGGCGCCCGTCCGCCATGGCGTCGGAACCACGCTCGGCTCCAGGAGTGCGTCGTAGGGTGCTTCTCGTTGAAGGGTTGGCATTTCGGCTTCCCGTTGAAGTGGAGGCCGCGCGAATGCGTCGGCCGTGGTCGCCAGCGTGAGCAAATCCGAGAAGTCGGTCTGCATCGTCACGGTAAGCGCTGGTTACGCGAGGACTCGTCACTCGGCAGCAGTCGCCACACAGACGTACCAGGGTTCTGGTCGTCGGCCCTTTTGTTGGGCGCCAAATTGTGGTTCTCCTTAGGGCCACTGCCTTTGGGAGTACCACGTTCGCGGCGAGACGCTCTACCGCGAAGCGGGTTCGTACTCGCGTGGCATGCTGCTCGTTGAGCGCAAACAGACACCAGTCACGTTGGTAACGGTGATAAACTGTTTATTTACAATGAAACAAAATAACAACAACACAGCGGCTATAAACTGGTGAACGCCGTCGGTGTGGAGATCGCCCACGGCCGAACGGTCGTTCACAAATGTACAAAGGACGGGGTAAACGCTCACCGGTGCGCCGGAAGGTTCCCCGTTGTCGCCGCCGCCGAATCCCAGGAAGAAGAGAAGCGAGACCGCCGTCCGCTGGTTTTAAGATAACGGCGGGGCGAAGTGGCCAATCAAGGAGCGACACGTCGATCTCCTTTGTGCGGGGGTTCGTTACGGAAATCGCCCCAAGGGGGAGAGGAGGAAGCCACTCACAGTGGTAAGTAGCGCCACCTCTCGCTACGCCAGCTCGGCCGCCACGGCGCGTCAAAACGCTGACGCGACAGAATGTTGAGGGATCACAATCCCCACAGTGTTGATGGCGGGTTATTCTCTAGCTTTCCCTAGATCGACACGAATTGCTGAGATGGGGTCCGGTCCGAAATAATCAAGCAACTCGGAGCAATTCGAAGACGTTTGAAGCGGCTGCATCCAATCAGGGACGCAAAATTTTCACGTGATACCTCGTGCCGGAGATGATGACACCGAAAGACTTGGTTCTGGTTTGAAATCGAGCGTTTTTGGAAATAAACTGTTGCAGAAAGGTACATTAGTATTCTCAACGACATTTAAATGCATAAAAACACGTTTATAACGCGTAATTGTGTCTAAATAGTGAAAAAAAAATGTCATGATGATGATGGCAAATTGCAGCAATTGGTAGCTGCGTGTGATCGCGGGCGGCCCGTGTTGCTGGTGTTGCGACGTCAAGTTTCTGGGTGAAATTGCCCCATCTGAAGCTGGCCTGAGTGGGGCGAGGGCCATGAGTGCGTGAGGGGCGTGAGGGCTGTGAGGGCCGCGAGGGCGGTGAGTGCGTGAGGGCGGTGAGTGGCGTGAGGGCCATGAGTGCGTGAGGGCGGTGAGTGCGTGAGGGACGTGAGTGGCGTGAGGGCGGTGAGTTGCGTGAGGGCTATGAGTGCGTGAGGGCCGTGAGGGGCGTGAGGGCTATGAGTGCTTGAGAGCCGTGAGGGCGGTGAGGGGCGTGAGGGCCATGAGTAAGTAAGGGGCGTGAGGGCGGTGAGTGGCGTGAGGGCCATGAGTGCGTGAGGGGCGCGAGGGCCGTGAGGGCAGTGAGGGGCGTGAGAGCCGCGAGGGCGGTGAATGCGTGAGGGGCGTGAGGGCCATGAGTGTGTGAGGGGCGTGAGGGCCGTGAGGTTCAGTGAGGGTGAGTGAAGGGCTGAAGGTGAGTGTGACTGTGAGGGGTGAGGGTGAGTGAGGGGCTTAGGTGAGTGTGGCTGTAAGGGTGAGGGTGAGTGAGGGCGACCTAAAATGCCGACCTCTGTCTATGAGCGACGGCGGCAACCAGACAACCGACTTGCCGGTTGTCTGGTTGCCGTCGTCGCTCATAGATGGCGGCAACCTTTCCGGCCTTTCCACCTTGGCTCGCCGACTTCTACACCAAAGTAAAAAAAAACTGCAAGTTGTTTTTTTTATGTGCGATTAATGTGACATGACCGCCATACGCGGAATAAACACGCCATTTATGATGTATTGCCAGTGTACCGCGGCTTTCGGAGCGTATATGCTGAGAAGTGGGCACGCGCTTTCGGTCACCTGGTGAACCCACTCGTGGAACAGGCCCAGACGCAGGAGGAATTCCCGCGACCGATCAATCAATGATGCACCCGTCGATAACCGGGCTTACCGCGGCACCCCATGCCCCGAAAAATTCTTTTCCGGTTCCATCGCGTGCGTTCGGACGCTCTACAGTTAGGACCAGCATGCATGGACTGACCGTTTCTTTCCCGAAGGTCCCGTGTGACTGATCTTACCGGCGCCATCAGTCGGGGCACGGCCCTCCTCGGAGATAAAATCAAAATAAATAATCGAATGGAGGATGTACACACGAGAATCAGCACCCAGCACTGCATACGCGTACCTGAAAAACTGAGGTAACTCATTGTTGCTACATTTGACCCGTCTTATCTCTGCGAGGGGCATGGGTCGGCGTCTGTGAATTGGAATCACCGCGGCAATGACCACAACTCTCAACCAAGAAATCAAGAATAAATATATGCACGCCATTTACAAAGCAGTGGGCCTCTTGCGCATAAGCAGAAATTAAGTCGCCTAATTTCTAGTGGTGACTATGGGGGGACCAGCTTCCTTTAAAAAAAAAGGACAAATACAAACCCAATTTCGAGCAAAGGCTTGCACTGCTCGCCCGCGCTCTCGCCATTTGTTGAATACATGGGGCAACCTTCTTGTGGTTTGCTATTTTGCAATTCACAGCCTCATTCACTCAACTCGGTGTGTGTGTGTGTGTGTGTGTGTGTGTGTGTGTGTGTGTGTGTGCGTGCGTGTGTGCGTGTGTGCGTGTGTGCGTGTGCGTGTGCGCGTGCGCGTGCGTGCGTGTGCGTGCGCGTGTGTGTGTGTGTGTGTGTGTGTGTGTGTGTGTGTGTGTGTGTGTGTGTGTGTGTGTGTGTGTGTGTGTGTGTGTGTGTGTGTGTGTGTGTGTTTGTTTGTTTAAAAAGGGGGGGGGGGGGGCAAAAAAGCTATCCGCCCGGCTACGCCACTGCCTTGGGCGCGGAGCTTCCGAGGCTTTTCGACCTTGGTTTCGGTATGGCGGATTCTAAGACAGTTTAATAAATTTCCCACAGAATATCGCGAAAAGCGGAATTTAGTTGTCTGAATTATAAAAACACCTAGTGCAAATAAGCTCGATGACGGGAAAAACACTTGAAATTAGAATCCGTGTACTGAGCGAATATTTACAACGTTAAATATTAGACTTTAGAAGAGTAATTTGCTTTCAGCTAACAAGCTCTCCCTGACGTCTGCCGCAATCAAAATTGTTACCCCAAAGGAAAGAGTTTTTTTCTTCTTTTCAAGTCCTTATTATTATTATTATTATTATTATTATTATTATTATTATTATTATTATTATTATTATTATTATTATTATTATTATTCTCAGTGGATGGTGAAACAGCCCGTATATCATGTAAGCCAAACCTAGTCCTGTACCAGAACATCGGAAAAGGGGTCGTCGTCCAGCGGGAGGCAACACGACCACACGCTGTGCTCTGCAGTGTATTGCGCCCGGAGGAGGCGATCCCTTTTGCAGACTGATCGACTTCATCCGAAAGAGGTGAACCTTCTTCTCGAGAACAGCGATCGAGGCAAACACGCAACAAAATGTCCTTTATTCTTTTTTTTTCGCTTCTTTGTTTATCCCGAGCTACGAACAGGTCCGAGGCATGCACTCTGCGGGTGACATCTTGGAGTCGCCGAACTCCCTAATACACAATGAGGGTCCCATTTGCAATCAAGACCCGCATAACTCGTGGCTTCCGCCTTTCCCCCTTCACTTCAAAACAGACGAGCAAACACACACTCCTCTTCGCTTTCTTGTATCCGAAATCAATGTTCGGTAGTCGAAACTAAACGACCACCGATTTCTTTAGTGACGCAACGAGGGCGTGGAAAAAAAAAATTCCCAGGATCTCTTATGTTATTCCTAAGACGACTTGAAGGCGAAAGCCCTAGCGCCGATGCATTAAAGACATACACATAATTCACTTTGTTTCACGTTCTCTTTCTTCACATTCTCTTTTTTTTTTACATTATTCGCTTCATAGTCCCTTTTAATTCCCATTGATTACTCTTTTAATTTCTCTTAATTTACTTTAATCCCTATTAATTCACTTTGATTCCTCTTAATTCGCTTTGTCATCCTTCTTAATTGTATTGCCTCTAATTCGCCTGAGCGGTCACGTAAACATTTTAGTACCTTTCGAGTCGCCGACGTGTTTTCGCTCAAGGACTTCCAAGGTCGACTGAACGATGAAACATATAAAGAGAACGTTCTCCTTTCCTTGTCGTTGTCTGCCAATACCTCAGTCTCGGGTTTCTCACTAAAATGTTAGACATATAAGGCTTTCGAATGAATAAATAAAGAAGGGGGAGTGAAGCGCATACCAGGTCGTTCCGATACAGCCGATAATAGACAGTTTTAGTGGAGCGTACGCTCTAGCTTTGCGTACGCAAGGAGATTGCGGGTCGTGAGTGCGCATGCGCAGAACGCAATAGAAGGGCTAGCGTATTGCGTACGCACGCAACGCTGGGGATTTTGCGTCGCTGGCTAGCGGGCCTCGCGGGACGCTCTCGAGAGATCTCGGACCCAACGAGAGCGCCAGTTTCAAGATGGCGGTTGCCTCGACTGGCGCAGCCAGGGCGACGCGGTGTTTTCGAGGTTCCGTGTTACGTGAAATTGCGTAGTGTTCAGCTCGGCGATTCTTTCTGGTACCTACAGCGGTCGAATCAGATCGCCCTGCAGCTGAAGGAGTGCACAGTGGAAATGTTCGCCGCTCGCAGTGTGCGTCGACGCTGCGATCCGCTCAACGCTAAGCCTATTCCCGCAGTTCACCGCCGACGGACGAACGACTCTAAAAGAAATCGCCGAAGTTCTCGCTATGCACTGGACATCAGGGCCATGAATTTCATTCCGCGATAGCATTGATAAAAGGTGCCGTTTCCACGGGACGACTGGCGCAGCAAGGGCGACGCGGTGTTTTCGAGGTTCTGTGTTACGTGAAATTGCCTAGTGTTCAGCTCGGCGATTCTTTCTGGGACCTACAGCGGTCGAATCAGATCGCCCTGCAGCTGAAGGAGTGCACAGTGGAAATGTTCGCCGCTCGCAGTGTGCGTCGACGCTGCGATCCGCTCAACGCTAAGCCTATTCCCACAGTTCACCGCCGACGGACGAACGACTCTAAAAGAAATCGCCGAAGTTCTCGCTATGCACTGGACATCAGGGCCATGAATTTCATTCCGCGATAGCATTGATAAAAGGTGCCGTTTCCACGGGACGACTGGCGCAGCAAGGGCGACGCGGTGTTTTCGAGGTTCTGTGTTACGTGAAATTGCGTAGTGTTCAGCTCGGCGATTCTTTCTGGGACCTACAGCGGTCGAATCAGACCGCCCTGCAGCTGAAGGAGTGCACAGTGGAAATGTTCGCCGCTCGCAGTGTGCGTCGACGCTGCGATCCGCTCAACGCTAAGCCTATTCCCACAGTTCACCGCCGACGGACGAACGACTCTAAAAGAAATCGCCGAAGTTCTCGCTATGCACTGGACATCAGGGTCATGAATTTCATTCGGCGATAGCATTGATAAAAGGTGCCGTTTCCACGGGACGACTGACGGAGGTTCCGTGATCGAATTTGGCTACGCACTCGTACTCGTAGCCTCTGTACCCCGCAGAAAAGCGCGCTTGACGAGGCAGCTGTGGCTTGGATTAATCTGAAATAAAATGATTGGACACCTTTTCTTTCTCAATATTTATTTCCAGGAGCATGGTTGCGCTATAAGCACGCGGAATTCTACGGCTCTAGCAAATTTAACCAAGATCATGCGCGGTGTTCACTCGAAAACGTAACTCACAACTAAATTCGGTCCGAGCAGGTCATTTTTAGCGTACGCTATACTATTGCGTATTGCGTACGTAAGGTCCAGCAACGCTATACTAAAACTGTCTAATAAATAGTTTTAGGGAACCGTCTTTGCACATCCCATACGGTATGATATGAGCCCTCCGGTACGAACTGCGCACATGCTATCCACAGAAGACCCGCACATGCGCAGTTCGTACCGGAAGGCCCATATCGTACCGTATCGGACGTGCAAAAGCGGTTCCCTAAAACTCTCTAATAACGAAACGATGCGATGCTCAGAGGAGTCGACGGAGTATATCGGGCATCGTAAGCGGAGTTAGCCGGTATGATATGAGCCCTCCGGTACGAACTGCGCACATGCTATCCACAGAAGACCCGCACATGCGCAGTTCGTACCAGAAGGCCCATATCGTACCGTATCGGACGTGCAAAAGCGGTTCCCTAAAACTCTCTAATAACGAAACGATGCGATGCTCAGAGGAGTCGACGGAGTATATCGGGCATCGTAAGCGGAGTTAGCCGGTATGATATGAGCCCTCCGGTACGAACTGCGCACATGCTATCCACAGAAGACCCGCACATGCGCAGTTCGTACCGGAAGGCCCATACCGTACCGTATCGGACGTGCAAAAGCGGTTCCCTAAAACTCTCTAATAACGAAACGATGCGATGCTCAGAGGAGTCGACGGAGTATATCGGGCATCGTAAGCGGAGTTAGCCGGTATGATATGAGCCCTCCGGTACGAACTGCGCACATGCTATCCACAGAAGACCCGCACATGCGCAGTTCGTACCAGAAGGCCCATATCGTACCGTATCGGACGTGCAAAAGCGGTTCCCTAAAACTCTCTAATAACGAAACGATGCGATGCTCAGAGGAGTCGACGGAGTATATCGGGCATCGTAAGCGGAGTTAGCCGGTATGATATGAGCCCTCCGGTACGAACTGCGCACATGCTATCCACAGAAGACCCGCACATGCGCAGTTCGTACCGGAAGGCCCATACCGTACCGTATCGGACGTGCAAAAGCGGTTCCCTAAAACTCTCTAATAACGAAACGATGCGATGCTCAGAGGAGTCGACGGAGTATATCGGGCATCGTAAGCGGAGTTAGCCGGTATGATATGAGCCCTCCGGTACGAACTGCGCACATGCTATCCACAGAAGACCCGCACATGCGCAGTTCGTACCAGAAGGCCCATATCGTACCGTATCGGACGTGCAAAAGCGGTTCCCTAAAACTCTCTAATAACGAAACGATGCGATGCTCAGAGGAGTCGACGGAGTATATCGGGCATCGTAAGCGGAGTTAGCCGGTATGATATGAGCCCTCCGGTACGAACTGCGCACATGCTATCCACAGAAGACCCGCACATGCGCAGTTCGTACCGGAAGGCCCATACCGTACCGTATCGGACGTGCAAAAGCGGTTCCCTAAAACTCTCTAATAACGAAACGATGCGATGCTCAGAGGAGTCGACGGAGTATATCGGGCATCGTAAGCGGAGTTAGCCGGTATGATATGAGCCCTCCGGTACGAACTGCGCACATGCTATCCACAGAAGACCCGCACATGCGCAGTTCGTACCGGAAGGCCCATACCGTACCGTATCGGACGTGCAAAAGCGGTTCCCTAAAACTCTCTAATAACGAAACGATGCGATGCTCAGAGGAGTCGACGGAGTATATCGGGCATCGTAAGCGGAGTTAGCCGGTATGATATGAGCCCTCCGGTACGAACTGCGCACATGCTATCCACAGAAGACCCGCACATGCGCAGTTCGTACCGGAAGGCCCATACCGTACCGTATCGGACGTGCAAAAGCGGTTCCCTAAAACTCTCTAATAACGAAACGATGCGATGCTCAGAGGAGTCGACGGAGTATATCGGGCATCGTAAGCGGAGTTAGCCGGTATGATATGAGCCCTCCGGTACGAACTGCGCACATGCTATCCACAGAAGACCCGCACATGCGCAGTTCGTACCAGAAGGCCCATATCGTACCGTATCGGACGTGCAAAAGCGGTTCCCTAAAACTCTCTAATAACGAAACGATGCGATGCTCAGAGGAGTCGACGGAGTATATCGGGCATCGTAAGCGGAGTTAGCCGGTATGATATGAGCCCTCCGGTACGAACTGCGCACATGCTATCCACAGAAGACCCGCACATGCGCAGTTCGTACCGGAAGGCCCATACCGTACCGTATCGAACGTGCAAAAGCGGTTCCCTAAAACTCTCTAATAACGAAACGATGCGATGCTCAGAGGAGTCGACGGAGTATATCGGGCATCGTAAGCGGAGTTAGCCGGTATGATATGAGCCCTCCGGTACGAACTGCGCACATGCTATCCACAGAAGACCCGCACATGCGCAGTTCGTACCGGAAGGCCCATACCGTACCGTATCGAACGTGCAAAAGCGGTTCCCTAAAACTCTCTAATAACGAAACGATGCGATGCTCAGAGGAGTCGACGGAGTATATCGGGCATCGTAAGCGGAGTTAGCCGGTATGATATGAGCCCTCCGGTACGAACTGCGCACATGCTATCCACAGAAGACCCGCACATGCGCAGTTCGTACCGGAAGGCCCATACCGTACCGTATCGAACGTGCAAAAGCGGTTCCCTAAAACTCTCTAATAACGAAACGATGCGATGCTCAGAGGAGTCGACGGAGTATATCGGGCATCGTAAGCGGAGTTAGCCGGTATGATATGAGCCCTCCGGTACGAACTGCGCACATGCTATCCACAGAAGACCCGCACATGCGCAGTTCGTACCGGAAGGCCCATACCGTACCGTATCGAACGTGCAAAAGCGGTTCCCTAAAACTCTCTAATAACGAAACGATGCGATGCTCAGAGGAGTCGACGGAGTATATCGGGCATCGTAAGCGGAGTTAGCCGGTATGATATGAGCCCTCCGGTACGAACTGCGCACATGCTATCCACAGAAGACCCGCACATGCGCAGTTCGTACCGGAAGGCCCATATCGTACCGTATCGGACGTGCAAAAGCGGTTCCCTAAAACTCTCTAATAACGAAACGATGCGATGCTCAGAGGAGTCGACGGAGTATATCGGGCATCGTAAGCGGAGTTAGCCGGTATGATATGAGCCCTCCGGTACGAACTGCGCACATGCTATCCACAGAAGACCCGCACATGCGCAGTTCGTACCGGAAGGCCCATATCGTACCGTATCGGACGTGCAAAAGCGGTTCCCTAAAACTCTCTAATAACGAAACGATGCGATGCTCAGAGGAGTCGACGGAGTATATCGGGCATCGTAAGCGGAGTTAGCCGGTATGATATGAGCCCTCCGGTACGAACTGCGCACATGCTATCCACAGAAGACCCGCACATGCGCAGTTCGTACCGGAAGGCCCATACCGTACCGTATCGAACGTGCAAAAGCGGTTCCCTAAAACTCTCTAATAACGAAACGATGCGATGCTCAGAGGAGTCGACGGAGTATATCGGGCATCGTAAGCGGAGTTAGCCGGTATGATATGAGCCCTCCGGTACGAACTGCGCACATGCTATCCACAGAAGACCCGCACATGCGCAGTTCGTACCGGAAGGCCCATACCGTACCGTATCGAACGTGCAAAAGCGGTTCCCTAAAACTCTCTAATAACGAAACGATGCGATGCTCAGAGGAGTCGACGGAGTATATCGGGCATCGTAAGCGGAGTTAGCCGGTATGATATGAGCCCTCCGGTACGAACTGCGCACATGCTATCCACAGAAGACCCGCACATGCGCAGTTCGTACCGGAAGGCCCATACCGTACCGTATCGAACGTGCAAAAGCGGTTCCCTAAAACTCTCTAATAACGAAACGATGCGATGCTCAGAGGAGTCGACGGAGTATATCGGGCATCGTAAGCGGAGTTAGCCGGTATGATATGAGCCCTCCGGTACGAACTGCGCACATGCTATCCACAGAAGACCCGCACATGCGCAGTTCGTACCGGAAGGCCCATACCGTACCGTATCGAACGTGCAAAAGCGGTTCCCTAAAACTCTCTAATAACGAAACGATGCGATGCTCAGAGGAGTCGACGGAGTATATCGGGCATCGTAAGCGGAGTTAGCCGGTATGATATGAGCCCTCCGGTACGAACTGCGCACATGCTATCCACAGAAGACCCGCACATGCGCAGTTCGTACCGGAAGGCCCATATCGTACCGTATCGGACGTGCAAAAGCGGTTCCCTAAAACTCTCTAATAACGAAACGATGCGATGCTCAGAGGAGTCGACGGAGTATATCGGGCATCGTAAGCGGAGTTAGCCGGTATGATATGAGCCCTCCGGTACGAACTGCGCACATGCTATCCACAGAAGACCCGCACATGCGCAGTTCGTACCGGAAGGCCCATATCGTACCGTATCGGACGTGCAAAAGCGGTTCCCTAAAACTCTCTAATAACGAAACGATGCGATGCTCAGAGGAGTCGACGGAGTATATCGGGCATCGTAAGCGGAGTTAGCCGGTATGATATGAGCCCTCCGGTACGAACTGCGCACATGCTATCCACAGAAGACCCGCACATGCGCAGTTCGTACCGGAAGGCCCATATCGTACCGTATCGGACGTGCAAAAGCGGTTCCCTAAAACTCTCTAATAACGAAACGATGCGATGCTCAGAGGAGTCGACGGAGTATATCGGGCATCGTAAGCGGAGTTAGCCGGAACGATCTACTAAAACTCCCTTATTTATCGTTCGAACGAAACCGTTCCTTTATAGTCAGTGAGACAGCTTAAGAAATGCGCAACGTGGTTTATTATGTTGACGCTTCGAGATTCGCTCTTGATGATAAAGCCCCAATCTGATTGGCTGCGGTGCGCTTATGAGATGCTCCGGGACTCGCCACGCCCTGGGTTTCTTGAGCTGTCGGTGACTATATAGAGTTGCAACTATATAGAGCCACTATAAATACGCTTAGAGTTTCGACACTCCAAGTCTATTGTGGGAGCTGCCATTTTGTGACTTAGTGCGGAGCGGGCGCAGTTGGCGATAGGTATGCGACCCGAGAGCGTGACTTAATGAGCTTTATAGATACTAAGCTATACGAAGCTCAAAAGATATCGTTTTGCTTTGTCGCACGGACTGTTTTTCACATTTCTGAACGACGGAAAAAGCGTTTCAGCTGCGATTTCGGGTGAGCGTTCGGGTATAGCCTGGCAACAACGATTTTTAGCAAGACTCTAAGCTAGGTGGCGCAAGCTACCGCCCCGTTATGAAGGGTACGACCATTAGCATCCGTCCATTCATCCATCCATCAATGGTTGAAACTGCCGTTACTTTGAAGTGTGGCTTGATTTGATATATATAGTTGCAACAACACCGCGACCCGCGTGACGCAATGTAAGGAAGCACCGCACAGGTGAGCTGGTAAACATTCATAGGGAGAAAACAAACAAACAAACAAAAAGAAAAAAAAAACCTAGAGATTAGGAACAAAAGAAAAAAAAGGACAAATACAACACCGTCCCAAAATGTCGGCCTTTAAGTGAGGTGTTCCTTATTATAGTGAACCAGTTTTAGTTTTCGTTTTTCACCAAGGAAACAGTTTTCTTAAAGGTCGACCAACAAGCAGAAAGTAGGAAACTCTCCCTCAATTCCTCCTTTCCATCCGAGAAAGAAGGAGACCCTCCTCCATTCTGCGGGGACTAGCTGGGAAACCCGCTCCTGTGGGGAGAGGAAGAGAAAAAGAGTGCGAGAGGGAATGTAGAGGAGGAAATTGGGGAACCGGTTTTCTGCACGGCAGAAAAAAATTCGGTAGGTCGGCCTTTAAGTGACGTGTTTCTTATTATAGTCAAGCAATTTTTCACTTTTCTCATTACAATGAACCTATGGCAAGCCTAACATAGGAGGACTGTTACCTCTAAGAGGTCATATTTTCTTTATTTACTTCAATAGGGAGAGGGACCACCCACTTCTATGAAAACCTGAAAGAATGCCTCAGGCACTTTCTGCAGACTGTCTTTTGTATGATGTGATAGCAGTGAGACCGCCGCTTTTAGTAAGTTGCTTGTGTGCGTGATGGCATGTGCGTGAGGATATACCTGGTAAAGTGACAGTGGTCACACTTTTACTTATCCGTTTTAGCGGTCGCCTGGACGCTAAGTTACGACATTGCGACAGCTTGTGAACATGCCGATGCACGCAAGAGAAAGTTCTGGACAGTGCCCAATAATTAAAATGCGACGCCCGTCTTGTTTTCGGAGGATTTTTATCGACGAAAGATATAAGTGGCGGTGCCAAAATCGCCGCCGGCACTCTCATCTGCCCCCTCTTCCTATATTCTACTTATTTATTCCAAGTAGTGCCTTCCCGCCCCTATAGGTACTGCAAGGCGTGGCTTTCTGCTCCGGAACAGGTTGAGTCTCGGAACGTGCATGGGACCTAAAAACTGCGTTGAAAGAACACACGGGACCATGTATACTGGGCGACGACACCCCGAAGAAGTATCGGGAACGCTTAGCGGGCTCACAGCGGGTTCCAGAATGTATAATAAAAAAATAAATTGACGACACGGCGCCTCAAGCGCAAGTGTTAGCACTCCTTGAGAATCTAATCACAGGCGTATAGCGTGTGATTAGATCCGAACTGAATGCGCCCGCCGTCTGTGTTTACATCGTTGAAACAAAATCGATGGTCTCGCATCGAATCGAGAAGGGCCCAATCCCGCGCACCCAATCCTCCTCTCTCTTCACGGTTTCTCTAGAGTCCTATCATAGTCATCAAAACTCGATTTGATGCGCTACGGTCGCATCCATCTAATATATGTCATGATTTTAAGAGGAAATCTGTGGAAATGTAATATGTGATGGCATGCGCGATTAAAAAAATAAGACGGTAGAGATAATTACCGTCGATGGATGGCGCGTATTTTTTTCTAAAGACGCTACTAGAAGGTACGTTCCTTTCCTTGACAAGTCGTGTGCGATAAATACTTCGGCTGCTTTTAATTTCCAATTTTTAATGCTTTAATGTATGAGTGAATGGCAGATTTTTTTTTCAAACGCAGTATCACGCAGCGACAAATTCTTTTCAAACGCAGTATCACGCAGCGACAAGTGAGGCTTGGCAAGGCCAGTGTGGATTATTCTAAATTCGGCACAAATAAGCGACAAAAAATCATGCGTGCTTTTTCCAGAAATCGATCAGTTTCAGAAATCGAAACACTCCCATGCAAAGTCCCAGTCGGAAAACAATGTTCCTAGGACCTTCATCCTGTCTTCCTCTCTGGTCCATAAGCTCTCCATAAGCCCTTAAAGGCTGGCTCACACACCACTGCGCCACGACCGATTTTTAAGCGTGATCACGTGGCGACAGATAGACGTATTGCGACTGGTCCACCCAGCTTTAGGAGCTGTGACGTCATGCCGCTGCGGGGGCGCTGCAGTCGGCGCGGCGCGTACGCCGACGCTTCGTTTGATGTGAGTATGGTTTCTGCGCATGCGTACTGCCCATACCCGGGGCGGGTGAGCGCAGACTTGTTTATAAACAGCGCCTTGGTACTCACGACTCTTTCGTTGGCCAGCTGTCCGTCGTCATCACCAGAGAATCGCTGGCGCACGAGCAATCGTTCATCCACGCATACCGGATTGTCCCAAGTGTACTGCCCAAGAGAAACCGGCGTTTATCCTTGGGCTGGAAAGTGACAGAAAGACAAGTCCGTTTTTCATATCCACGCTTTCGCTTACCCGCCGCATTTGAGAGAGAAAGACTATACGAATCGGCTCCGGAAGTCGCAACTCTTTTTCGTTCAAGTACTGCGGCGCAGCAACCTCGTTCTTGCAGGAGACGCCACGACGTGCGAGCGACCGTGCAATGGGCAGCGTTGGCACGGAACGCAAAGCTTACGGCTCCCGTTGTCGCGTTTCTTCAAACAAAAGTGTCAGTGCACTGAAAATTCCCTCCCTTCTCCTACCTCCGGCTGCAAAACGAAAATGTTTTTTTTTTTTTGTTTTTTTTTTGTAATTTTTACTACGAGTCTAAGCAACAATAACATACACACTTCTGGTCATGCGATGGTGTAGTGTACTTTCAAGCAATCGATCCAAAGGAGCGGCTGAGATAACCAAAAAAATAAAAGGCAAAGACGCAAGCTGGATCAGGCCGCAGTTTATTTGCGGATGGAGGGATGCACGATAGCTTACTTTGAGCAATATTGGAACCGCGCCAAGGAAATCATGCAACGAATAGCGAGATCATACGACACATCCGCTTTATCAGCGGGCATGATCGTATTTCTAATTTTACCCTTCGTCGAATGTCTGACGTCAACTCTGCTCGCTAACCGTGTTTACGAGGACGCTGTTTTTAAAACAAAAGCCCTTTGAAACTGCACGTAGTAATCATATGTCACGTAAGGACAATGCGTTTTGGCATTCAGCCCATTTACAACAAACATCCTTATTAGAGCACATATTATAGTCCGATATTACCCCTGTAATCTATCAATATTGCCGACTTTGTCAAAAGAATATGCAGATTTTGTTTTGTCCCATCGTTTACACTTTCCACGAAGGTAATTTGGACAGAGTTATACGTATACGGTTGCAAACAAACGGCTGAAGTGTTTTTGATACGCACGCGAAAACGTTTCAAGACGATACGCCTTTTTTTTTTTTTTCGTGCCCATAATTTTGCTTTTTTTGGATAGGGTTTGTTCTGATCTCAGGCACGTAGCCAGGGGGGGGGGGGGGGCATGGGGCTCGCCCCCCTTCCCCTCCCGAAATCTTCCATTTTGCTAGGACCTCCTCTCCACCCTCCCCTCATACAGCATCTTGTCGCGGGCGGCCCTTCCCCCCTCCCCCCCCCCCCCCAAAAAAAAAAGAAAAAAAAAGAAAAAAAAAATTTCCTGGCTACGTGCCTGTCCGATCTATAAGTCTTCCCAGACATTGCGAAGTGGACGAATGATTCGGTTATTTGGTTCCCCAGTTTTGCTCTTATCCAACGCAAAGAAAACATTAAAAACAATTTCGTAGAGCACGGTTTTTGCAATGGAGACTCCGCCACTGAGCGTGCAAGGCTAGCGGCGCATGCCCGCCGCTAGCTTTTTCTGCAGAGACCCGTATCTCGGGGCAGGTTGCGGAGTGTGTTGCGGAACGGTGGAGCGACCTACAAAAACTTCCTACACACTCGAAACGTACCCAGAGCGACACTGCGTACAACAGTGTCGCGCAGTGTACTACACGCTACCGAAAGCTAATTCGCTGAAAACAACATTTTCCTTCAGACTGGAATGCTTCCCCAATAAGCGACGATGAACGTCGAGGCTCACGCAAGTACTCAGCCTAACAAGCCGTGCTCCAGGTAAAGAATTCGGCCCAAGCCAGAAGATCGAACGTGGCTCTCAAGACGGGAAGAGCCAGACGTCAAGGAGAGCTGACATCATAACCTAAACCCTGAGACAAGAAGAAGCGTTCGTCGAGCCGCAACAGATGGTTTCCCAGCCCACGAATCCGATGGCCACGACTTTGGTTTGCTCTTTATGTTTGTACAGCCATGGTGGAGATGCGCCTCAACGGGTAATCGGTCTCTTAGCTGTAGATGAGAAATTTAGCCAGTGCGGTACAACCGCTAACCTGGGGTTTTTAACGTGCATCACGCAATACTGATCAC
This sequence comes from Ixodes scapularis, assembly GCF_016920785.2. NCBI lineage: Eukaryota > Metazoa > Arthropoda > Arachnida > Ixodida > Ixodidae > Ixodes > Ixodes scapularis. Next base: position 15,684,460 of record NW_024609868.1, on the reverse strand, counting down.
ACGAACGCGTGCCGGTACGAAACTCATCTACATCGAAACGGGCGGGGGCGGCGGGGATCGAACCCAGGAGGTTCCCAGCGCAAGCTTTCGCTCCACGCTCCGAGCTGAGACACGTTAGCCCACTCGGTCACTTCCTCCCCTTGGCCACGACTTCCTGGGACCATTGGGTTTAAATAAGCACTTGGTTCCCGGTCGGACTGATCTCGTCAGGATTCGGAAAGTATAGACCTTTCCAGCGGCAGTCTCGAACGAAGCGATTTACAGCGCGCGTTCCTGGTTTTGAGAGTGTATGTCAGTGTTGCCCGACTGCGCTGAGCTGTCGAGGTTCTCGTCAGTGGGCTGTGGCAGCCTGCGTAGGCGCAATTCCGGAGGCTGGCAGCGGCTGAAATGCCGCGTTTTCTTTTTTATTTGGTGTTCTCTGGCGAACATAATTTATAGAGGTATTTAAGAAAGCAGTGCTCTATTTTTGGGAACAAAAACAACAAAAAGGAAAGCTGTTTTTGGCGAGTCTGTGCGCGACAAAACAAATGCAACTGGAATGTTTGTTTCATTTTATGTTCATCATTTTACGGCACCGTACACTCAGCCGTGTCAATCTATATAGGTCAAGATATTTGACCACACAGGATATCCGGACTGCATGGATATTCCCCGCCCACAACATGAAATTCAATGAGTCTCATCAATCGAACAACATATATTGTACGTACCCCACGGTGCCGCGTTATCTGAACAGGATTTGAGAAAGGTCTCAAATAACACAGCATATCCAATATAGGAACCGTGCGCATCTAATTCAAGCCCCGACCAGGGCGCCCCTAGCGGCAAGCGGGTCCATTGCATCGGGGAGCTTCTGCCAGTCGCTGCGTTGGTTGTGCGTTGTAGTTAGGGGTGTCGCGAACTTTTGTCGAACCAGATTTTTTGGTCGAACTTTCGGGGTTCGACTGGGTCGAACCGGTTCGACGAACCTTCGAACTTTTAACCAAATTCGACCGGTTCGACTTTGTGGACAGTGTGGCCAGACCTTTATAAAAGCATGTCTAAGTTTGGAGAAACTTTTTTTATGCGAAGGGTTATTTTTAAATTTATGAACAGTCACAATTAAAGAAACCAATTCTAATCACAGAAGTTAATAACTTAATTGTTTTGTGCTATATTAACTGAAATAACCAATCAGCGCTGCACTCAGTTCATCTCTTAGCCATTATCATTCAATCCGAAGCCAACTGGCCATCCTGTCGCGCATGTGCACACGAGTCGAACCTCAATAGAAGGTTCGTCGAAATTTCCACTAAAAGTTCCAAAAAGTCGAACCTGGTCGAACTCGAACCGCGGCCGGTTCGCGACACCCCTAGTTGTAGTGGGTTAGCGCTGTAATTTCTGAGATGGCTATTCCGCACCAAAAAAGCCGCAACAATTGCTGCGTGGTCGGCTGCAACAGTACGTCGAAGGTCGCGCACGGCACGAAGTACTACATCGTCCCTTCGAAGCCGTACGAGGCGGAGTACTGCGCGATCTGGGTGCGACTTGTGCGTCCATACAGGTTAGTGCATGGTGTTTCTTACCTTCCAGTTCGCGCTTTGTTTAAGCTGCTGACGAATAATACAATTAACTTTTTTTCTATTCTAGCGACAATGGAACAGCATCTACACCGACGGCAAACTCTAAAGTATGCAGCAAACACTTCACCGGAATTGAGAAGCGGAATGCGGTCGCCCACCTAAGCCTACCCTTGGATGTTTCCATCAGCCTACAGTGGGAATCGCGTAACGGCGCGAAAAAAATCGCCCAGTTATTGTCAAGCTGATTCAGAAATAAACGTACAGAATTACCACAGTCCACTCAACGCCAACTACATTTTTTGCGGGCGCGCTTAATTTCGTTAGCGGAGTACGGCGCTCCGTGACATCCACTTGTCCGTCGAAACGGACCTCCTTCACGTCGTACACGCGGCCAGATTCACGAAGGAGTTTTCCCTTCTTCATATTGGTGCCAGGAAAGAAGCATTCTAGATTCGTAACCGCCTTAAACCCCGTCATAATCACCCCGGGGACACTGTCCGCTGTGTTGCTCATCGCCATTGCTTCCCCCCGATGATTCTGCACCGGCTACCGAAGAAGCTTTCCGGATTCGTAATCGCCCACTGTCCTGTGTGGTGTTCGTTGCTATTACTTCCCGATGATTCTGCGCCGACGGCACCGGCTACCGAAGGAACTTTCCGAATTCGTAACTGCCTTAAATTCCTTCGTAATCACGACGGGGACACCGCCCGCCGTGCTCTTCATCGACATTGCTCCCCGATGCTCCTGTGGCGGCTACCGCTAGGTCGCGGCGAACAATAGGCGACCGCCGTGACACGGCCGGCTTGCTCGCTTCCTATACAGTGTCGACGATAGTCACTTCAAGACAATCGGACGGAATCCGGCGTGTTTTGGGGAACATGTAGAAGAGAGCAGCTTTTTTGCACAGCTTCAAAGCAAATGAACTATTCTGTCCCCACACCCTGGACCCGACCCTATCAGCTATTTTTCGCGAAGACCCGGAACACAGCCGGGAAGGCTTTTTGGAGATTATCTCAACGGAAATAATCCTCCAAGAACGTCGAACTGCCTGCGTCGCGGGCTGCTTGACGTTCGCTCTCTTCGTTCGTGTCCTGCGAAGGCCGAGCAGGCTACGAGCCCTGGTATTTTCTGATTCTCACAGTGGAAGATAGCACACAAAGGGTAAGCATCATAAACAGGCGAATAAAGTAAAAACTTCCAAGAAAAGCCGACGAACTCCGAATGCAAAATGCTGGTGGGGAGTCACGCTGACCGGGTTTCCACAGCTCAGGCGGGTGCCAGAAATTTCTGGCTGATAGGGGTCGCTCGATTCGCAAAATGGCGTCGGCCAGAGCGCTCTTTTTGCAAAGGTCTATAATCCCACCGACGCGCCGGTCATTATCCCTAAGCGGTAACATCCCGAACACTCCCTCTGCCAGTGAACAGGAAACGAGACGCCGTCTTCACAGTTCTTCGTCCGCCGTCACTAATCCGTAATCCGTAGATTTCCAGGAGGCTGAAGGTCGCTTCTCTGCTCGGGAACCAGGAACGACGGAGGATCCCACTAAAGTAAAGAATGCACTGCCCAGCGCCCCTTCTGTTCATGGCGGACAACTGTCGGTGCCATTATCCAAGTCAAAAGAAGGTTAGATCGACAAGCACAAGGGAGTTGTACACCATTCCGATCACTCCGGTAACGACACCCGACCCTTTGCGCATGCATGGTATCGTAATCGGGTATCATGATCAGAGGCATCGAAACGATCCACTATATATTCGTTTTCACATTAAAAAAAAAAAAAAATGTGCGCATTGTTCATGCGCCGCGCGAAGTAGTTGTTCTTACAAGATTTGGTTGTGGGAGGAAGACGCGATGCTTTTGGCGTTTGAAGGATGTACGTCTAGATAAGATAACATATATCGAATCTAAAATAAAAGCAAAAGTTAAATTATAAAAAAAAAAAAAAAACTGCGTTCGTCATTGAGCATGGTAGTGTACAGCCCTTTTATGGTTTATACTTGCTACCTTTTCTACTTCCACGTGCGATTTCCTGTGGCTGGCCGTCGCCTTCGTCTGTGCCCCGATTTGTTTACGGAGCCGCATTTTAAGAACCGGGGAGCCCGTAAAGGAACGCAGGAATTCGGAGAAACGCCCCGAGGTTCTCGTCCGATGCGCTCCGCCCTTGTGAGATTTGGGTGGGTGGAGCCGCGAATTCTTCGGCGATTGCCGGCGAGTGCTTCGAGAGGCGCCAGCCGTCATCGCGAGGCGCACTCTGTTTTATTCGCTCCACGTATGTATATAGCTGACGGCCGGCGAAGAAAATAAATGTACACGATGGAGCAGCAGACGATGAATAGGGAGTATGAAGAGTTGCACTGGGAAACGGCACGGAGACACGCAACTCGAAGATGGCGTGCAATTCCTCGACGCCCAGGCAGCTCGAACCGCTGGGGACGAAAGGCCTGGCAGAGAAGTTCGAGCCATGATTGAAAGATTGCGCTGCCTAATGACAACGTGCGGACGTCGATGCGGCCTGCTCATCCGTCCGGCACGAACAAAAAGCCAATCCCACGCCTGCAGAAGAAAAAGTACTGAGCAGCACAAATACAAAAAAGAAGAAAAGAAAGAGGAGACTACAGCCGGTAGGCAGGCACAAGCCAGTCAAGGCAGTGCCGGTCGCCGGAGCTATCAGGGGAGCCAAGTGGCCAAGCCGGCCAAAGCCGTGAAAGGAAAGCAGAAAGTTGGCAGGCAGGCAGGCAGGCAGGCGGCGGGGTGGCGGAGAGCCACACTGGGAGAAACACCCCACAGAGCCGCAGAAGCAAACGACCATTTGAGAGAGGAGGCTTCCGTCCCTGGGAGGGGAGAGAGGGCGGAAAGGAAAGGGAACCACCTGGCAGACGACATTCCTCCGCGAAGTCACGTGACGTGCGTCATTCGGCGCTCGAAGGAACTGCCGCGCGCGAAAGGAAGTAGTTCCCCGATCAAATCGGTTTTGAAGTTGTTTAGAGGCGCAAGAAAACATCGCGTATGATACAGGTTCTTTTTGACTAACTATCTGCGATGTATATCGAGAGGCTAAACGGCGTTTCTTGACGTTTCGAAAGTTTTGAGGCTGGGTTCAAAATCCTCTCGCGGCGGTGGTTCGCGTTTCGCGTTTAGCGCGCGCGCGGAAGAAGAAGGAGAGAGAGGAGGAGGGGTGCGCTGCGCGAGGGGGTGATGGGGGGTTCCCAAACAGGACGGTTCTCTTTTCCAGTGCAGTGTTGACGGTGCGACTGTCTGGTGGACTGGCCGTCGACGGACCGCCAACAATTGTTCGAGTGAACGATGCGGTGGTGGTGGTGCTTCTCGTGAGACGGTACCCGAGGCAACAAAACAGTGGTCGCCGTGGTTCGTCCGTGATCGGAAAGTGCTGCGTTCATGTGTGCCCTCCTCTGGATTACCTGCTGGATTACGGCGACGACGGCCACTCAAACAATGACAGGCCGCTGGCGGTGACCCCCCCTCGAGCCGTCGAATCCCTGTCGCGACGCACGGATTAACGAAAAAGACTTCGCTCCGAGATGAAACCCCGGAAAATGCGACTGGCCCTCGGGCTCTGGCTGGCCCTTGTGGCCGTCACGATACCACCGACCGTGCAAGGTAAGCGATCCACTGCCGTGCAGCTTGCTTTTCCTGTGTGTATGTACACAATGTTGCTTCGATATTAAACGAGAAAAACGTTGGTACCAGACGCATCCCGTGGTCCAGTAGAGGATGGAGATAGCATTTTTCCGTGAAGACAGTCGCTTTGAAACATCAAAAGGAACACAACCCCGCGATACAAAACAGAACGCCGAAAGCCATTTATATAGTGTATGTATATAAAAAAAAAAAAAGATTGACATAATTTCATTTATGTTCTTCGTCGTTTTCTTTCTCCAACGTCGTTTGTTTTACGTTGTATAGTTTGAGTAATTGTGCGTTAGATCACAGTTCTTATACTTTTCTTCACAGAGAGGCCACGCTTGTGCGGGAAAGCGTGGTATATTGAGGCAGCTGCAGAGAGAAGAGATATCGGTTGGGGACACCACTCCAGAAAGACTGCGCCTTATCCTTATCTTTCCAGCCGACCGATCAAACAACGCGATCGAGGCACCGAGGAGAACCAACACTGAATCTTGACTGCTCCGACAAAACAAGCGTCCTAGTCTACCCGGAATCGGCGATGAGAATGTTAATCACCCTTCGAAAGCGCCACACATCCCCGTGCGCATCACCATCGAAAGAGAGAGAGATGGTTACGCTTCGTGGAAGCAGCGAGTGCGAATAACCACTCCTCTTCCCTACACTAAAGAGTCGCATCACCCGCGTCAAGAAGCGCTCGCCGTTCCGTCGTCTGCACAACCACCACGTCCATTCTTCGTTCCTTCGAAAGGGACAGTGGAAGTTGCGGAACGCTGGTCACTTACTTCCCCGGTAGCCTCATCACCGTCCATTGAGAGCAGTCGGGCTGTGTGTTTATTTTGAGCCGTTTAATAAGCCGAGGCCAGCGAATCGTGCGTCGCCGCCGTCGGAAGAACGGGTCGTCTGCTAGGCCTACGCCGTCGTCTGCTCCGCGCGAATAGAGGGCGTCGGAAGAGAGGCATCATTGTTCTGGAAGTTGCGCTAGATCACTTCTTGGGGGTTAAATGCTGGGCCCCAAGTTACGGATGAAGGAAGCGGGAGCGGCAAATAATGGCTAACGAGGAGCAACCAGCCACGGAAACGTTTTATTGTTTTCGTGTGGCAGCGAGCACGGAGTCCCGAAAGAGAGCGGTTCGCGTCTTCGGTGGTACTGTCCCGTACGTTAGGCCTAGCTCCCCGCCAGCGCTGGTTCGTTGACAAAAGGGTTCCTCTCCCGGGACGCGCTTTGGTGCGAGCAAGTGGTTCCGAAGCCGAAGTGTTTTTTTAGTAATGTTGCTGGTCTTTGGACGCTTTAGTTCGTCCGTTACGAGTTCTTGTTGCGAGGCAGGTTGACATGTTGTCGGTTGTTATGGTGCGTCAGTTAGTGGCCTCACACACGATAGTCGAGTAGAAAAAAAAATAATTATTGGCCTTACTAGCACCACACTTAATACGCGCATATTTTTTTAGAAATACATTTTATCAAAACCCTTGCCACTCGATTACGATTTGCTAGTCTTGTCATTCGGCGTTCCCTTTTGATAAACAGAACGTTCAATCGAGGGCATTATTTTTTTCGCTACCGAATACGTCAGGTTGCTGCTAACGTGCTCAAATAATGAGCACCATTTTCATTTGCGCGCCAACAGAACCCTCCGATACAAGGGTCTTTATACGTCGCGTGTGCAAGATTTCCGAATAACTTTTAATTCACGCCGTTCCCCACTGAAGATGCATGTCTCATAACAAAGTTATGTCAATTTTAAAAGAAAATTGTGAAAGCGTCTCTATTATGCAACTTACCTAAAAAAAAAAAAAATCAATTAACAATCTTGCCAACATATCACGCAAAAGCCTGCGGAACGTTAGAATCGGTCCCATCAATATTTACGAAATCGCTGTGCCTCCCTTTTCAATGTACGGCGCAAAACGGACAGCCTTCTCCAACAGGCAAAACATACGCACCAGTCTTCCTCGAGGTGCGGTGCAATCACAGTAACGACAACTTAAAAACGAAAGGGCGTGGCCATTCATGAGCCTCTTGCTATCAGCCAATGAGATAAAAACCCCAACTGTTAAGAACAATCTGGGAAGCGATCGCGAAGCGACGTCATAATTAGCCACACCTTGGCCATCTTTGTTTTCCCCTTGAAGAAGAGTGCTGTCCTAGATCTTGAATGCCAGTGACGCTACTCTCCGTGTGCTGCAAATTGAACCACGAAAACGGTTAGAGGTCGACCGCTCATTTTTGCTTTAATATATAGATGGTATCGTTAATAGTTGGGGTGCGATCAGGCATAGAGTCTCAGCAATGCGTGCATGTATGTTGCACAGCAATATATTCCAAACATTTTCGATCTTCCTTTAATAACGATTAGACTATCTTGTAAAGTATCCGCTCTATTTGCAACTAAAATACGTTTGGAGCGTGATAAATAACCGCTTGTTTTTCTCGCTCAAAAAAAAAAAAAAAAAAATAGTGCGCATTATTTTTGTGTTACGTGAAGAGGTTATCACAAGATTTGGTTGTCGGACGAAAAGACGATGCATTTGGCGTTTGAAATGTGTACGTCTCGATAAAGTATCATAAAGCTAATCTAACATGCACCTCCATATATCTTAATTCAAAAGAGGAAAGAAAAAAATAGTAACGTTCGGCAAGAAACCAAGATTTCTTTTATTTTAATGATTATTACGGTTTTTGAGGAGAACACGATCACATGTAGTAACAAAGCTGATAATAAAGATATTAATGATTGGAGTTTATGGAGCACATCGTGAGGCAACATGGGCGCAGGCATTTATGGATGCATTACGAACACCCACCACGATGCATTGATCTTCTTTCAACCAGTTCCGCCAAGGCTTCTGCCACTGGCTCTTCATGGCCGTTGGAGAATGATAGCGCTTGTCCTTCTCATTGTCTGAACTGATTGAAAGAGGACAGATGATATGCGTTCGGGTATATATACCCGCAGGGAGTGCTAAAGCTCCTCCAGTCGCGCTGTTCAGATATTCTACAAAGAAACGCGTTCGCCGCAGACATGGTTACAGGCACTGGCGTCGATACAAAGAGGAGAAAGACTTATTTCTGACACGCCTGCTCGAAGCACGTTTGCTTCATACACGTGTGTGCTTGGAGCATGTCTGCACACAGTCTTTTGTATGTAGTATTAGCGGTGGGACAGGGGCTATACATGGATGGATTTCGATGACTAAGCCCTATGTAACGGGCGGTACCTAGCGCCACCTAGCCTAAGTCTAAAAAGGCAACCATATGGTTTTCTCCCCCTTACTATCACCTGGCAGTGATGGATATCACCAGGAATGACTGAATCCATGGCGAAGCGAAGGGTAGGACGGGTAAGAGGAGCCAATGCTTTCCGGTGTGGCGATCGAGCAACTGGAGATGCAGATGCATGCATCGCGATCGAGCGGCCAAGATAGGGTGCCGACGGGATTGGAACGTACGTATACTGGGGCGTGTGCGCAAATTAGCCGCGTCCTAGAGCGTTCCCTACTCTGCGATCGTCTCCGTAAGAAGGCGCTTCGTAGAGTCGGTTAATTAATGTACGTCCGCAAAGGAAGTACAAAAGTACGCCTTGAAGACACACTTATCGATGCCTACCGACACCCAATTAACTGAAACCCGATCGCGAGGACCCGAATATATGCCCAGAAGCAGATCTTACAGAATAGAAATCGGGAGATGCACTAACGTGAGAAACGAAACGGCCTCATTTCATTGGTAGCCATCGGCAACGTAAGAAATACAGGGAGTTTGGACCGTCTTATTATCGCCGCGACGCCAGTAAAACATCGTGGTTAGTCAATAACAATGCCGAAGAACGAATCACAAAGCAAATATCGCTGATAAATCGTAAATAAACACCTTTAAGGCAATCAATCTGGAGCTCCACAAACACGGCGGAAGTAACGCTTTATTTAATTCTAGCTTTTTGTTTTTCCTCCACAACCTTGAAAGGCCCCACGTTCGAGTTCCCGAACCGTGTGTTCGAAAAGTAAACGTTCTTAATCGGACGACCCCCCTCATCTCGTAGGTCTCTCAGTCGTAATAACCTAGGCATCATCATAGGGCCAATGACGGCGCGGTCGGAGATTTGAATCGCGTCGTTCCCAGCGCGCGTTGGTGCCACCGAGCCGGCGCCGATTACCGAACCCGGCATTCGGCGGCGCAGGTGCAACTTGCCCAGGCGGGGCAGGCAGGAAGCCTCTCCGCGAGGCAGCTGGGCCACTCGCCTCGCTCCTGGGGGACCAGATGGCGCCGGGAAGGAACCCCGACCGTGTGAACTATGGGCGCGGGACGCGCCGCGGGAAGGGAGGCCCTCCCGGGGGCTGCCGTCCCCGCGGGCCGCAGTCGACGTCATGGTCGCCGATGTCGTAGTAGGGCCTCATCGTCGCGCCAGAGCGAGAAACAAGCGACGCTTCTCGCAAAACGTCAAACAGAATTGTGTTGTGTGTATATTTAGAAACTTTAGAACAGCTGCAAGTTGTACACCAACAGGTTGTTTACGAACAAGAGCGCGTTTGCCAACTGCGCCTTCGCAGAAATCAGATTCTCGCGAGAGAAAGCGTCCGCGCATTGCGCAGTGGGGACAGCTGAGGTTTGAGTCGGTGTACAGCCACCGACAGATGCAGATACGTAGGGCGGCTTTTTTTATTGCAGCAGGGTACAACAGGTCTCGTCATATTTAGAATCTTTGAAACATTTCATACACCGATTTGGTTTCATCGGCGCTCATAAGTCCATACCCCTGTCGCGCAATACACTCTAAAAAAAGTCTGTGCGTCTACTTCCACGCACAACACTCGGAGAGCCAATCAGCGTAACTTATGAAGGCAGCTCAGCGAATGACGATGCCGAAACACATGTTTAGACCAAAAAACGCAGTCTGAGTTGTGACATTAAGCAATGCAAGTGTGACGTTTTGCATTGCTTAATGTCACAACTCAGACTGCGTTTTTTGGTCTAAACGTATGTTTCGGCATCGTCATTCGCTGAGCTGCCTCCGTAAGTTGCGCCGATTTGCTCTCAGAGTGTTGTGCGTGAAAGTAGACGCACAGACATTTTTAGAGTGTATAGGTTGTAAAACACACACACACACACACATGGGGCGTGGTCCTGCTTCTTGCGTGATTACGGAGTATTCCGTATAAGTTGCAGAATCAACCGATAAGAAGTAAAGGGAGTCGATCGCGACGCTGATAACGTGGTCACGCCAAAGACTACCGCCTGCGTACTCATTTTTTCCCTTCATATTTCAGTCTTGGGGATAATGGCTATTGGAAGGGCGATAAGTGGTGGGAGTGGCCAAACGCGTTCGTTTCCGACCATTCGAGTTTTTTTTTTTCCTCGTTACTTGGCTGATTTGCCAATTTCGTTTGTTATCCTGCTGTTGTAGAGAGAGCGCAGAGACAATTATAACTTGTCGCGTTTCTTCAACAGCCCCTTTTGGTGTTGCTTCAAGCCGCGGGCAGATCTTTAATGTCTGCTGAATCGAACTTGGTGTAGCTGAATCGCAGAAAAAGGGGAATAATTACTGTACACAGAAGGCATAACAGCCACACAACGCGTCAGTCTCCTCAGTGTCTGTATCAGTCTCAGTACCGTATTTTTGTTCCTTCAAAATACGAACAATCATAGGCGTAGACTTCGGGAAGGGGGGGGGGGGGGGGGGGGGGGGGGAAGCATCGGGGCTCGTGCCCTCCCCGGGCCCGAGCCGTCATCCTTACCAGGACGCTGTTTACGTGCCATGTAACGAGCTTCTAGTAGTGGCATGTTAACAAAAATAACGCACACGTTGCCTTTATTGACAAAATACATGGGAAATGGAATCCCAGCGTGCTTTCGTTAGCTTCGATCTCCAGTTCTGGCAGAAAGATAACGCCCCCCCCCCCCCCCCCCCCCCCCCCTCCCCGGTATCTGTACATTGACATTTTGGTAATAATCGAAAATATGCAGATGAATGAACCCTACTTGATCGAATGAAACAAAGTCTACGAAGCCGCCACAAGACAAAATCTTTGGCGGAGCCCCGGCTCCGCCAAGAATCTTGTCTTCTGGCGGCTTCGTAAACTTTGATTGATTCGATCAAGTACGCTTCATTCATCTGCATATTTCCGATTTTTTCTCTTTGGAAAAAACGTATGATGACGAAAGTGCCCGTGATATTGACATTTTGTTATATATATATATATATAGTTGACATGGCAACCCTCTTAACGTTATATCTCTGGAGCCGTTCTCCGGCATGACAATATAGGCGTGTAGTAAGTTGCAATATAGGCGTATAGTAAGTGACAATGGGGCCTGGGTGGAGCGGGAGTTCGTCTGCTTCCTGCGCAGGGGTTGTGGTGACGTCAGAACGCCGAGCTCTTATTGGCTCGATTGGAAGGATAAAGGGTAGACCTCAAGACAGCTAGCATTGAGGTCTACCACTATCCTTCCAATCCGAGCCACTCGGAGCTTGGCTTTCTGAACCCCTGCGCAAGAAGCAGACGAACTTGCGCATAGTAAGTGACAATAGCTCTAAAAGAGAGCGACGTGCCCACATTGAGAACGGTTTTCTCTATCCATGCTCGCCTCGGAGCCATTACCCCGGCGGAGTAGTTGACCAGAACAAGGGCCCCAAAGAAGGCGGACACTGATTGCTGTAGCAGAACGGCATCCTCCTTTGTGACGCCGTGGTCTTTGTGCCGACGCTTAGGCGGGGGTGGCAGCTCATTAGTGTCTCCTGCGCCTCCGAGACGACGCTGCTAATGGGCTTTCCCCGGCGCTTTCTCTGTTCCTCCGCGGACGTCGGAGACGGCTTGGGTATACCTGCTCCGTTTATTTTGCGATGACATTTTTGAGAAAAAGAAGCCCTGGCAGCCTTAGGAAACGCAAGATGTGATTTCTTGTGTTCACACTTCTTGCTTCGGGATTTGAGGCTTGGTAATCTGATCAGCTGATGCAGGATTTTGACTGGCTGGGAAGCAGGGTGGATACGAATCATGATAACAAAATCAGGTTTATGTAATTATGTAAATCATAATTATGTGAAAAAAATCACCCTGTTACAAATCGTTCTCCTTTTTTTTCATTTCCTTTTTTTTTAGTGCAGTATTTGGGCGCCCGTTTCCGGGTTTCGTGGCGTCGGCGTAACCGCGCTAAATATAGCGGAAAAATTAACGTCATGCGGCCTCAACACCACATCAATTCCCCGTTAAGTTTAGCGGGGAAAATGACGGCACATGACTTGGCGTCACGTCACCTATGAGCAAATTCTGTTTCTCTGCTAGATTTAGCGGGAAAATTGAAGTCACGTGACCTCAACAGCAATTCTATTCTCCGCTAATTACAGAGGAGGGGGAGGGGAGGAGAAAGAGAGGATACGTACCCTCCCCTCCTCCTCAAGAGCTGCGTTCTAATATCGCGTTACAGGGATTTGTAAACGTCTTTCATTTTTTTTCTTTCTCACTACGTTTTTTTTTTTTTTTGTTTGTTTTTTGTTTTAGACAAGGCCGGCAGATTGATTCTTCCATCTACCTAATGACTGAGAGCAGTCTCGAACAGAAATTTACCGGAGGGTAATTGCATCGTAAAGTACAGTTCACTTCCTAACTTTTTAATTCTTGATATCAACCACGCCATACTAGAACAAAAGCAGCGTGATTTTTCGGTTAATGAAACATATCTATTACTCTAATACTTCAGTAAATCGAAACAGATTCCACTTTGCGCTTATACTGGGTGCTTCAGCGAAGACCGACCGACAGCAATTCCTGAAATTAGAGTATTCGAGGTAAAAATATAATTTTCTCGGGACCGTATTATACTCGTAGTAGAAAATGCGCGATACGTAGTAATTAGTTCAATACTTAATTAAAATAACTAATTATATTTTTGATTAGTGAAACTAGACGTATGGTTCCAATTAGAAACTTACTGAGCGCCATGCAAATCCATTAAATTAGACACTTTAGTAGGACTTTGGGCGCGTGAGAAGTGTAGTAGTGCGCTAACGTTACCACTCGTGGAGCAGGCACAAGGCTGGGGCTCTGATACGAGACGGGAAAATCGCGCGGTCGCCTTATCGCAACCGCTAGCCTTGTCCCTGCTCCACGAGTGGTAACTTTAGCGCACTACTACACTTCCCACGTGCTCAAAGTCTTTCCGAAAATTACTGATTTAGTTTTTTTTCGATGACGCTCAGCAAATTTCTAATTAGAACTTATGTCTATTTTTTACCAGTTAAAAAGTGAATTAGTCATTGTTAATTAATTAACGAACTCATTAGTAAGTATCGCGCATTTTCTGCCGTCCGCCACCTCGAGTAGTGCGGTCCCGAGAAAATGATCTTTTTATCCGGAATACACTAATTTTAGACATTTTTGTCAGTCTTCTCTGAAACATCCGGTATATGCGACGACTTCATGGAAACAGCTTCCGCTCCTGTATCTTATTTCTTTGACAGACAAAAGGTAAATAACAAAAGCAAAAGACGTGGCGGGATCTGCCACGCCTTGAGCTTTCTACGCTTTCAGTCACTACACACACACACACAAGCAAGGAAAACACCTGTGAGTTCACTTTACTGCAGAACGCAGAGATAGCCAACTACGGCGAACAATACAAGCATCCCAGTCAATGACGAAGCTCGGAACAGAAGTAGATCTGAAAAGTGAAACGTCACGCTTTTCGTCCCTGTGCACACCACATTTTCTCATGACGCAATCATATTGCGAGCTTCGTCATTCGCTGGGATCCTCCTATTGTCTGCCGTGATTGGCTGTCTTCCTGTTCTCCAGAAAAGTTAACCGATATCCCCATTTTGCTTTAAATAAATAATAAAGTGATCCAAAAAAATGTTGAACATTTAATGATGATGCATGCTGCTCGGGTCCTGGGGATTATTAGGGTGAGGAGGACGACATTCCTTTTTTCTTTTTCACGCACTTATGACTCGGTTATTTCAGTCATTAATGATGTTTCAAAAGTAGTTTATTCAACTACATATGCCAGAATTATTGAGGCACATCTACTTTCTTTATTGTAAAGGTACGGGAATAGTGCTTCGAATCGAATTGCGCAGTGTCAGTTCCATAGTTCTAATGCTGCAGAGAGAGTATATGTTGGATTTTGTTTTACTGCGAATGATGTTAGTGATTGCTGCACCATTCAATTGAAAACTGTTTTCAGAATTTCTACGTTACTGTCTTAAGAAAAATTATACTTATTTTTATTAAAAGCAATTTGATCTTTCAGAACGTGATTTGCGCTCGTGAAAATGCTTTAGTGTCACTCGAGATATATTGAATAAGAAATTCGACAACAACAACGGCTATGGGGAAGCTATACGTGCTTGATGGACTCGGCTTCGAAGTCGCACTTCAGTAACCAGCCATTTTCCTTGCACCGACGATCTCATCAACACGAAGACAACATTCACTATTGCTTCGACCCGAGTTCTTAGGAGCACCATGTAGCAAGTGACGCTGCTGACGCAGAGACCCTAAAGCCCCTCGATACTTTCTATAGAAGTAACGACAATCATCACGCATATGACGAAGCACGTTTCGCGGGCACAAAGTGGCGTCTTTCGATACTGCTATGCGCCGCCGTTCGCGCTTTCCAAAGACCTTCACCGCCACGCTGTCGGCGCTTCGAAGAACGTTGGTACTCGTAAGAAGCACGGAGATGTATCTATGGTCGCGGACAGCTGAAGGAACGCCAGGCGTGCACGTGGTTCATCATGTCCACGCTTCTTGTTCCGTGATTCGTTCTTCGGCATTCTTGCCCTAGTAAGCACACTTTGTTCCGTGAATATCCTTAGGCTCTCCAACGCTGTGGGATGTCCTATGAACGTCCACAGGGCATCCCCAGAACTATGGCCCATCCTTAGGACATCACCCGAGCGTGTCGGCTGATGAGGCACTTTCATTGGCTGAAGAGCAATACGGAGGTGTACAGATCTCTTGGAAGACATTAGGATGGCAGGTTGTGTCACTCATCAAGCGCCACCCGTAAAGTCTCTAATCTTGTCCACCCCAACGTTTTTGGAAGCGTGAACACGTGAGAGGAGAAAAGAGGCTTGGGTGGAACTTGGTGGAACCGAAAACGCCGTAGTTCCGCTCTCGGGGATAGGTGCAGTCAGATAAACATCGGGGGAAATTGCTCGCTTGCAGGGTGGTTTTACGGCTGTATGGCGTCTCTCTCTTTCTGTCGCCGGAAGTGGACGCCTCTCGCGACGACTTCCGGTCACGTGGTTCCTCGCGTTGGTCGGCGTCATTCGTTACCGCTGCAATCGGAGCCCGCACTTCACGGAACCCCGGTTTTACAACTCTCGCGATCACACGGGCGCGGGGGTGTCTCGAGGACGTGACGTCTCGTGATGTCATTACTCGCGTCAAAAAGGGCGTGCGTGGGAAAATAAAATTGAAAGAAACCGGCCGGTAGTTTACCTTGATAAGGAGGCTAGGTACGTCGGAAGAAATTTTTTTTTAGAGCCATTGGGGAGTTTTCGTAGACCGTTTTCCCTCCTCCGCTACTCTCCCCGGAACGAAGGCGCCACTACTGCGCATGTGCGACACTAGCCTCACCTGCACAGTCCCGGATCTTTTTGCGGATTGCAGAGAACGTTGCGGGACGGCAGAAACGATCTACGAAAACTTCCTATTTTTGCCCTAAAATAATAGCGCAGCAAGTTGCGATTTCCTGATGTAATGTTTGTTGACTTTCCTCTCTTGGTGCAAGGATGCTACATAACAAAAAATAATAATAGAGCTTTAACCGACGTATATAGAGCGTACGATGTGATACGTCAGCCGGAGTTTTGCTTCAAGCTTCAAGGTATTAGTGTTCAGTTGAAAACCAGGTCCTGGGAAGTTCTGGGATTTGTCTGAACCAGTAACTTCTTGAAAGTTTTCAATGGTATTGTACAAAGCGTAAACGTACGAGTTTGAGCGTACTCCACATCTGATTTCGTTTTACAGTTTTCGCTCTGGATCATTATGTTTACGTAAGTTGTTGCCTTGCACGATCTGTTTTTGACTGTAGGAGACAGGTACTGTACGTAATTTTTTAATAGTTATTCAAAGAGGATACAAAATGTCGGAACATTCAATGTATACCGTGGAATGAGATGACGACTATACCACAGATAGAAAAAAAAATAAGACAAATTTGAATGATAAACGCGAATTAGGGTCAAGAAAGAAAGGGGAGATGCTTGCGCTTCGCCAGGGCAGTAGTAACCTGTTAGCTAAATGCATCGCCCCGTTTCTCAATCATTAATGTTTCCGACCATTTATCTGTCTCAAGACTCCATTTATTTCCGCATACTCAATAATTGCTTATTCATTCGGCCAAACGGTCTTCTAGGAGGAGACTTCCCGCCCCAGAGCGCACAACAGCTTATTCCTCCAGAAAATGAGTATTTTCTTATAAACCATTATGGTTGCAGATTCGCTGTAATGGACGGCGAATCATTAAACACGTTTGCAAGCAGCCATGCTTCAAACGTTAGTCTGGCCGAAGCGGGTGGAACGCGCTTCTTTAGGGCACCAGTCTGGTAACCACGGGCACACCTTGGCGAGGCGTGCCCGTGGTTGCCAGCATCAAAACGGGGGCTCCCTTGCGACATCCAATGCCTAACTTTTTTTTTCTTGTCGCTTTCACTGTTTTAATGTTCACAATCCCTCACTCATATTACAGCCTCAAAGACCCATGCTTTTAGCGGTAGACTTCGTAATAGCGCGACCTCGTTTTTGACGCGGATGATGCAAACCGCGATTCGAACATGGCTGCCGCTCCCATATATCTTTATTTTTCCGTACACAATTAAAGAAACAAGAAGAAAAAAAAGAAAATTCGAGTTTAGCGTTACACTTGAAATGATTCTGTGGCGGGCGGTAGACAGGAAGCGTCACTCCCTCTCCCTTCCGGTTAGCGCGGCGAGCTCCCGCGGAGCGCCCTCTCGTGTCTGTTTCCGGAAAACGTATTTTTTTTTGTCTCCTGCTCTTTCGGTTCTTTGAGTTCTGCTCTTACAGTTATTTTACTACATACATGTTTTCTCCGCTATATCCATTTTTTTTTCTTCTTCTTAAAGCTCGCTGGCTTTTTACGTGGGTGGCCAATCTTCGCCAGTCCTCCTCACCCGCACTTTTTCATTCGTTCAACTCTCTTCGTGTTTGATGGTCGCGCACGGTTGGCGGTGGCGGTGCACGGTTGCGTGAATTCGGGCGCCGAGTCTCTCGGTCAATGAAATCGCCGTTCCCAACTTTCGAGGCTTTCTCTCCTCTCATCAGCGGTTTCTGTTGTTGTCCGCGAATGAAGTTGGCGGCGCGGCGGGTGTGTCGCGCGTACGCAGAGTAACGCGTCAGCGAAGATTGTTTCACGGCCGTGGTCCAGATAATTTGCGCCGCCTCTTTTGTGGACGCGTGGACAGACACCACCCGCTGCTCCGGTTCGCTCATTCACTGCGGGGGAATATACGAGCCAGCACCGCGGCTTGCGAGAGAATTGATTCAAATAATTGGACACTGTGTGACTTTGCGTTGTTGCTGGGGCCAAACCTCTGGAACTATGCCTACCAACTAATTCGAGTGTGCAACGCTCACTGGCGCGGCCTGGCGGTCGAAATGTGAAACAGGAAAGGGGGTTGGAGTCGCTAACAGTCTAGAGATGACGCGTTTTGTCCCTTCAGAGCGTATGAAGCGCGCGTGATCTGGCGAATATGATGCGGCTGGCACGACGCGTACGTGAGTTTGTGGGAAGGGTCGCGAGGTCTTCGGCTCTCTAATCGGATTCCGGACAGCGAACTACGGACTGTACTATTTCTTCTCCGTGACGTGGCGGGCCGTCCTCGACCAACACGGCGTCCGATAGCGGGGGCTCGGGTTTCCGAAAACCTTCGGGAAAGATGGCGGGCTGCGAGGCTATCGCCTCCTAGCGAAAGTGAGAGGAGGGAGGACGTGATAGCGGAACCGCGGAACTCTGAACGGTCTTCCCGTTGAGGCGTACACACTTCGAGGCTGTCTAAACATGCACAAGCAAAACATTATTTTTTTAATATATATATATATAAAGAAAAAGTGCAGAGGCGGGCTGTGTTGTTGGTCGGGCCCACCTTCATATCAGGCACGAGTGCTCGGTTCACGGTACGATTCTGCCCGTAGTGGATGGAGCGCAATTTCAGGGGCGTTATCACACTAAACAAAAGAAATGGGCGCTTGCGCGTTTACTTTCCCCACACTACACGCAGATAGCCAATCATTGGGATCAACAAAAGAACGACGTGAGTGAATGGCGAGGCTTAAAATACAATCAGCGCCGGGACCCTGAGTGTTATCATCGCTGTAGTATCGCAAATCCCAATTCTGGGTCGAGTTCCTTTCATTTTACTTTTTTAGCTTTTCATAAAGCGATTTTCTCGAGTGGATACTGCGTAATCGGATGAAATAATGGCACGCTTCTATTTAAATAGCTCTGCCCTCTTGGAAAATTTCCGTCTCGTGCGAGGTCAGCCGTGATCTAGTAGCAGTTTTTCAAGACGCGTTTAGGCCACTATTGGTCAGTAGTTTTTGGATATTCTTCGCTCGGTACAGACCTGCTCTTGGACAATGGACCTTTTTCAAGAGCAGTTTTGGCCCATATGCAGGCGAAAGCTCACGCGGCGGCGAAAGCTCGAACTACGTTTGGCGTCCGGAAGGGGAGTTGCACGCTACCTCCCCTTCCTCCTCGCGGAGCGAGCTGGGGAGATAGAGCAGCTCCCCTCCCCGACGTTAATCGTACTTCAAGCTTTCGCCGCTGAGTGCCGTCTTCATGTGGAAAAAAGGTTCATTCCAGCTTCCAAGCTTTTCGTGACAAGCGACTCAGAACCGCTCGTAGTTGTCGAGTTCAGCCGCGGGAACGCCTTCGTCTCCGGTCACGAATTGCGCAACGGAATGTCATTCAATGTCGTGAGAACGTCTCCGGGCTTTTTTCTTTTCCATTTTTTGCTTCTCCCCCAAGTTATAATAACCCGGTCTTAATTCCAAATAAGCTGCCTGCGGACGACGCGATGAGCGGCACCACGTGCGTTATTATTTTTATTTCTTAGTTTTCTTCCCTCTCCTTTTACACGCTTTAAAGAGTCATCTACCAGATGCCAACTCCGCATTAAAAAAAAAAAAGTTTGTTTCTCACGTTATTACCACGCGGGTCTATGTTGCCCAACATCTCTCATCCTCTGGCATCTTTATCTTATTTTTCTTATGGTACTTCTCTCTCACATTTTCTGTTTTAAGTTATTTCGTTTATCTTGCACTGCAAGCTCAAACAAACAAAAAAAGAAACTATAACATATACAAAAAGGCAACGAAGCTGGCTGGAATTTCTTTTCCCTCGAGCGCGGGAAAAGAGGCGGCTGGTGGTGGTAGGCTGCCGAAAGGACGGTGGCGAACTTCTCGAGTGTCTCGCTGCTGCTGCTGCATCCAAGATGCGCTCCACATGTGGTCGCCAGCCCCCGAGGGTTGCTTCCTCGTCGTCACTGGGGACAGGAAAGCGGACACCGCGTGCGCTCTGCTCTGGTGGCTCTAGGGTTGTATTGTGCGCTGCCCTGAGCACTTCGATTTGTGTCACAACTGCGTTATATATGGTTTGGAGGACAGCTTCCTCAGCTCCAATGAAGAGTGAGGGTGCACTGGTTTGGTCGGTAATTAACGTTTACGACGAGCTCGTGAGTGATCATAGCTTTGACAACGTTATACCTCAGAACGCTGTCCCCGATATTAGCGGGTTATCGGCTACGATGAAAGTAATATATCTTTTATGTATAAAATAAAAATGTTGGCGGAGGAAAAGGGGGTAAACGCTGTCAAAAGCAAGTTGACACAGGACAGAGTCCTGCATGTGTGCCCTACTGTGTGTTCCGAGGAATTGTCTTTTCGAATTAAATCGACGTAGTTAATAGTCGGATGATTTCTGCAAGAAAGGCGAATCAAAGACAATTCTTGGACCGGTTTCCAGGGCTTCATGAGCGCAGTTACGTCACTTCCGTGATTATTTTTTTATGCGCTAGCGAAGAAACGATTGTACTTATTCTCGTACGTATTACCGCACTTCTTTTAGTTGCAGCCACGACAACCTCTCTCTACCGTACAGTTGTCTATTCGCGATACCGCTGAAACTTTTCAGAATCAGGAAGTCAGAACATAAAACAGTAAATGCAGGTCAGAAAAAATAAAGAAAAAAGTTTCGCTGGACTCGCGAATGCTTTTTATAGTTTTCTTATTGTTTAATCTGTTGCATTATTTGCAGTCCTCAGTAGTATATGTATTTTAAATGAGACGCCACACCCATTCGACTGATACATACATATAATACAACGCGCTACACCAGTGCGACGGGCTAGCTATGACAGATCTATCCAAATGTAATTAGAGGGGTCATGCAACAATATTCGCTTAAAATGTTTTTTTTTTTTTACACGAGTTTATTGGCATTAGAGGGACCCAAGTAAACTCCCACGCAGCGCCACTGACCAAGAAACTCCTTTGTTGCGGTGTCATTTCAAGGACAAAAGCGAGCGTTTTCCTTCAATCTCTCCTTTGCAAAACTTGATGACGTAGCTGGGGTTTCGCAGTATCCCCCAGTGACGATAATTTGAATGTGGTTCATAGCTTGAACCTGAGCATTGCGTGAGCACTCTATTTGGGCTCGTGCTAAAAAATAGCTCGACAAGCATTGGCAATAGTGTCCCGTGTCCAATCGCTGCAATGACGACAGTAGCCAAACCATAACAATGCCTCGAACTCGGCGCGTGTCATGTGCTTGGCCAACCACAGCGCGTGGCCAGGATTAACACTGGCGGCATTTAATCGGCTCCACATCACGCGGGCGCTTGTTATTTTTTCACCGACTTCTATTGCGTGTGATGTTTCCTTGGTCATTAACATCAGGGATTCGTTCAAAGTGGTATTTGCGCAAAGTGCCAAAATCGTTGCGTCGCGTTTTAAACTGTACAAACGACGGACCGCAAAACAAATGCGCTCGCTGCAAGTTCATCAGTGAACCCTTTCGCGACTAGTCTGCCTGCTCCGATTACTATCACACGTTTCTCGTGTTGGTGTTGGCATGCAGCCGTCGTTGACTTTACGGAATGATAAGTCGTCTCTGCCCGGCCTCTCTGTCGTTCTTTCACTCCCTCAACGCTCGTCGCAGCGTTCTGAGTTTCGGCTGATGGAGGTCGTGGTTCACTATCTTTTTTTGTTTTTTTGTATTCTCAATTCTTGCCGCATGCAGTTCTAGAAAGAACCACAGCAAGAACCACGCCCCCGTGCATATGTGTGCACAAGGAGATTCGGTTTCTCTCAGATGAGCTCCGGTTAAAAACACGGCGTCATCGAGAATCACGGGAACTGCCGACTGAAAGGGTTGCCGTTCTTCTTCTCTTTCGGGGAATATGGGAGTGTCCACAGCCACAGCTCAGCATCGTCTCTTGCTTTTTGATTTGTTACGTTTGCAACGAGCCGCTTACGCGGCGGCGCATGTGCCGGGGTTCTTAAATCCGTCAACTGACATCCGCTCTCCGTGAGAGCACGTTGAGCTTGTAAGAAGAGTATACGAAGTGAATTGTATGCAGACATATTTTATTATCTTCGTGCGTGGATAGAAACGTTTAAATAAAAGAGATAAGACAAATAAGATAGATGATCAATTATATCGAGTTAGCAGTGATCCTGTACTCATCTAATTACGACTATGCTTACAACGGGGCCCAAAGCCGCACCTGAAGCGAACCTGATCTCTGCCCACGCGCAGTTCCCAAACCGGATGGGAACAGACGCGAGCTTGCTTCTTTGACACAGCGTTGATGCATGGCATAGCCTCCTCTATACTCACGAAGCTTGGCAGTTCGACGACGAAGCTATAAAGTGCCCGCGGTCGCAGATTCGGAGCGCGAGAATCTGGTAGCACAGAGCATCAAAGACCCATTTCTCGGGAAACCTGGACGTCAGCGCAGAGCTTTTGCAGCGGCGAGGACCCGAAACACACTTGTTCGCTCGGGAAAACCGTGTTTCGGCGTCTCGCCGCAGCGGGGCGCCAGTCACGTGGCTCTCCTCTCGTCCGTTGTCTGCCGCTCCACCTCCTCCATTTCGGCGGCCGCTTCTCGTGACGATCTGCCAGGCTTTGTCAGTATATAGGAGGCTATGTGTATGGTCACTAACATCCTAAGAACTGCAGGGTTTATGTTGTTCACATTTCTCGCTTCGTGATTCGCTAGCGGCTGCCGGAGCGGCGGCAAGATGTCGGGGCCATGCCCCCGCGTTCCTCAAACTCTCAGATATGGCGTCCACGTCAAAAGGAGTCTGCCCTCAGCCCGTCCAGCTTTCAAAAGAACGCGTGTGGACGGCGGCGCATCAGGTGACGTCGGCGGACCAGAACAGCGTGCAGGAGCGCGAAAAGCGCCCGCCGGTCCGCGTTCTTTTCCCACACCACGGGTGTGGGAACGGCGCTGTGCGCGGCTGAGTGGCGCGCTTCGAGCCCGCCGTCGCTCCGGTTCTTTTGTCTTCCTAAGAGTCCGTTCCTTCGAACAGCGACCTTTGTTCGTCCGCTGTTTTCCGTTCCGTCCACTTTGTGCCTGAAGACGATGAGGAGGAGGAGCTGTTGCGGTCATCCTGGCGCACTCGACCGACGCGTAACATTGTAAACAGCGATGTCGCGCCGCGAACCTCCAGCCGAACTTTGAGTTCGTTCCGGTTCGA
Organism: Ixodes scapularis; assembly: GCF_016920785.2. Taxonomy (NCBI): domain Eukaryota; kingdom Metazoa; phylum Arthropoda; class Arachnida; order Ixodida; family Ixodidae; genus Ixodes; species Ixodes scapularis. The sequence continues at coordinate 15,661,528 of NW_024609868.1, read as the reverse complement.
CTTTTTTTTTTTCGAACTTCGAACGCAAATTTCGACATCGTACAAAACGACAATCTGCTCACGCTGTCTGAGACGTGTTTCTTATTTGTATGATCGTCCTGTTACATTGGTCATACAAACAAAAAAAAGTGACTCCAGACATGTTACAAGCATACATGAGTGTGAGGAAAACATGTTTTGAAGACTCCTGAGGCCTGTCCAAAGATAATGCTATCATAATGTGTGCAGCAAACACCGTGTCTTTCGTAAGATGTATAAGCAGTGGGACTGCGAATTTAAGTTCTACTATTGTGCGCATGCGCAAAAATTAAAAAAAAAAGAAAAAACGAGAAAAGAAGTTGATTTTACAGAGGGTTGCGCTATTTACGGGGTATATTGTTGCATCGTTTCGCACAAGTAAAATAACTAAGGCACTAAAAAGTGGCCTTTTTTTGCTTTTAAGTTGTGTAAACATTGGGGATCATTTTTCTGAAATATAAGATAAATAGTTTAGTAAATTATTTGTTTCCCTTAATTCGACGTTTTCGTGTGAAAGTCGGGCAACACTGCCAATAAGTCTGTGGCTTCGTCGAATTTTTGCGAAACGTTACAAGGTTCGCCGAACCAGTCGAGCTTCGGTTTCGATGAAAGTTCGCAAGATTTCTAATTGTAAACTTCGACGAGAGAGACGTGCTTCGCGCGGAGACGTCGAAATGCGCGGACGCCTTTTGAGCACCTTCTCCTTGTGGCCGTCCACAATGCCCGTCGCTGCGTCTATTTGCATGCAGCAGTCGCGCGCTTGTTTCTCTAAGGGCTTCTGTGCTCTGTATGGGTTACGGTTTTAAGAGGTGAAGATAAGCTAAGGAGTTGGCTAAGCTTTTCTGTTCTTTTAACGAGAAGAGGACGTGTTCTTTTTGCGACACGGCATGCGGTTTCTAGCTCCATCCTCCGACGAAAGCTCTGCCACAGAACACATTTCTCTGGAGGCCATATTTGAGGGAGCGGCCATCTTGATGGTGTGGAATGCACGCTGCCAAAACGAACTGTGGAAGCTCGCCGTTAGCACGTGGTCAGCACTCGCGCACACAGCTATGGCCGCCAGTGAATACGCCCTATGCAACGCTGTCAAAGCTGCGAACTGCGCGTGCGCAGTAGCCAGATTACGCGTGAAGGGAGGGAAGCGTCTGGCACCACCGGCAACGAAACACCGATTGCCACCCGAACGCCGACGAAGCGCTCGTCTCCTCACTGACTGAAAACGAGCGCAAGCCGCAAGCTGAACGTCGTGCTCGAGTACATCGGAGTTACTACCTACCTGCGGGTCACATGCACGTGGTCAGACATAAAGCGGCGTTCTGCTCATAGCAGAGATTGGAGAGCGAGCTCCGGGCTTTTTTTAGATAAAGAACACGAAATAGAGCGACAGAAAAGCCGAGAAAGAAAGCAGACGATAGGTTGGGCCCGTTCTCTGTGCTTCAGTTTTCCTTTGTACCACGTTTCGTCGTCAAATTCCCCGAGATATCTCCGCGTACCACCGTGAGCACCCTGATAGATATGCCCGATCTGAAGTCAACCTTGCCCGTCCGAACTATATCCACCCGCAGAACGGCCGTCTCCGAAGCGTGGAACGCCGGTTGTGGCGTGAGAACGGTGTCAGGAGCTGGCCTCAGGGAGGAAAGATATCCCTTGCCACCGAGCCCCGCACGTCGACTGGCTGTGGCGGCGGCGACGCCATGGCAGGATGCTCCTCCCTGCGAAAAACATGTGCCCGCAGCTCCAGACGAAGTAGTCTGCTTCCTTGGGAAAAGGGTGCATCTCTCGCACCTTTACTCCCTTCTTTGAAAACAAGACCACAACAATCCTCGTGATTAAGGAAGAAAACGCGGGGATGCCGCATCCTTTCGTTCAAATGCCAGCGAAGAGCCACGCGCCCCGAGGAGAAGCGTACAAATGATAATCGTTTATTTTCTATACTCGGTTTCACGGATCGCGGCCGATTCTATACACAAACCGATGGGGCCAATCAAGCAGTGTTTACAAAAATCGCAGCATCAGCGTGCGGTCTTCATAACCCACGCAGCGCGTTCACGTTCGTGGCTACAGAAAGTGAGCAAATCACGTTGGTCACACGCACGGACGTTGGAAATGGTGCTGGCCAGAAGCTGCAGTTTCTGAAATGGTCTATTTTATATAAGCCTTTCCGCCGGTTATAATAAGTCATATCACCTGGGCGAAAAATGTCGAGTCATTGGTTTGTGGAACGCATTTTTGGTGTCTGATACCGCGCAGCGGAAGAGAAGGAGTGTGCAAATGCTAAAGTCGCGTTTCGCAGCGCAGTCCATATACACTTTTTGAGCGGTTATCACGCGGTCAAAAAAAATTGCGGCTCAATGAGCTCTGAGCGCAAGCACGGCGCCTGGCGGAAGAGAGCTAACGCGCATGCTCAGAAAGGGTGGCACAGCCTCGGAGCAGCGTCCAGGGACCATAGCATTAACACTTTCTCTCTCCCTCTCTTTATCGTGTGTCACTGGCACGACGTCTCATTCGCCCATACACGTCACGTGACACCTGTTAAAGCGGCTCATGGGCGCCGCCATTTTGTTTGGCCAGATCCCCGGGTGCTATTTTGAAGCCGTCTATGGTTCCGAAATGCCGGCGAATTTTCTTTAGTCTTCGATACGATCCTCGATGGCGCTGACGATATCGCCTTGCTCTGTTGCGGACTGTTCTATAGCCAAGCAGGGGGACGTCAATGGCGTTCAGCGCTTTTCCCTTCGACACATTTTTCCCTTAGACACGTATGCGAAAGCAATGGATACGACTGGAACCACAGTGTCGACCTACGGAACCCATTGCTGAAGTTACGATACTGCGAAGCTTCAGTGTTGATACTGGATATAGACAAAGTGCAAAAACGCAGTGTTTCATCTTTCGGCGGTATACTGAGCCTTGAAATATCGCTGTATACGCGCCAAACGGTCCGGCATCGAAACACACATCCGAGAGCGGTGATGGTCGGAGTGTGAGAGATACCGTATTTACTCGAGTAATAGCCGCGCTATTCATGAACAAGGCCCTTGCGTCTACTTTCCCACAGAACACATATACAGTCAATCATTGCGTTGCGCATAAATAACATAGCGAATAGCCAGATCAAGAAAACGATTCTCCATACAAATGCAATTTTCACATATGGTATCTTCGCACGAAGACATTATCTCTGTCCTGTAAAGAGCTGGAATCATGCTGTCGATCGAGGTGATTGGCAATCTGTGTGCTCCGCGGAAAAGCGAACCCTCAGGTTTTCTTCACAAACAGTGCGGCTTTTACTCGAGCAAATACGGTACACGATGCGCAGACTTCAAGAATAAAGGGGGCTCGCGATTTTTCGGGTACCTACACTCGTTTTCACCTCGAGAGGAGAAGCAAGTTTTGCGCATTGTTACGCCGCGCGAAGGAGTTCTTACAAGTATTTGACTGTCGGAGGAAGAAGCGACGCTGTTGGCGTTTGCCACGCGTACGTCTTGATAAGATAACGCGTACCTAATCATCTAAAATGCACCCACATATTATCTTAATTAGGAACTAAACGGGGGACATTAGTGATGCTCCGCGAGGGGCAGGACATTTTTAATTACGGCCCTTGAGGTGAAAACAGGCATAGGTAAATGGCGACTTTGATGACCCCAGAAGGATCATTAGGGTCAACTCTTTAACCAGTGTCTATAGAGAAACGCAAGGAAGTCGACTTGTCGTTCTGAGTATATTGATTTGAAATTGGTTCCCACGGTCAATTCACGATTCGCATAACTCAGCCAGCTCCTTCTTTTCTGTTTTTGTTTTTTTCTTTCTTCAGAGGCGTAAAGCACCATAGCAACTTGTTATCATTTCAGGAGGCCATCATCGCAGCTATGACCTGCGAGGTACGAGTCAAGGAAAAAGTGGCCCGACTCCTGCGTTCCGTATTTTCAGAAATAACAACCAGAGCGAGGTGTCTAGTCTTCTTCACGTAGTCTTTAATTTTCGGGTGATCCAATTTCGAAGCCTCGATCATAAAGTAAGGCGCCCATTTAAGGGGGGGGGGGGGGGGGGGGTGATCACTTTGACTGTAGGCGGTTGCACAGAATTGTCGCAATTTGAAAAGTCAACTTTGCAAGCGTTCTAGTGACCCCGCGCTACTGCCCTCCAAGACCTTCGTGCAGGATGACACTTCACACGATTGGTAATGCATGCGCCCGAGAAAAGAAAATACCGTCGTCGAAGTCATAGCCCGGTAATCCAGCCTGCATTCCACGCGCAGAACGTATACGTATGTATGCGTGTGCCGCACCCGAAGTCGAGGAACGATCCTTGGAGATCGCGAGCGACCCGCACCTGTTGCTGCCGATAAACAACGAGGAAGAAAACGCCATCGGGAGAAAGAGGCGGGAAGCGGTAGAATTAGGCCTAGCGCGGAGCTCGTTGGCCAATTTGAAAGGCAGCAGTAACTGCAGCGGCAACAGGAATCGTCGATCGAGGTCAGCTTCGGTCGTTTCGGTGATTGCGGGCTTCTGCGGTGGCTACGAGCGGACCGTCGGCCGCAGAAGTCCCACGACGCGCACCAGTCGTTGTCGTCCTCGTAGTCGTCCCAAGCGGCCTTGCATAACTCGTAATCGCCTGGATGGCCGGCAAAATGGCACCTTTTCGCCGCCATTTGAAAATATATTGCTTTTTTTCTTACAGTATAGTAGGCACGCTTTTTCGAAACCTTCGCAGTATTCTATTTCCCTTGGGGTCAGTCATTTTATGTCGAAAAAAAAAAGGGGGGGGGGGGGGGGGGGGGGGCAGGCATGGAATGGCATGGCATTTGCGGCCTACCTCTGCATACGGACAAACGAGGTGCAGAAGTGATTGACCCTGGAGTTTCAGGTCGGGCACCTTGAAGAGATCCGGCAGCTCAGAAGCGAAATACAAGTGTCCGAATAAGATATGATAGTGATAAGAAATAAGGCACCATGTCCGCTCGTTTAAAGAGGTACATGGTGCTATAGAAAGGGACAGGAAAGGCTCACGAGTTACACTACGTAATCTTAAACGCTGGTTGATACGACTGTACAGTCGACTGAGGCTCAACCGGTTTTCAAACCTCTCCTGTCGTAAGCAGTCGCAAGTGTGTAAACGACCCTCTTTTAGCGTAAACACGAACATGTGGCGGCATCCATGATCGCGGCACACTGCCAGTAATGGCAATCAATAATTACCCGTGCTGAACGATTGGGACCTGATATTATCGATACTGTCCAGATATTTATTTATTTATTTACAATACCCTCAGGGCCATAAGGCGTTAGACAGGGGAGTGGGTGTTTAGTACAATGGTTGATAGTGCTTCTCGGAATCTGATGGGATCCTGAATGGTGACGATGTCTTCGGGAAGGTCATTCCAGTCCACAATTGCATCAGGAAGGGGGGCGTGCTGATGTGCTGTGGAAAAATATTTTGGCCGGGCTATTTCATTGCAATGATCGAGTCTGGAGGAAAGATTAGCCGGTGGGGAAAGAAGAGACTGATTTAAAAGTGGTGAATAAAAAACTTACGCCTTGCTCAAGATACTGCAGCGGAGGACTATAAGATCTCAATGATGTATTTCCCGATTCCCCATCCCCGCGTGCCAACACGCGATGAACGCTTTCATTTTTGCTACTTTGTGTCCTCCTTTTCTGAAACGTTTTATTTTTCAAAGGACAATTTCGCCGGTCGAATCTGATCACATTGTTAACAAATTCGACCACAAAGCGTGGAAGCTGTCTGTATTATATACGGGCACTGGGATCCGAGTTTACAAACTTTTCCCGCGCAACGGTGGCACACATTTCATTCATTGTCTTTCTGGGTCCCTCGTTTCGGCCGTTTGTTTTGTAGGCCTTATCGCACGTTCTAAGGCCGTCGCGAGGAATGCAAAGGAACCCCCCTTCCGTTGCGACATCCAGAGCGCTCCTAATACGGCTCGGCTCACTCTGGCCGAGCCGAGGGGTCACCCGCTCGCAACCGCGACTACGCAATGATCGCCTCGCTTTCCCAGCGAATCGCGTCGCCGCCTTTCGTGGGAATGCCGCCTCTTGCGGGAGATTAGTGGACGAGAGCCGTTCGTGAGGCTCCTCGTCAGCACGTTTAGACTTTAACAACATAAAAAAAAAGAACGCGGAGTTTGGTTTATTCTTTATGTTTTCGCTTCGTGGTTTGGCTCTTCGGCATCCTCATCGGCCGGTGCCGAAGTCTGATTGGCTGCGAAGCGTTAATTATACATGCTCGGGACACGACACACCCTCTCGTTTCTTAGGCTTTCAGTGGCTGTAATCATTATAATGCAATTAAATGCAAAGGTGCAAGCGAGCTGGACAAGAATGATGAAAATAATCCCTGGATTATTTTCCAGGGATTATTGTCCAGCTCGCTTGCACCTTTGCATTTAATTGCATTATAATATTAACCTTAATTTGCAAGCTTCACCCTTGTTGGTGTTAGACTGGTGGCGGCTGATAAAACCCGTTTGCTCTACTGACGTCTAACCCCTGGTTAGCTCGGTTGGTAGAGCGCTCCACCTGTAATGGAGAGGTCCCGGGTTCGATACCCGGACCAGGCGGATTTTTTCGGTCGCACACCAGTCACCTAGCTGTGTTTGGAGATTTGTGTTTGGCCTTTGTCCCTCTTGTTCCCCTTCTCCAGGGATTATTTTCATCATGCTGTAATTCACTCGCAAATCGTAAACGATAATCGGAGATCGTGTATTCGAACGTTTTGTGACCAATAATACGTGGCGAGAGTAATTGTGTTGGACAGCGTGAAGTTAGTTAACCCCACTGCAGGGTGTCTGGTGTATCTGCTGTAGATGAGGACATTTGGCACATGCAGCACACGACTGCTGCTATCCTTGGGTCTTTTGACGTGCATTACACGAACACAAGCGCCGGTACGATGCTCATCCGGATCGGAACCGGCGCGGGGGCAGAGATTCAAAAGGTAAGAGGGATTCACGATAACGAAAGATGGACGCGGAAGACAAACAGACAACATAGGCTGTGTTGTCTCTTTGTCTTCCATGTCCCTCTTTCGTTAGCGTAAATTGGAAATCAACATGGTCAACCGCCTACGTGAAAGGGTATTTTTACGGAAGCGCGTCAGCAACGCTGCCGCGTCAGAATCAATAGGGAATTTTCGTAGATCGTTTTCGCCATCCCGCAAGGCCCTCCGCAACCCGCTACTATAGCGGGAACTCCACAGTCAAGGCTATCGGCGCGCAGGCGCAATAGCAACTTCTTCGTTGCGGAAGGCTTAGCGGGGGGGGCAGCGCGGTCCATGAAAACTCCCTATTAGACAGTTTTCGTAGATCATTTTCTCCACTCGAACGAAGACGCCCCTAGTGCGCGTGCGCGCCGCTGGCCTTGACTGTCGCAAACGCGTCTGCGGCGTGAAATCGCATCATGTGAACTGCTCCGCGTCTCTTTTTTGTACCGCAGAAAGATAAGCTTGCAGGATGCCCACCCGTCACCGACTCGGGCTCACGTTGTATATTTTTTTTTTCATTCTTTTTTTTGCGTTGTGTGTTTGGCGGAACACACCACCGTGTGGTGGCGTTGGTGACACATGCGCACCAGACGCCGCGCTAAGTGCATTCGCGCACAAGCGGCGCATATTTTAACGCCCTCTCGCTCTCTGTTGTCTCTCCGCGCGCATGCGCGGTGGCTATCTTTGACACTGCCGACCCGGCACTTTTACTTTGCGTCAGCACCACGCACGAGCACTTGGAAGACAAGATGCCGTTGACGGCGTTTTTTGGCGGGAGAGTGTTAGGGCAGTAGAAAACAGAAAAAGTGGGGCTCGGGGGGAGTTAGAAAGAGAGACAGAGAGGGAAGGGAGGAGGGAGGGTCCGGGGTCTTGGGAGAATGTCAAGAGGTCAGATCCTGGGTCAGGCGAAACCTAGGAAGCGTAATCGAGCGGAGGAGGACAGTTGTGGCATCCGCCGCTGACACCGGAGCCAGACATTTCTCCCTCCTCCTCTTACTTCTCTTATACTTTTTTTTTTTTTTGGTAGTATGGTTGTTGTTTTGGACAATCTTTCACGTGGAAGGATAAACATACATTAAAAATAGTGCTAAACCTAAGGAATCAAATCTTCGTCCCCAAAGTTCGACCGAATTATGCTCTTCATTAGTGAACCAAAACGTTGAACATAATTACCGAAACTCCCAGATTAGGGCAAGAAAGGGGGACAGAACAAACACAAATCCCGAGAAAATGAAACGCAGAGAACAACGAAGGTTCGGGTTTACTATAAATGTCATTTACCAGCTCGCTTGCGTTTTTTTTTTTTTTTTTTTTTTTTTTGTTTTTGTTCGAAATGTTTGTTTTTTTGTGCGCTCCGCGACACAGTTAGCACGAAAAGGCCATCGCCGCTTATGATTGTTGTTCTCTTAATATTGAAGGACTGGCATCTAGCGGTGGAAAGTTCTAAGTTGGGTCACTCAGTGATAGATTTCAAAACGCGAAAAAGCGCCCAAGTCGTGTTCGCGCTAACAGCGTCGCGCGGTTTCCTCTCTTGTTTTTGTAGTCGCTAAAGTTTCCTTTGTGTGGTACCAAGAGAGGGAGTGCTCGCCAACTCACTGAAACCTAAATCCATTGATTCGACTTCTAAGTACACTGGCGAGGAAGTCTGAAGTGCTGATCACATTTTATATATCGGCTAAAAACTCCCACCATCCAAAATATCCCCCGTCCACACACACACACACACACACACACACACACACACACACACACACACACACACACACACACACACACACACACACACACACACACACACACACACAAACACAAACACACACACACACACACACACACACACACACACACACACACACACACACACACCGGAAGTTCCGGGACTCGTGGTGGTAACTCCCTTTCGCGTTGCCTGTTCTCTGTCTTTCACTATGGGGCCATGTTTTCGACCACGCTAAGAAATAAAACCACACAAAAACAGCACAAAAAAAAGAAGAAGAAAAACCTGTAATCGCGTTTTTTGCTGACTAAGACAGAACAACGTTCAAACGCAGCGGGGAAGGAGATGAACACATGGGTGAGAGCTACGAGGGGCAGAGACGTCTAGGTAAAAGAAAGATAAAAGGAAGCATCCGAGTCTGGGTCGGCAGAAGTGACACTGGCCACCCGGCTGACAGGCGGTGGAGAACGACAGGAAAGAAGGAAGACAGGGGAGAAGGCAGAGGCACTACTGGAAATAGATAGAGAGGTACACTCCTCTCCATCCTCAGCTTCCTCCTCTATTTCCTGCTCCACCGCATCCAATTTTCAAAACCTTTTGTTCTTAGTAATGTGTGGCTGATATCATTTTTTTTTTTTTTTTAGTCGCATTGTTGTTGGAGTCGCCACGTTACTTTGTTGCTTAGAATTTGGAACAAGGAAGGCATCAGATAGAGACGCCTCGTTAGAGGTGAAAAAAAAAAAAAAAATGGCGGAGCCAGTAAAAGAAAGTTCAATAATAAAAATAAAACAGGAACTCACAAAATGGTCCGCTTCGAGACCTGCTCCGTATACCATGTTTGGCGCAGCATGCATGAAACATCGCAACAGAAAAGGAACATTAAAACAAATGTGGAGTGAAAGTATCTTCCGAACAGACTGCAAAATAAACGAGCTTGTTTGAATATACCTATGTATGTGTGTGTGTGTGTGTGTGTATGTGTGTGTGTGTGTGAAGGGGGCAGAGTAAGAGAGGGAGGGGGAGAGGGAGACAGAAAGTGATGGGGAATTTGGGATGTAAATGGAGGGGCTGGTAGAGGTTAGTCTCTGTTTCGGACCGTTTGTTTATTTATTTATCTGGGGGGATATGTCCCGGACCCCATCGGGGGACGTTTGACGTCCTGCCGGTCGTATGGAAGGCCGTTCAGACGGTGGTTCCTGGCGGCGTTCGTTCGGCGAGTCCACCGAGTTTGTTTACTTTGGAGCTGCGGTGTCCGAAAATTGAGCGTTTTGATGCACAGTTAAAAGTGCGTACAGTAAACACGGACGGAACAGGTCACTATACTGACAAGAAATAGAACGTTTACATTGTTGAGCCATCTGGTTTAAAGCAGAAAACGTGCGACGCAAAAGCACACTTCTCGACACAGTTCGAGTGCGACATCGGCTCCTTTTCGCATTTTAGACAGAAAAGGTATCGAGGAGCGCCAACTTTTACCGGCAGCGTTGGTGCTCTCAATGAACACTTTGCAAACACACTTCGCTATTAAAATTTGACAACAAATTCTCAGTTCTTCAAGGGGAAAAAATAAATAAAATCCTCGGAGATTGTTTGTTTCTGCCACCTTTGTCGCGCACTCTACATCCGACATCTCATTATACGTGTGGGCGTCAACTCTTAACTGCACTCTCAGAAATCCGGAGCGCCTAATTCCCTGCAAAGCACTCGAGAGCGTTAATCGCTGCAACCTACCGAGGAAGCAATACGAATGACGGGCCTAAGCATATGTTTAGACCTACGACTGAAGACTACGCTGGGACACTGAGAATGGTGAGACGTCATGACCAGTGACACAGACAGTTTTTTTTCTTCTCCGTTCTAAACTTGTCATTCGCCTCGCCGAGCTCTCTCCGCAGTGATCGGCTCTGCCGAGTGCTTGCCAACTCCAGATTTCTAGGTGTTTTAAGATAACCAATCAAGTCACTTACCGTTTGTTTAGTGAGTTCAGCGCTAAAAGAGTCAGGACCAGGACCAGGAAACATTCAGACAGGGCGCTGACCTACAGCTGAGACTGTATTCCTGTGCAAAAACAGAAATAAACGCAGAAAGGGGGAAGGCAAGAAAATAACAGAAGCAAACCAATAACATTCGGCATCAGCCACTTCCTATAGAAATCTACATCGTCACCTACAAGGGCAACAGAAGGAGCGCTCACACACGAGTCCACTCCATGAGCCGCCATAAACTATGCTTCATTTATTTCTCTCTCGCAGTCTCACTTTTGTGTCGAGACAAAATAATAACGTCATGGAATGACGGCGAGTAGCCACACCTACTACAACGGACCGCTAGATTCCCCGAGGGCGAAGAACGCAGAGAAAGAGAATGTTCCCTTTACCTTATGTTTATACCTGATATAACTTACCGCACTCGTGGTTTCCCTAAATAAATATATTAATATATAACAATCTTGTTTTGACAAACGATATCAATATACTCAAAACGTTAACATTTAAACCGCTTCTCGGAAAGACGCAACAACCACGAACGCCTCCGGGCCAAATCAAAACCGACTGAAACAGCAGCAACGCAAGGAGCGCTTCCAGGACCATCGGAAGCAGAACCGTCTTGAGTGCGGACACCGAGAGAGAGCTCCTCCAGGCCAGGGGGCCCCGCGATCCCCTTTCGGTTCCGCGAAGCTCGCCGGGTGCTTCCAAATCGGGAGTCGTGCCGTATATGCGGCGACGACCTTGCAAGGCAGCGGGCCCGGGGTTCCGACCTCGACCCAGAGTTCACGAGCGACAAGGACGGCTGCGAAGAGCCCCGAGACGCGCCGGTTCGATGCTATTCTGAAAGCCGGGGGAGGCGCGTGCGTGCTTTTCTGCCTCTTTGGGAAGGATAACAAACACTGGCGTTCCTAAAGACTTCCCGGAATCGGTTCTGGAACATGCTACTGAAAAGCCGTCTTTCCATTCTTCTGCAGCACAACGGGACGCTGTGTCTTATTCTGCAAAAAAAAGAAGCTGGATGTGCTCAAGATGGTTCGCGAGCACAACGTTGTACTTGTTCTTAGGCGTATGAAAATACATTTTTACAGCGCGTATATTGTTTTTTTGTTTTCTTTTATTGTCTTTTGATGTCAAACATTTTAACGACAAACCACGAAAATGTGTTCTTTTTCCCTCACAAACGTCTCTAAAAAAATGAAAAAGTAGGAATTTTGTTTCCTTTAAATTTTATTAAACTTATTAATTTACTACACTTACGCACGATGCTAATATCAACGCACGTCGACAACATGCAATGAATCATGGTCACCATGTACTTAACTCGAGAAACGGATCGTGAGCTGCTTGGATTGCGAATTAATACGTGCAAAACTAATTAAAAAAAATCAACAACTAAATTTGTGACGCGAATTATATAATTCTCACGTAATAATATGCAGGCGAAAGCGAGGCCAACCACATTTTGTTTCCAACCTGCTTGAGTTTCTTAACTTTTTTGGCCCTCGAATAAACCAATTCGATTTGTGGATACGTGCGTTATTAGACACGAAAATTTTGAGACCGGCTTTTACGACACGAGCTCTGGTCAATGAATAAATGAATCAATCAATCAATCAATTAGTGTGGCCATTTCCTGTTCTAACCAGTGTCCTGGTACTTTCCCCGCAGCGTTCGTGTCCTGCTCGCCGAACCCGTGCAAGAACGGGGCGTCCTGCGTCTCGTCCAACCCCACCGGAGAGTCCCATTGCAAGTGAGTGCACAGAGTAGTCTTTATTCGCACTTTCTTACTATGCCACGGCGTGCCAGAATTGGCGCGCTCTGGAACCAAAGAGCGGAAGCCGAGAACGAACCCTTCGCAAACCTCGCTAGATTAACGACTTAACTCGGATGTTTTGTTTCTGGCGCATAGAATGAAAGCGCGTGCCACCTACTAAAGCGTTTCACGCCCGCACACGGCCTTTACTGTTCGTCTGTCTAGATATAGAAGGCCCGAACCTGCTACTCGTCAACGCTCTGAAGGGAGATCCGCCCGCTAAAGCGCTGAAGGGCCTCCTCCTTCGAGAGTGAAGCATCCATAGCGTCAGCCAGGCCGGATTGATCGCCTGGCAACCCTGTCCTTAAAGAAAGAAACCCAAAATAACACGACCAAACCGTGCGTGTGCGCGCATCTCTAGGCGCCTGCTGGCCTCGACGTAGACACAGACAACTGCTGTTTGGACTGTACAACGCCCCGTCCCCGGTGGTGTCATTGTCTCTTCTACGGAAGTCGGTCGGGAGCAGCTGTCAGGTCGTCACTTCCGGTCTCGGGCACTCGCGCGCGCGCCTGTCCTCTCCCGTGGCGCGTCTTCTTCCAGCGAGCCGCTCGCTGGCGGAAGCCACGCCGAGTGTCTCGACGAACGGGTTCCTCTTCTCGCACAGCTTGTTTCTCAGCCGGAAGCGAGACATGGAGAAAGGACGCGAGGGAGGAAGACACCTGTATCGCGAGCACGTGACACCCGTGAACGTCGGGGGGGTTGTCGAACGCCCCATCAGATAGGGCCAAGAATATACATATGTACATGGCTTGTCATTGCACCATGCCGGTCTTTCCAATAAAAAAACGTATCAATTGGTGCGCATGGTACGACGCGGAGGGTACGTGCTCAGCAACGAGGTCACCAGAATGGTCGCCGATGGACGTAAGTGCGAGCCATGTATATCTTTTCGAAGACAAATGCTGTAACTAGCTGGTGCTACTACGAAACAGAACCATACCGTGAAGAGTCCTTCGGGGGGGGGGGGGGGGGGGGGGGGGGGGGGGATGTACGCAGTGACAGGTTTCGAGTGATTAAATCATTAATGCATTCATAACCCTTTGTAATGTTGTGGAGGGCGCAGATACCGGCAGCCGCAGAAATGTACTACTCACGCGTATATATCTATTGGGCAATCCATAAGGTCCAAAAAAAGAAAAAGGAAACAGGCCGTTCCGCAGTCTCTCTTTGGAAGATGTTGAGAGCGGAGGTTTGGGTCTCCTTTTTGCACCGGTTTTGGCACGAGCGCCTAGCCTTGGATAGCGTTTACAGCCGAGGGAACCTTCACGTACACTAGGGAGTTTTAGTATAGATCGCTTTCGAGGGCCCGCCACCGCTATACGGGCGCAAGCTTCAGAGCATGCATCGTAGTGGCAGCGCGAACTCCCGCTACAAAAAGCGTGGCCTGAAACCAAGATCTTCTAAAACTCTCCTGTTATCCGAGGCTGAGCGCGAGCGGTGGAGCGCTCAGCCCTGGATAGCGTTGGAACCTGGACGCACAACGGCACCTCCACGCCCCAATCTATTTTCAGATATACGGCGTCGGGACTGGCAAAAAAGTTAATCGCCTGAACATAATAATCGCCCCTGAAAAATGAGAGTGTCTAATAACGAATGTACTGTGACCGATTTACGTTCCCCGTCCACCGCATGCCTATTTATGCCTGCGTCCGATCACTGGGGCGTTCTCAACGGTCGGGCGCCGAAAAACGACTTCGCCCCACATGAGCCGAACTCGCTCCCGAAAGCCTCGATAATTAAAAGCAGCGATGACGCATCCCTTCTTCGTCCGCGTACTCGTCTCGGCCTTTGTCCGAAGCAGTCGAAGCCCGTCGAACAGGACCCCGGAGTGCAATGCAGCGGCCGCGCAATTACGCGGAATCGACGACGCCATCGCACGCGACGACGAACTCGGCGCGGCGTTTAAAAAACCCGCGAGCAGTAGTCAGTCGCGCACGCTGAACATCTGTCGTCCGCCGAGGCCGATATTCCGTTAGCGGTCACGTGACTGGGGACAGGTGTGCTCCGGGTGGCGGTTGGGAACCCCGCGTCCAACAGCCATGCCGGGGAAGGGAAACTTTAAAAGAACAGGCCCTGGCGGGGAAGCCCCCCCTCTTCGTGGAGGCACGGGGAGCGCTAGGCCTAAAAGACGGTTGGCCATGGGGACCTTTAAAAGAGAGCCCCTGGTTGCGTTTGTGCGTGTCTGAGGTTGTATGCATAGAAGACGGAAACCTGCGTATGTTTGTGCACGCGTATTCACGGGTTCCTAGCTGCACGTGGGGGTTTCTTTGCAAGTTGGATGACTATAGGCACGTTTAGGTGTGGAACATGTCGAGGAGGGACTCTTGACGCGAGGACTTGGGGAACGAGATGGGCACCTATACTTCGTTTCAGCTGCGCAGCCGACGCTGTGACTAATGGAACCAATCAAACAGCGTCAAAAGTGCAAGTCACTGGGCCTTTTGTTTATGATTAGTTCAGCGATGACGTAACACGCACAGAAACACGACGAACGCACCACGATGATGTGCTTTTTGACGCTGCCTGAATGACTTCATCAGCTGGCAGCGTCAGCTGCGTCTGAACTTAAATCTGAAACAAAGTATAGCTTAGAGTGCGCGAGCTGCGTGCGTACTCCATTTCAGGTCGAAGTCAAGTTATATTTGCGTTAGTCCAAATACAAACTAAGCATTCCCAATGCGCACGAACACCGCGTAATCTCCACTCCCCTCCTTAAAAAAAAAAAAAAAAAAAATCGCAGATACGTCAGCTTGCGATTTGACAGTCCGATGATACCTCACCTTCTTTTTTTTTATTTCTTATTTTCGTTTTATTTGTATTACATTGTTTACAAGTGACATCATGTCACAGAAGAGAGTTCGTCCAGTCCCGAGAACATGCATGGACACAGTGTAGTTTTTTCGTCAAGACCTGTTCACATGTACTCTAGTATTACGTCGCAGTCCCTTGACGGATAATCGCGGCGCTTTGCTCAAGACCGCAATCCTTGTTTCTAGATGTTTTATTTGTTCGTGGAAAAAAATCGTTCGATGACCGCTTCAGACCGTTTCAGTGGTGCGCTTGCTAATTTATTTTTTTTTTTCTTTAAGTTTATTTCGCCTTTTGCTGACACCTGACAGCTGGAAGCTCCCGTTGCGTGGAGCACCAAACGCAGTGAAAACAAAAGCAATAGGGTGCAAAAAAAAAAAAAGTTGGCAAGAGTGGGGTCAGAGGCGTGAAAACACAGGTTTTTAGGGTAAATTGGCACCGTGGACGACCGGTGTTGTGGCGGTACGCGGTCGCCTTTGTCTTCTCGCCCTTCTGTACCGTTCTGTTGTAGCGCTTTCATTATTTAACTCCTCTCTCTTTCCCTCTCCCATGTGTTTCTTTTACATTTTTTTTAGGGTTTAGGAGGCTCATTAGATTTCACTTTTTATGCGTGTAAGGGAAGCGCACAGTTTTTTATTCTCCTTCCGACTTTTAAATGCTTAATATATTTTCACGTCAAGGATGCCCTGACTAGAAGTTTTTTTTTTTTTTCGTTTTTATATATATATTAAGCACACCACCAAAGCAGGTCATTCTGATTTTTGTTTTGTTTTGAGTTTAGACTTAGGCAGTTTGAAATCGAATGGGAAGGTGGACTAAGCGAGCATGCGAACGAGCTGGTCCAGAACAGGCGTCGCAACTCTGGAGCGTGGGGAAGGACATCGCCGACACAAACGCGACGTCTATTCGAATATGATGCCGACCGCCGTTCTCACTGGTTGGACAGATGCTCTCTCGAGTGCATCGAAGGGCAGCAGTCTCCAGCCAAAGTGTACGTTCCGTGCACTTTTTCCTAGTTATTATCACTCGGGCGAAGGATGCCGAGTCTCCGGGCTGTCGATGCGTGATCGGCGTCTGATATTCCGCCGGAGAGAGTTATGCAAGTTCAGAACGCGTCATACAGACCAGTAGACAAAGAGGGCGGCGCGCAGAAAGCGATTACAGTCACGTCTCGCTAACACGAACTCCGGTATTACGAACTCCGTTATTACGAACTCCGTTAATGCGAACTCCGTTAATACAAACTCCGTAAATACGAACTCAACTCCGTTAAAAAGGAGTTTTCGCAGATCGTTTCTTCCGTCCCGCAAGCGCTCTCCGCAGCCCGCTACGAGATCCGGAATCCTATAGGCAAAGCTAGCGGCGCGCATGCGCAGTAGTGGCGTGGCGTCTTCGTTGCAGAGACAAGCAGAAGTGAAAACACGGTCTACGAATACTCCCTAATATGAGTACCCCGCTATATCTAAACGTTTCCAGTACGAACTGAGTAAATTCGGTTCAATAATAATAATAATAGTAATAATCCTTCGGCCCAGGAGGGCTGAGGTGTACCAGAAAGGCCGGAGGCCCGTTTGATACACCTCAGCCCGCACTTGGTCTAGAGCACCTAATACGCCGGTTGGTCTCTTTATTATGAACTCACATTATGTCTGTATTGACGATACATCACTGATTTGATATGACCTATCAATCGATCGATGAGAACGACCAGCACTTTCGCGCGGAAGGAAGTCAGTCCAATCGCACCGGAGCGACCGGTTCCGGTTCTACCGACCGGCCAGATCTGCTCCAGCAATCCAACAGTCTCGAAGTCGGCTCGGCTCACGCACAGACACACACACACACAGCAGCGGCGGCGTCGGCAAGGACGCCGCCGGGCTGACCCAATTAACCGCAGAGAGCGGGAGCCGGAACGTCGGCCGGCCCAGCGGGACGGCAGGGTGGTGGGCTCCGAGAGAGCGCGCCCGAGGTCAGCTACGCGCGCACACGCACCACGCCGAACGAACAGTCGTCGTCGGTTCCGCGTTCGCATCGCTTCCCAAACTGATCGTATGCAAACCACGAACCTTTTCTTCTTTTTCTTTTTCGTTTCCGCCCTCCGTGCAGCACGCTGCTCGGACTTCGGAAGCGCCGAGGATCTGATCCCGGGAAGGTTTAACTCGTTCGACGGAAGGAGGACGCGAGCCGCTTCGTCCATCACGCGGGGCAAGGGTCGTGAAACGACGTAGAACCGACAAAGATGGATCAGAACGTGCGTGGTGCGCTGTGCCCGCGGAGAGAGCGAATCGTGGACATTATAAAACGGAATGGTTTGATGCGTGGCTTCGGATGGACTTGTGAGGGGGTGATCACGACGTTTAGAATAAGTATAGACCTTTTCCACAAGGGCGCCGCCATCTTGAATTGTCGTCACTTCCAGTATGGGCGAAAACATTACTTTGCCGTCACCACGGTAATGGAAGACATTTAGGATATAAGCCTAACCGTCACACATTCTCGTTTTAGCTCCCCTCTATTTCTTTACTAGTTACAGGTTGAAACGTTTTACTATTTTGTCGTCGCCCATACTGGAATTGACGACAATTCAAGATGGCGGCGCTCCTGTGGAAAATGTCTATACGTGTGCTAGCTATCGTACTGCTAAGCTATAGCGTCCTTCGCAAAGCCGCTGTCCCAACTGCTATCGTACAAAAGAGACGATGCTCGGCGCAGACGACACGACGACAAAATTGTTTTGCGGACACGCCCGAAGCACGTTCAAAGCACGTTGGCTTCATACGTGCTTCAAGTATGCATGCAGACAGTCTTTTTGACACGACCGCCGAACAAGGAAGAAACAAGCCTTTAGACAGTGTCTGCGCAGATCGTGTTTTGTACGATGTGTATTTGGTTTAGTTTAAGTTCAGGCTGCTATCACGTTTCAGTAAATGCAGATACGTCGCCTGTTTCCTGTCATTCTGTCAATTCCGTTGTCGTGTTTATTCTTTCCGGTTGTTAAAGTATTTCTACCAACACTCTTGTTTTTATTGTTCATCCATTCAGTTGTCTAGAATTAGGTGAGATGTTAATCAGGTGGTATAGCAAAACTAAAACGAATTTAAGAAGTGAAAAGCGACATATGTCATTAACAATTACCGCCCCCCTTCCAAAAAAAAAAAAGAAAACATAAAAAACACGCTGAAATAAAAAAAAAAAAATTAGATTCCAATTTCAGTCGCTACAAGTATTTTCCCAGCAAATTCAAAGTTAACTTTGAAGAATATGTGATGTTATCATCCAACAAATTATCAAGTATTAGACAGACTTGTAAGCAATACAAATCTAAGGAAATCTGTTCCAAATATTCGTCGGTGCTTCCAGAAAATTTACCGGTAAAAATTGTTCAAAATTGACTTGATAAAAAGAAGTTTTGACTTGACGATTTTTTACGTGAATTTAACTCAATTTTTAATAATACAGCTTTCGGAATAGTTGCTACTCTTAACAACGGTAGTCAGCAACTGCAAACATTTTTTTTTTTGCTCTAAATAAAAAAGAGGGAAAAAACTGCTGCATTGCGAAGTAAACATGGGAAAAAAGAAAAAAAGAAAAAAAAAGTATAATTGTTGACTGTGAGAATGAGCAAGAAAAGAACACGGCGGGGTCCCTCTTGCTGCTTGATCCCCAACTTAAATTTTTTTGTTGTTGTCTTTTTTTTTTTTTTTTTTGCAATTTTGCCGGATGTTGTCCTTGGAAGCAAATCGGCGTCGAAAAGGGTAGCTTCCATTGTTCGGGAGACCCAGTTTTGGCATCGATTCCAACTGCTACACAACTGTCAATATACCTTTCCAGAGTACCGGTGCAACTCTACTTCGCTGCTCCGCTGTGAAAACTTTTTTTTTCAAATCCACCCTGCGCTAACCTTGAGCTCCGAACCGAAGTCGGGAGGGACGCCGTTCGCCTAGCTTCGAGGTACAGTTTCCCAAGGATACGAATCAGCTGCTCCTTTTGTTGCGACTCCGTCCTGGAATAAGGTCGTCACACGTAATACGCCCATTCAATCCTCTCTGGGGACAAAAACATAAAGCCACTAGACCTAGACCTCTATAAGGCAGTGTCGTATTTCGCTATAAAGTAAAAATTAGAAACATTTATTGCGGGACCTTTCATAGCTTTTTTTTTTTTTTTTTTTTTCGAATGCACTTGCTGCGTTCGAAACGTCATTGAGCCAGGCTAATGAAAACGCATTCGGGTGAAGTGAAATAAAGGCGCGCGGTGCGTTTTTAATTTGTCAACTTCACCTCCGTTGAATATAAGTATTTTCGAGACAGCGAAAATTATTCTGTGTTATCAATAAAGTCAGACCGCCCAATCGACACTGATGGAACGTGTAACTGTTCTACGCGTATATATATATATAAATAAATAAGGTATAACTGGCAGCCTGTACCGCTGTCTCCTTCGAAACAGACACTGGTTCGTCCGCACCGTTACCCAGTTCATCCGATAGACAGAAACCCAGAAGAACGCCGAGGAAGCGAACAATGGAGGGGTGGTGAAAAGACAGCGGCAGCAATGGTTTCTTTGTGCCCCCGAGGGACGTCTCTTCGTGGCCGAAACGTCGCCCGCATCGAGCGCGTCCGTCCATCTAGCCACGTTTCGGTCGTCTCCGGCAGCACCGACGACGGCAACCAAAAGGCGCTGCATCAGCTTTTTGAAGCGTCAGGGTCAAAGCCATTGTGTGTGTGTGTGTGTGTGTGGGGGGGGGGGGGGGGGGGGGGAGGAGCACTTTTCTTCAAGACCGCGTCTCGCCCTCCCTCCCACCAGTGCAGGCCTTCGAGTTGTGTCGATTTTTTTGTTGGTCTTCTTTGGTCTTCGTCTTCGTCGTGCGGTGATCTCTCGCCGCTGTTGGTGCTGATCTCTTGTTGTTGTTGTTGTGGCAACTGCAGCGAGGTCGCTTTTATTTGGACGCGGTGGCCTTCGCGGAGAAGAGTCGACGAGATGAAAAGAGCGTGGACGGGTTTTAGCCGAGACGCCATTACAGATTACGGGCTTGGTCGCCGTGCCATGGCTCGCGGGGGCTTTCGAAGCGGTTCCGTTCCAAATTGCCCCCCTGCCGCCTGCCGGTCGCGCGAGTGGCAACGCCCTGACCGTCACCGAGGGAAGCGTCTTCTTCTCTGGTGTTTTGGCTGACTTCATTGTACCGCGGACGATCGGCTTCGGCTTTGGATTGGTCCGCAAACACAAGCCTCCGCGAAACGTGCCTTTCTTTCTTTTTTTCTTTTTTTTCTTTTTGGTGTCGGTGGAGATTTCTAGAGGTCTCGGAATTCGCAGCAGGCGAAGAATGAAAGGGGGTTACCCCGGAACGCCCGCGGACGTAGCCGCACGATCTCAGAAACGTCTGCTTGTGCGTAAAGCTTTTCTATGCAACTCATTGAGGGCAGGGCTTCGCATAACCAATTAACGAAGGAGCTGGTGAGCTTACGAAGACGCACGGGCGTTTTTTTGTATACTAGAGATTTCTGAGCCTACAGTCACCGACAACGTAAGAAACCTGGGGCGTGGTAGGCCCCCAGATTTTAATTATTGCTGCAAAACCAGCGAGATTACATCGTTAATGAATAAGAAGGCCGAAGAACGGATCACCAAGCAAGAAGCGTGTCCACATGGCAACATCGTAGGTTCTTGAAGCTCTCGGCGACTATAGACGCTTTACACACGCGCAAATTACAGCCGCCATTGCTGACCTTCTCTCGTCTTACCGAGATGCCGAGCAACTGAAACGGTAGTTGACGATTCTCTACAAAGGCCGATGCTTTAGAATAGGACACAGTTGAATCTAATGTGGTAATAACCTGGCCTGCTATGGTAATGATGAAGTGAAATAAACGAAATAAGAGGAAACAAAAACTGAAGGTCAGTTATGGCGGCATCCAAGCACAGCTGCTGCAAAGCGTCTATACATGTCAGTGGAACTCGTGGATAATCCAGCGAAAACTTATGACGGCGATGGTTAGTATATTGTTTCCAGTTGGCAGACTAGGCAGGAAATCGTACGAACGTAATACAGAGTTCACTTCATCGTCGGCTACATGCATGTAGATGGAAGAAGGGCGACGCACAGTTCCAGATGGACACATAAAACGTCATCGTGAAATACTGTAGCCGGCTTCCTGGGCTTGCCAGTTGGTCGAACGCCGAACCGTATACAAGCTTGTGGTGTAAGACTTCGAGTCAATCCAATTTTTTTAGAAAATCGCCGGTTCTAGATTTTTGGGCAGAGGACGCGCGTGCACACCACGAGCGATCTCACGACATTTCGCTTGAAAGCATGCCATGGTCGCTCGTGAATCATTGGAACGCGGATGTCTGTTTTCATACCAGAAACTCTAGAACCGTGATTTCTAAAGAGGTGGATTAGGGACGTGGCTATAGACGCTTTGCAGCAGCTGTGCATGGACGCCGCCATAACTGACCTTCAGTTTTTGTTTCCTCTTATTCCGTTCATTTCACTTCATCATTACCATAGCAGGCCAGGTTATTGCCATATTGGACTCAACTGTGTCCTTTTCTAAAGCATCGGCCTTTGTAGAGGATCGTCAATTACCGTTTCAGTTGCTCGGCATCTCGGTAAGACAAGAGAAGGTCAGCAATGGCGGCTGTGATTTGGCGCGTGTGTAAAGCGTCTATATACGTAGCACCAAATGCGCGTCACACAACACGACACGATAGGGAGTATTCACTGGCGGCCATAGCTGTGTGCGCGAATGCTGAGCTCGTGCTGATGGCGAGCTTCCACAGTTCTTTTTGCAACGTGCATTCCGCACCATCAAGAGTGCCGGTCTTAGCAGCCTATTGATGTTAGCACGTTCTGAGTATGCGCTCTAAACAGCACCCACAAATATGGCGTCCAGTGAATACTCCCTATAGGCGACCGGAGTCACCCAAAAGCTATTAATTTCTTTCCGTCGTCCGCTTCGGCAGCACGTGGCCGAGGCGGAAGCCCCGTTAGGCCTAGCGGGACGAGGCCGTTAAAACGTCTGCTCGCGCACCCCAAAACGCGCACGGACGTCGGTGTTTCTCGCGCTGTTTTACGCCGCGGAAACGAGTCACCCTGCTTTGTGTGGGCGGTAACACACGCACGCCAACGACCACAACGATGATAAAAGCTCCTACGCGTAACAGTGAATTAACGACACGCCAAAAAGAGAGGATGGCGACAAAAAAGACACTAACAAAGATGGCTGACAGACACGACGAGGGTGGTATAGCCAGTGTAGTGGGCCGTGTTCCGGACAACGCAGGAAGGCACCAATTAACTCGAATGAGGACGAGCGGACGTGCAAGAGTTTGCCACTCATTTCTGCTCTCGGCTGGCTTCATATCGCGCGGCTGTTTAAGTCGCCCGCCGAACTCTTGTTTGTTCAGCAGGATGACGGGTGGGCGCGCCGTCCTTGGGTCTTTCTGTGCTCATGTTTCTGCTCTTCTGTAGTTATTTTCTTATTTTTTATTGACCATATTAGTGAGCCCTCCACGTTAGACGGAGACTTTGGTATGACTGGCCGAAGGATGAATCATGTTCGTACGATGGGATCGTATAGAACCACATGTCAGGCAGTCGCCTGCCGCAGCAGAGATTGCGTTTCCAATTCTGATTTAGAGTGAATTTATTATTTAATGAATGCCCGAACACCCTTAGCAAACCATCATGACCTGCACCCTAAGAAAGGCCAGTGAGTTCGCTTTCTTGCAGAACACGATACAACAAATTACGACGAAAAATAAAAGAATACCAGCGAATACATTCGACGTCTCGTGTTCTGCAGGTAAGCAAACTTATATACCATTTATTTATTTTTTTATTTATTTTATTTTGACAGTGAGTTCCCACCGTGCGAACAACCAACCAACATTGTTTGTCAAAACAAGGACACTGAGCTTGGGGGAGTTTGGTGAAGCGATTGAGAGGATAGGAAAGCGCGGAAGAAACTGGAATAATGCAGATGCGCAAATGATGAGTTACAGGAACACACGCACACGCAAGAAAAACGAAGCTGCCGTGTCAGTGGACGTAGATTGCAAAGCGGATATCGCGGGCACTTTATCGACGGCGCCGTGCCGGGTGCCGCTGGGGGCGCGTGGATAGACTACGCGGTCGGCCAACGCGACGCGACCGTGAGAAAGTCGCTGCGTCCTCGTCTGTCCGATCAGCCATTGGTCGAACGGGGTTGGCCAAGGCGCCCCGCTATCCGCCCGGAAAACCGAACCACGCTCCCTCAGCACAGCCGAGGAAGAAACGAACGGGATTCATTTGATAACTGCCGGACGCAACGAAATTTTATACTTTCCTTTAAGGTTTTCTTTTTTTAAGTTGTACTGCGGTTTGCTCTTCCGCGCGTCCATTGCGTCGTCTGCTATTCCGGTTTCTGCTGTAACTCGTCTGCGATCCTTTTTTTTTTTTATGGCAATGTTTGCGATTACGCTATTATATGTGAGTACTGGCATTATCAATGTCTGCAATAGTGAGTCTAATAGGTTTCTCAACGTCATGAACATTCTGCAACCACTATGTCTAAAAGAAATATCGTGGATAAACTTCCCATTCTAGACTATAGATGGTATCTACACCTTGTACATTTATCGCTGTGCAGCGTATGCGTACATTTAGACGCCAGCACTCGTCTTTCATAAACTATGAAATGCGAAGAAAAAGAATCCGCTGGTACGGTAAATGTTTTGTAATTAAGCACTTAAAACAGAGTATTAAGTTAGAGCGAGAGGTTAATCTGTTGCCAAAGAAAGTCACCGTTCCTTATACTAGAATACATTCAGTTAAAATGGGATGATCTGGTACGCAAAACCGTCGCACAAACGAACACCAAGCACGACGATATGACTTCAATCAAGATGTCTCTGTGTAAACAATTAAACAATACACGAACATGTATATTTTTTTTTGTTTTGTTCCACGTTTGCATTGTATAGTGTCAGGCGCAACTCGTACGCTAACGAATAACATTCCTGCGTCGTTGTCACTAAGAAAAACAGTGGCGTTCTAAAAAGAAAACAGTCAAGGAAAAACGACGCCCAGTCACGTGGGAAGAAGCGAGACAACAAAGGGGCAAGGAGTGCGAAGCCAGTCAGAACAAACATGCACCGACACCACAAAGGAGAAGGGACAGAAGTCACTGCTAAAGATTATACGCCGGCAACAGCTCCCAGCATATATACCCCGGTAGGCGACACGCTTGTTTTCCTCGCGACCGCCCCCCTTAATACCGCCCCTCTCCGCAACGTGGCGGAGAGGGCGCTGCTATCGCCTGTGGAAACTAGAGCAAGGGGACCCTCGCAGCCTACCACAGCAAACGGTTTTGTCTGCCCAGACTCACTCTTGCCGACCCTACACACTTCTTCTCCGCGTCTCTCCTCATCCAGCCGTTAGTTCTCATGAGGAGACGGTTAGCGCTCGCTGGGCCCCCCTCCTCACTCCGAAGCGTCGTCGCTCATTAGCACTATACACAAAAACAAAAGATTAGCGGCCGAGAGCCTATCTCGACCGATCGTCGCCGCCGCATGGGAACCAGACGATGCGCTTCTCAGTGCTCGCCGGTCGAGCCTGTTCAATTTGCATGAAGGAGGTCAGGCGACCGCTGCTGGCGTAGCTTCCGCGAGCTTCTCGCGCCTGCGTTCCAAGAGCGTCCGGTGGCATTACCGCCTACAAGACAAGGCCCGTGAATGACGTAATCGTTTGTGGTCCCCCGATTCGCCCCTAGCGGCAAACAGGCTGAAACTCAGCAGATGCGTCCGTCTGGGCGTCGCAGTCTCCTAGCGTCGCGCCCTTTGTGAGACACTGCAAGACGCGCATGGCGGCGGTGCTTGGTTCCACTAGCGATGACGTTGGGGGGAGAAAGGTGCCGGCCTTGTTCTAGGTACTGCCGGTGGTCGCTGACGAAACCGACCCGCTGCGCATCCGCGGAGTGGGGATGGATGGGCCATCTTCGACAAGGGGCCGAGGATATACCAATGGTTCGACTGGGCGACCTCGCCACCGCTACATGCGAGGTGGAGCGAGGCCTCCTACGGGGGTCGGAAACTGGATCTATTTGTTCTGCAACACGGACAGCGATGAGGACGGCCTTGTCCGGTGCCGCGAAGGGGCAGCGGAAGCGTTATTGCTAGGCGAGACACGCTGGAAGCGTTGTTGTTGTTGCGAAACGGGAAGACGAGGAGAAGATGGAGTTCCGCGTGTCGTGCGCAGGCTCCCAGGGGAGTTATCGGATCTTCTAATTGCTCTCGCTGACATCCGGTAAATGAATTTCGAGAGCGAGCAACGCGCGCCGCCGGCCGAGATGATCTCGACCCGGGGGATGAGTTTTATGCTAATTACTGACCTGTTTGAAGGAGGCGAGTTAGACAGGGGTCTGTAACAAGGGACCGGCGTCTAAGTTGGTCGTGGTCCCACGCGTGGAGTTACTCAGGGGCCCCTTGGGAAACGCTGGACGTTTTAAGACGTTCACAACCCCGTGTCGGCCCGAGAACAGCGTTTTCCAAGGGTATAGACGCCTTCAAGTACGGCCTCTGGGCGACGCCATCTTGCTGCTGGCGTGTGTGTATCGTTTGGGAGTCAGGCCTCGCTAAGGCTTGCGCACGGTTGCCAGGCTGATGCCCAAAACAAAGAATTTTCCATCCATGGTGGCCAGACTAGCTTTTGAAGGGCGGCAACTTGCAAACGTCAATGCCCTCACGCTGAAAGCGTCTTCCTACCAGTCTTTATATTGCGACTTGAAAGTGTCGATGCCGGCACGTATTCACGTAGTTTGATGTACTGCTCACTGATCAGATTCTTTGTCCCATTGTATTGCTAACTTGCGACACAGACGAGCCTGCAAGGGGACTCGTTAGCGAAAGGGATACAGACCCCCACAATACGAACGACCCATTCGCCGAGGCAGTTTATGCGATGTTGCTAAGTGTACACTTTGTAAAGGGGGCACTTTGTTTTTAGAGGGAGGATCGTACAAAGGTTAATTTAGTTCCCAACTCCAAGAAATGCGGGCTTTGGCAAGGCAAATCCCACACAGCCGCTTGAAGCTGCCTCGTCACGTGGGTCTTTCACATTGTTGGAGGCTGTACCTCATTGTCGTTCGTTTTATCACCCTCATGAATGTGCACACGTTGAACACGAATGAAAGTGCATGCATTCGATCGGATTGGCCGCTTCCGGTCACGTGGCTCCTTTCCGGTTCAAACACGGCGACTGTGGCAAGGAGAGAAATCCGCACGCGAGACTTGTAATCGTCTCGTGCATGCATGCGTTCGCATATAAATATATGTATATGTATATATACATAACCGGCCAAGACGAAGAAGAAGAAGAAGAAGCGTGCGCCGGGTGTGTGCGCGAGGCGGAGGTCGTCCCAGCGCTGCCCGCTGTTCGCGGTGGGTCACGAACCGGATTCTGCCGTGTGCCGCCGTGAAAACGAGGGAAAGGGGATGGACTGAAGGAGATGCGTGCAACAAAGCCCATCTCTAAAAGAAAGAAAGAAGCCGCGGGAAAGGAAGGCCGATGATCAGTAACCACAGAGTACCGGGAACAAAAAAAGAAAGGGCGGTTCTTACGTAAAGCACGTTCAGGTACAGGACAGAACGAAGAAGCGAAAAGATGGTAAAGCAGGTGGAGAGTGAGACCGACTCGAAAGAGGCGACTCACGATGCTTCTGGCCGGATAAAAAGCTTGCTTCGTAAGAGAAAGAGAGAGAAGCACCGCTCGCACCTGAGTCGTTTTGGTTTTGTGGAGTTGCCTCTGTGAGGAGAAAGCGGAACCCCTGTCTTGGTCGCGCGTGAGTGGGCGATGTTGCTCGGATGGAGCTGGGGAGAGGAGGGGTCGGAACCCAGACTCACGATTCTCGGGAGGCGCGGGAGTTCGAAAGTGTGCGTTATTACGCGCCGCTCGTGAGCGTCCGGCACGACGCGGCTGTCGGCGCGCCGTCCGAAGGAGCCATGCTCGCGTCGACTGTCGGCATGTGCTTGCTGTTGGTAAAGTGTTTCGGGGCAGCCAGGTAGCAGCAGCAGCAGCCACGCCGCCAACGCGGGTAACGGAATCGGTTTTCACCGCGTGTTAGCCTTCACTCTCCGGTTTGGAGAGTTTTTTTTTAAGAGAGTGGCCGAGGGGCGGACATGGTGCGATGTACGCGGAGCCGCTCGTCGCCGAACTGCGTGCGATCAGCTTCGCCAACTCCCCTTCTGCTAGGGCTACCTTTCTGTGAAACAAGCGAGCAAACCAACCGACCCACCAACGAACTAACAAACAATCGAACAAACAAATAGAAAGTCTCATGCGATCACATGGTGAGTTAAAAAGGTGTAGTCTCCACAAGGCGTGATGATGTTCAGAGATACCTTTCGCGCAGAGAGACCCAGTTCGCAAACGCTTTTTACACGAGATAATTGTGAAGAGGGGGCCTCTGGCAAATCTACGAACGGCGTGCCGATGTTCCACTAGAAGACCTAGCTTCCCCAGGCCGCCTTTTTCATGATTGGTCACAGATTCCTGTGACCAATGATCAAAAGGCGCCCTGAAGAAGATAGGTCTCCTAGTGAAACGTCGGCACGCCGTTCTGAGGTTTACCAGAGGCTCCCTCTTCACTTTCTTCTGCAAGCTTCGCTCTCCTTGGTGTTTTTTTTTTTTTGAAGAGGTAATTGGGTACTTCCTCCTTGATAACGAGTTCGAATTTCTGAATAAAACGCAACAAACATACTGTGGCGGGAATGTGGTCTACAGTCTAGACAAATGAAAGAAGGAAATACGAGCTCGGTGACTTCAGACAAAAACTATACGCGTGGGCAATTTCCATGGGCTGTTTAAAAGCAAATGCAGGAGCACACAATGGCACAAAGTTAAAACTATAACAACAACAACAACAAAGCTTTTTTTCTAAACCTGTAACGGATTTAACGACCATAGCTTCCACCGCTTATGGTAAGGACAAGGTAGAATGAGCTGCGGAGAGGCTCACCAGTTCAAATAGCAAAGCGGATGGAACGCAACTTTCCACCATACGTTTCGATGTTTAACGTTATACGCACTGTCTACACAAACCAGGGGAGTCGACAAAAAAAAAATACTCACATCGATCAAAAAGGCACTATGCCACGCGATGAATTTCCTCGATAATCCGAAACATTGAGTCAACAAATTCGATGGACAACTTTGTACTCGAGTCGGATGTTTTAACTCATTAGGGCGGTCGAGCGCGGTTCGACGGCTCTCCGCTGCGGTTCCGTGGTGCCACCGGTCCGTGTCGACAGGAGGGTCTGTATACGTACCAACGTACACGCAAGAAAAAAAAAGAGAGAAAAAAAAGACGGAGATTAGTTGGAGGAGAGGGGAAGCTCTTCGTTCACGTCCACTTGCGTCGAAGAAAAGACGCGGTCGTGGGAAAAAAGAGTGCCGCGTAGAATAGCACGGACCGCGCGTGCACCGGGGCAGCGGGGCCTGTCCACCACCACCAGGGACTCCCGCGTCGACAGACAAGCTTTTGGGCCTCTCGTGCCTCCAACTCACTCGCTTTCCCGTTCGCCAAATTCGTGCGGCGAGACCCTCTCCAAGAGTTTGCGGAAAGTCCGCGAACATCGCTTGCACCATACGCGAGACAGCAGGGTTAGGGACCTGCAGATGCAAACTTGGATCGGAGGCTTTTGAACCGCACACTTTTTTTTTCCTAAAACAACTTAAAAAAAAAAAATTCGGTATAGCTATGATAAAATCTACAAGATCCGCGAGCACACCCGCAAGAGCGTCGGCATTTTATGTCAAGCGCGCGCGGCCAACCCTTCTCGTCTCGCGCTTGCACTGCGTAATGCCACAGCGCAGACTTAATTTTGAGGTCTAAACAAATGTTCCGCCTCATCATTCGCTGAGCTGATTTCGTAGCTCGCAGATATTGGCTCTAGGCGGTGCTGTGAGAGCGCGCGGGTACGTGTCCGAGCGACGAGTTCTGGTTGGATGGATTAGTGGGTAGGCGGGAAGGCTAGCTGCCTTTGTTTCACACTCACTCTCTCCCTCCGATCAGAGTGAGCAAGAGCATCGTCTGTTCCTCACGCAGAGTTGTCGCGTCCGGACGACGGCGTTCGAACGTGTTCAGTGAGTGGAGACACAGGCAGCTATAGCTTTAGCGCCTCCCCACTAATCCTTCCAATCAGAACACGGCGCGCTGATCTCCTCCTCTCCCTTAGTCGCTCTCTTCGTATACAGAAGCGGCACCACGTGACCCGGTGGAAACACTTCGACGAAGTCACTTGGACACGCACGTAGCAAGGCGCTTAGTCGCACTGCCGATTCTGCGCACAAGAGACACCTTTTTTTCCGGATTGCGACCGGTGATGGACGATTCTTTTCGCTCGAGAAGATTGGTCCAAGAACGGCGGTAAATAACACCGGGAGCCCCCGATGCGAGAAACATGGATTCCGGCGTTTGTCCGAGCGAAATCGCCATCGCTCTCTCGCTGGGCTCGCTAGTTGTATAATGCGCGTGAGCACGCAGACCCCAAGCAAGGACTGGTCGTGGAACCGGCTTTGGCTCGACTAGTCCCCTTGACTGTGGACGCGACTTGGCTCGTCCTCACCGGACCATGGCGTTTCAGGTTTTGCCGACCTCCCTGCCGGTATTCCGGATATCTGAAAACGACAGCGCGGAAAAACATGCAGTCTGCGCAAAATTATGGGTTGGAAGAATTCACTCTAAGAAACACCCGGAAGCCGCGAGAGAAGCCAAACGTGATGCGTTAGTGTACGAAAAATTGCTATTTGTGTATGTTTGAACGCTTTGGACACGAGGCACCGTCTACGTCTTGCAGGCTATTTTGTGCTCCGTATAAGCTGCGATGTGCCACAAGTGACAGTGCTTGAAAACGCTCCGAAGGAAGAAAGCATTGAGAACCAAAAAACTGGTTGTATGACGGGCCAAGTGACGCCAGGGGGGCTATGTTGCACGTTTTGGACTCCCAGGAGACTAGGGAGAAGGAAGTGACGTCAACAACGCAGCAAATGCAGATTGGATGTTGATTTTGTTTTCTTTTGTCAACATCCAATCTGCGTTTGCTGATCGTTGACGTCACTTCATTCTTCCAAGTCTCCTGGGAGTGCAAAAAGCGCAACATAGCACCCCTGGTGTTACGCGAGTACGCGCCGCTAGATCGTGCCATTAGAACACGTCTAATACCACGCGGCCAGAAAAAAAAAAAAAAAAAAAAAAAGAAAGAAAGAGAAGAAGCGAAGAAAGAAAATTTATTACATTGAAACGTCAAAACCGAAGCAAACGCCATAAGGTTGAGCACAAAGCAAAACGACGTGCCCAAAAAACCTTTTCGCAATTAACTCTTTACCCATCAGCTAACTTCAGCATGCAGACAGCAGTCGCGCACAGCTATGGCTCTACAAACGTATTTCTTTAGCGCTGCGTAATATACATCTCTCGGGCGGGTCATGGCTCGAAGCGGATTGGCTTGGCTCGGCTCGCCGCTCTGCTCGGCAACGAAGCAGACCGGTCTCTCTCGTCCAACATATTTTTTTCTTCTTCTTGCGCTTGTTTGGAGGAGTGTGGCGGGCATCGCAATCGGAGAGTTTCTCGATTAGCCACCCGACGAAACATCCAGCGCGCACTCGCTCCAACATTCTGATCACGCACCTCGGTGGGGCGCCGACGACGATCGAGGTGTGCATCTCCACGAACCGGGAGCAGCAGCAGCAACAGCAGTGCGCCCGGGCGAACGCTGATACGGCCGACCAGGCCCCAATACCCCCTAGAAGACGAGTCCTTCGCCTTCCCCTTCTAAACGTCACCAAAGGTGGCGCTTCAGCCCGTCTTGCAGCGTTTCACAAAGAGGAGCCATTGGGGATCCGCTAAAGATGACGTCATACGTGGGCCTAGTCTTTACTGCCAGGCGTCTCGTTCGCGTCCCCCCCTGGCAACCGCGGATGCCTGCATCTCAGCGTTGCTTCCTCCCCAGGGCGTTCGCGGAGTCTTATCGCGATACGCCAGTGCGCCAGACAGCTCCAGTTGTCGCGACGACGACGTATAGTGCTTTTTAGTTATACAGAACGCTATCTTGCGTGGGTCTCCTAGAGGGTGTAGCGGGACAGAGCATTCGACTGTGGTCACATTCACCACACAGCCCGGACAAGTTGTGCGACCCGCCCAACGCTCCGCGATTGACTGTTTTTAGTTGCATTCCGCGTTTTTATGATTTATTTCGCTATTAGGGAATCGCTTTTCAGGCGACGGGGCGATTAGACTGCTGGCCACTCCAGAGATGCGTTCTTGAAGACCGCACTACTAACCTCTGACCCGATTATGGTTGCGCAAAATGATTCCCCTAAGTCGCTTACGAAAGACCAACATTTAAATAACCTCTGTAAAAAAAATTAAAAAAAGAGGAACTTACATACATTCTAAAAGATGTTTGTGCGTCGACTTTCACGCACAACACTTGGAGAGCCAATCACCGCAACTTACGGAGGCAGCTCAGCGAATGACAATGCCAAAACATATGTTTAGACCAAAAAAATACAGTCTGAGTTGTGACATTAAGCAGTACAAAAACGTCACGCTTGCATTGCTTAATGTCACAACTCAGACTCCGTTTTTTGGTCTAATATGTTTCAGCATTGTCATTCGCTGAGCTGCCTCCGTAAGTTGCGGTGATTGGCTGTCCGAGTGTTGTGCGGGAAAGCAGCCTCACGGGCTTTTTTTTAGAGTGTATTCGGGGATCGCTCGAGAGCATTTTGAGTATGCTGACGGTTTAAAAAAAACACAGCTGGGAAGTATGACCAACGAGGGAGTCGAAAGCCGCCAGTCAGCCATAAACACTTTAGCATTAGCATCCCTCAATAAGATTGCACAAAATGGCGTCGTTATTGTAACATCGACTACAGTCACTGACAGCTCAACGGCCAGTGACGACTTATGAGCTTCTTATCATTGTTCCCCAGCCAATCCAATTGGGCCATTTGCCCATAAGAACGCAAAAGAACCTATCGCAAAGCAAGAAAGATAAACATAATGCGTTGGGCAGAAGCTGATCCGGCCAAGCTGCTTCTCTACGCGGAGAGCAAGTCGTCTGCTTCTTGCGATGGAGTTGCAGTGACTTTAAAACGACACTGAGCTTTGATTGGCTTTGATTGAATGGATAGTGGGTAGACCTCAATGCTAGAGGCCTTGAGCTCCACCCACTATTTTTTTCGATCAGCCAATGAGAGCTCGGCGTTCTGACATCATCGCAACTCCTCTGCAACAAGCAGACGAACTTGCAGTCCGCATAGAGTTATAGTGACAACATGCTTTTTCGGAAGTATAAACGATACTATACAAGGTATACGATTGTTCCTTGCAACGAGATCCACCAAATCGAAGCCGGCGTGGATGGGCATTGAGTATACAAGCTTTCACGGTGAATAAATAGCCAGCGAATTTCGCTTCTCCCCGCTGGGTGCCCTCGTTTCGTAGGAGGAGTAGCCATTGTGGTCGTTCGCGGCGTCGTTAATGCGCCGGGACGCTAAATTTAGGCGCTCTAACTTAATTTGCTCGCACCCTCACGGAGGAACAAAGCGGCGTTGATGCCCTCGGCTGAATACTCGCGAGGGATATTGTATGCGGACGAGCGCCTGGCAACACTGGAGCCGCTCGTGCGCGCAACTTTCCCGCCGCTAGAATTAAGCGTCCGTTTGCGGTCTAATGTAGGCTTCCTTGAGTAATCAAAGCTGGGCTATCTACGGCTCCAGCCATACACCCCACCCTTCAACGTGCATGCCATTGCCGCGCAGCGCTGTCAAAGGCACGGCCGGGTGCGACAGTGCGCCTTTTCACTGCGCTTTGTTTGTACGAGTAGTACCGGCGTACAATGAAAACACTTTCTAAAGTCGAGTGCTCCCATAACGCTAGCGAGGCAGTCCAGTCCCCAAACGAAACTACACGTACACAAATAAAAAGGCTCGTATATTATAAATGGTATTCTCACGTCAACCGTTACTGATGAGAAGTGTACAACCTTCCATGAGATAGGCCCAAAAACAACGACAGAACATATCCTTGGGACATCCAGGGGACATCCATGAGAAGTGGGGATATCTGTTGGTATCTGCAAGAGTCAGCCTGGTAAAGAACTGCGTGCACGGAGTCTGATAAAGTAAGGTTACGCAAGCGCAACCTTGCCTCAGGAGCAGAGTTCCGTTAATCCAAGTTTAATTAAACAGGAGAGGATGCAAGTTTCACGTCAATGGAGACATGAGCCATAGGAGAGGAATTTATATCGATAAAGCGAGCTCGATGCAACGTGCTGCGTGCATGCAGAAAATCATGAAACAATACGTGAGCTGGCAAATGCGATCACTGTCGGGCGGCCCTCATCGCTTTTGCACAAGTAAAAACGGGATAAAAAGAACAGTTTCCTGCTAGTAATCATTCTTTAATTCTGGTTCATTTATTTTGAGATTCTTACGGTGTTTCGAATTAACATGTAATAATACCGTCGACTCGGTTCCCACGCCATCGATATCGATTCGTGCACTTTGGGACGCAGTAACTCGATGACCGGACGACACCTTTGGCATATTTTACTAACGCTTAAAACAAAATCTCTTTTTTTTTTTTCTTGCGATGCACAACGCAGGTCGAGTATGGTGTAACCATACAGGCGTACTCTTTCTGTAACAGCGATATTTTATCAGCAGTCTGATTTTTTTGTGTTCTTTTCGTCGCTGGTGTCGAGATCTACCGTGTGCCTGGTTGCTCGTGGGAACATTCCGTTAGTCTGCGCTCGGTGGGAAATGATCCTAGACTTGGGACGAGTCAGGTAGCAACTTGGCTCGGGTCCCGGAGCAAACCGATCAGCTCCTCTGCCCATACGAACTACACGTTTTCCCCGATAATGTTCACACAGGCAAGGCAATCAGGTTTTGTGCTCGGTGATACCGTTAAAACGATCTTTCAAGTTGGCTTTACACGGTTTTCTCTTCGCCTAGCTCGATGACATTGCCGTCAGAGCGCACATGTATGAGAAAGTCTGCGATAGCATGTGACATCATCGCGCCGTAAAATGGCCACATTTATTTGTTCTTGCCGAGAAACACAAATTCAGCTGTGCGGAACATAGGCCGCAGAAGGTACGCGCGCAGCAACAAGTCAACCAGAATGGCCGCAGACGCGAGATTAGAGCAACCCATTTATACATGTACGTTTTCAACTACGGCTTCTTTGGGCGCCGCCATCTTGCTGCTGGTGTGTGCAGGTCGTCTGATAGTCAAGCCTTGCTAAGGCGTGCCCACAGGTGCCAGACTGATGCCCCCAAAAAGCACCTTTCTTCCATGGTGGCCAGCCAAGGTTTTGAAGCGTGGCTGCTTGCAAGCGTCTATAAGTGCTGCTTTCATTGGGACATGAGCATGGGCAAGCGACTGAAGACTTACTAGTGAGACATGCCAGGTTTGGGCTGAAGGAGTGTGAATAATTGGGCAGCCATTTTTGTGGCAGAAGCCACGAACATGCCACGCGATTTTGGAGAAATTGATTTTAGTCATGCGATACCAAGAAAGTTTGAATTTTCATTACTAGGTACATTTGGAAAGCTTAGAAAAAAAAAACAGACCAGGCATTTTTTTTATATATGGTTGCTGCTGGTTTGTCAAAGATTGCCAAGTGGTATAATAAATTATTGCTGCCTCGCGCAAAAAAATAAAAAAAAAAGGAATGGCGTGCACAGTTTCGTTAGAAGTGGTGACGGCTCTAAGCGAGATCTCAGATCTCCGCACGCAAGGGAACCTGTTTATTAAACTAAAAGAGGGCCTGACGAAATCGGTTCAATAAAAAACAAATCTGCAAGACAAAAGAAAAAGAAAGATAGATAGATAGATTGAGAGAGAGTGATAATGGTTAACGATACGGCAACAAGAAGTTTAAAGTAACAAACTATGTCGGAAGAAAAATTAGATGAATATTCGCTGGAACCCCCGAGCGATAATGCGCGTGCACATAGTCCGGACGTAGACACGCAATGCATCGAAGGTGGTGCGTGTTACCGCGTTTATCCCCCGAGGCAGACTCGCTCATTTCGGCACGGTGAAAACAAGATTTGATTTCGGTGTGAATTCGTCATAAATTATCGATTTTTATGCCCTGTCGGATGGCTCTATTCCAGATAGTTCGTTGCTCGCGACTGGCAAACACAAAAAAAAAAAACGGAGCACGGTCTCAAAATGACGTCTAATCGCATGAATCATGGTGCCTATAATTTTGTTCCGGGATCATCGAGTACTTTATCGAAATCTGCAAGCATGTGTATGCACGCGCGATTGAGATGTGTGTGCTGTATCAATATCGTGGATGAACATGTACGAATTGTCCACGCCCTGCACCGCCGTGCCATCGACTGTTAATGCCAAGTTTTACATACAACCATTCTTTTTTTCACGTTACGATTGGTGTAGGATAGTTTACAATGCGAAGCGCAAACTCCTCCGGCGATTAAAAGCATTTCGGCAAACGTACCAACGGAGGGTACAAAGGCCTGAAAAGGAAGAGAAAAGAACTGGCGGGCACCAATCATCCCAGCAGGTATGTGCGCACCTAAAGCGACCGGTTTTTTGTGTAAGATGTGCCCAGCAGACAATCCAAACAAAGCATCAATCGTAATACACAGAACAGAAGAAAAAGGGGCGATTTCTACGGGTACCCAGTTGCGCCTATCCAGCAGAGAAGGTGGACCGGAATCGGAGCGGGGCTCCAAAACAATGAGCGACTGATTTTCCTCGCGTCGTTCCATCAGTGACGGCCGCAGCGGCCACGGCGGTCCTTCTTCTAAATGGACCTCGATCTCCGCGTCGTCCGCCCATGGAGGAACACCCCTGCCGAAGCCGAGCCGTAATTCCTGGTGCTCCGCTTCGCTTAGACTCGGATCGAGCTTCGGACGCTCGGACTTGGCTATAGCGAAGTCGTCGTTATAGCCAAGTCGCCGTAATAGCGAAGTAGATGTCGTTATAAAAGCGATACGAAAACGGACCTTAATGCTAGGCCTCGCTCTAGCGGTTAGCCGCGCAGACACGCAGTCTTTGGGGCGGGCTTAGAGAAACAATGGAGCGTTTGCGTCGTCGTTTCGGCAAACAAAAGCGCGTGTATATATATGCGGAGAGCCACGCGTGTGTCCCGGAGATTCAGAATGGATTTTAATGCTCTTGTTTGCGTAGACACACGCTCGCGCGCAATTTGAATTAAGTCAACTGTCTCGAGGACTACACCTTGTTTTCGTTGTATTCGCAGAGTCCAACTTTGCTTACGAGCAAAGGCATACCCGACGACGCGTAAAAGGTTGATTTCGAGTAGGGATAATAGGGAATAATATCGGCCGATAGATTTAATGATGTGTAAAGAAGCAACCGCGACAGTTTAAGAGTAAGAAACACAGGGCGTCCCAAGTCCTGAGATTCTAATTATCGCTTTACAGCCAATCAGATTGCAGCATTAGCTGATAAGAACATCGAAGAGCCAATCAGGAAGCGTAGAGATAATAAACCACGCCCTGCGTTCCTTAAAACTCTCAGGGACTATTGCATTGAGGTCATTTGCGCGATAATACTTCATCCGCAAGTTCCGCGCTCGGTCGAACAGCATTCGTAATCGAAGACGAGCTGTTCGTGTGAGAATCACGCTGGGCCTGCATGCTGAACCGTATACTACACAACTTCCGCGCTTTGGAGTATGGCCCGTCGTGACGCCAATTTCGGTGTTTCGAGGATCGCGTGCGGATTTCAACGTCGCTCGAGGACACACGTGTATAGGCTATTCAAGAGCACTATCCTTTTCCGCGTCCCGTGTCCTATATTTGAGTCTGTCCCCGCCTGCCTTTCTTGCATAGACTTTTTGGTGCTCGCGTGAGCGCTAGACTAACACGCAACGGTACGTCGATTGACGTGCAGACTTCTAATCAAACACACGAAGTAAAAAAAAAAGAAACAGGCCGTTATATATGCCCGCACTCACTTAGCTTATACAGCTCTCTGAGTATACTATATCAATATAATATAAATATAGCCCGTTTCAAACGTAGTTTCAAACTTTGCGTGTGGAGTTTACACATCGACGCTTCTGCTGTGCTCGCCCTGACACCCACCGTAAATTTCTCGACCGATCAGAGGTAGCGGCAAATGCCTGCGACCGATATACCTACTCTCGACACAGAAGAGGCGGGAAAAATGGCCCGCGGTTATTACTAGAGACCACTATTTCGGAAAGATAAGATTAGATGTGTGTTGTACTCATATTTCATTTAGATAAACGCGTATAAAGATATGAAACAGGTGGAACCCAGTAGTAAAACAACTGCCTCGTCCGCAACATCCCCCCAAGAAAATGGTGCACGACACCTTCATCATCATTCTTATAATCTGTTTATTTTGTGTGCTCATGAAAAGCTAATTGCTCGCATCTACCTAATATTTATTGCGTGGATGCTTGCTCTGAATTTAAAGACCGCTCCAGGTAGCACGGTAATCACTGTAATTATCAGCTCCGTTCTTAACGCCGATGATGATGACGGTGTGTGCACAGTGTTGGACACTCGGTTTCGTTTTTCGGGAGATATATTGTCACGAATGGCAGACGATCAGGCAGGAGAAAAACGGAATGAACTAAAGATTTAAAGGGGGTAGACTTTGGCAAGAAACGAAAATGTACGCGGCAACATCTTCGTGTAAAACGGCCGCGCGTTTTTGCTGTATTGATCGATTACAAATGTTCGCATATCTCGTGTCCAGCAGTTGAAGTATGGATTGCTCTGTCGGACATATTGGAGGTGATATATTTCTAAGCATTTCCCGACTATATATCTATCTATTCGTTTTAGATTCAAGCGGGGATAAATAAGCATCGCCATAGCCGCTTGTTATTGTATACACATTCACAACACCCAACCAGCTTTGTGCGCGCACCGGGGGTTGTTTCCCAACCTCCACCAGGAACACGTTGCCAAATCGCGACATCGCCAGATACGCATGTATATTTATACTTCCGCTCCCGTTCGCGTGCTCCACTCCCCGTCGCGTTTATTTGGCGAAACCGTCCAGCAATTACCGTCTCCACCTTCAACGGGGTGAGGGGCGCGAAAGGCCCTTTTTTTCTTCCTTGGCCCGTTCTAAGCACGGTTGGCTGCGGAAGCCTAATCTGTCTTGCGTCACCATATCAATTTCGAGCAGAAATAAGGACTGTGCAGCGCCAAGAGGCAGCTGGAAGCGCGGTGCCCGCGAACTTGGAAGGCTGGGCGAGGTCGAGCGTCCCACGACGCAACGTGGGATATCTCCTTCCTGTTGCTTTTACCTCGCTCTCGAGAAAGTCCCTTCGTCGGCCGAGGGCTGCCCGGTCGATACCACTAGTGGCGACGTTCGGGGAAAGGGAAGAGCGGAGGCCTTTTCACCCCTCTCACGAAGGTCTCGTCCTCTGCCAGTTGGAACGGGCAGGTTCGCTGTTTTAAGCCAAGAAGTTTGTAGTGTACTGCGCAGGGCGATTATGAAACTTGTGCTCCAACGGATGGATGAATGGATTGATACAGTTCAGCTTCAGTGTACACTTTTTGGGACACTGTTAGCACAAGCACAGTATACCAAATCATGTCTTCACATGTTCATTGGGGGTCACCCTCAATGAATATGCAACTTCGGAACAACATTCACCTAAATTTTAAGTATACACTGGTACTTATACCAAGTCGCCTAGGTTGACATTGAATCTGGGCACTCGCAAGACTGGAAGTGCTCTTTGTGCTTACCATTTTGCACTAAACTATAAACTAATAGAATCTTCTATTAGTTGACTGATGTTTGAAAAGGAATTATATATTTATTTGTGCACAAAATTAGGAGCCATCCAATGAATTTTGGTTCGACAGATATTACCATAATGCACAATTATCTTAGCTTTCATGCGTTAAACGGTCACATATATATTGTTTGTCTCAAGCTCAGTTCAAATGGGCTGCCGAACAGTGACACATTGCTCGTGTGTCCCATAATTCAGCGGCACGTCCAGAGCTCAAATCTGTCATTTTCGGCCGTCAACCGCGCTGACTATCAACCGACAGTAACTTCCCCTGTTTGCAAAAAAAACTTTTAGCCTTTCCACTCGGTGAAGAAGGAAGACCAGCGGAGCTGTACTATGGTGGTACGACCTCAAGGACGATTTCTTGAACGACCTCGAGGACGACCTCCAGAACGACTTCTTGGACGACATCAGGGACGACGCCAAAAGGACGACGGCTAGGACGACCTAAAGGACGGCGTCTAGGACGACTTTTAGGACGACCTCGAGGTCGGCCTTAGGGACGACGTCTAGGATGACCCCAAGGACGCCGCCTAGGACGACCTCAGGGACAACACCTAGAACGACCTCAAGGACGACGTTTAGGACGACGTTTAGGACGACCTCGAGGACAACGTCTAGAACGACCTTAAAGATGACTTCTAGGACAACCTCTAGGACGACCTCAAGGATGACTTCTCGGACGAACTTGACAACCTCTCGGACAACCTCAAAAACAACCTCTCGGACAACGTCTAGGACGACCTCAAGGACGACTTCTAGGACGACATCTAGGACGACGCCTAGAGAAATTCAGCCTTTCCACTCTGGTGAAAATCAGAGTGGAAAGGCTGGAATGGTTGCCGCCATCTATGAGCGAGGCCGGCCTGGTTGCCGCCGTCGCTCGTAGATGGCGTTAGCGGTCCAGTTTTGTGTCGACATTTGTTTGGTACCGGACACGATCCTGGGAAACCTAGCCCTTAACAGCTCCGCTGTAAAAAAAAAAAAAAAGTTTGTTTTTACTTGGTTGCAGCACGTTTGACTTTTCTTATTCGAAATAGGATCAAGAAATTTAAGCAGCGCCCGGGCTGGAATAAACATAACCGCAAAAGAAGCTTTCTTTCCG
Source organism: Ixodes scapularis (assembly GCF_016920785.2). Lineage (NCBI taxonomy): Eukaryota > Metazoa > Arthropoda > Arachnida > Ixodida > Ixodidae > Ixodes > Ixodes scapularis. Next base: position 15,621,239 of record NW_024609868.1, on the reverse strand, counting down.
TCCCGATGGCACATGAGAAAAAAAAAAAACAGAAAAGAAACATGGCTAAATCGAGCTAATCCGAATTACAAGAGATATCAAACCGTGGCGACCTGGGGAACTGGTAAAGCACCGAGAGCGGCAAGACGTCCCGACAGGACTGCGCGCATACGTAATGTCCTAAGCCGAGTCGGCGACTAATCTATCTCGTCTTACAAGAACCCAGAAAAGAAAGCATCCGAAAACCCGCTCGCAGAAAACCCAACAAGTTTCAGCCCGGCCTGGGAGCGGCCACATTAGTCACGTGCATGACTAATGCATCCACAGGCATGGCTTTGCCATGGCAGCAGGCTTCCAGCTGCCACAGCACAGCTCTCGCTGCTAGAAGCGCGCCGCTTAGCCGCGCTGCAAAAGCAACATCGCTCGACAAAAAACCAAACAGAACGAGAAGACAAACCCAAAATGGCGGCATCGCCAGAAAAACTTTGCTAATAAACAATAGAAGAATAACGAGTGGAACAAGAAGAACGATGGCCAGGCGCGGCCCTCAGCCAAGGTCACGTGGTTCTTCCGGCGCCATTCCTCGCCTCTCCCGCCGCCGCCGGTACGTACTGCTCGGCTTGGCTCGGCTATGGCTCCGGCCAAGAAGAAGGCGGCGTCCCGTGCTTCGAGTAGCTGTCGGTCGCCGAAGAGAAGGGCCCCGGGGTACGCAGGAACGGCCAAGGCCTATCATTAGGGCTTTGGCTTGTTTATTTCCCCGCCCGTGGGATGCTGGCATCTTTACGGCTCCCGGTTAGTTAGCCTCGGCGGCACTGGAGTGGTGCAACAGAAGCCGGAATGTCGAGGAGGGTGGTTGCAACGTGGTTGGACGTCTGGCCTGGGGGCTGGAACCTGCCACGGGAGCCGCTTGTGCCAGCAGCCTGCCCTGCCTGCCTGGTTGCCCTCGGGGGCATCTGACTCGCTGTACAAGTACCCGTCGTGCATTCGGGAATGATGAGTATGCTGAGTATGCCCACAAGGGCAGGGCAAGAGAAGGGGCACACATACCTGCTATGTTCTATAGTACTGTGGCTCGCACTAGCCTTCTGGAAAAGACGCTGTCCCTATATATGCAGGGAGTTGACTGTCAGTATTCTCGGCGATAGTAATAGTAATTATTTGTTTGTCCATATCTAAATTTCTGTTGGTTGGTGCGATGGATGCCCGAAAGTATTCTGCAAAGGGGTGTGGAGTTATGGTTTCGCGTGGAACAGGGTGCGGGGGCCCGGTAACGAGGGGATCGGGAGAATGTATGCTGCCTCACTCAGGTCCGGTTGTATACGAGTCGTACGCATCGATGGCTGAGCATCCTTTTGATTGATTTTTATTGTCAGAGGATCACTCCGAATACAAAAGAAGAGAGAGAGAGAAGAGAGAGTGAGTGAGCTTGAAAGAAGTCCAGCATTTGATAAAGCGGTAGTTTTGGATACCCGCGCTTGTGCTTGAAGTCATGTGCAAAGACCAACGCTCGTGTTGGTGGACAAAGTCAACTGAAACTCTATTCTTGGTCACGCACTTTTACTACTACATCGCTCGGACATGCCATATGAGTTCTGGCTATGCCGTGTGCGTCAAGTCAGACGTCGTGTGTATTGAAGTCTGCGCTGCACAATGAGCAAACCCGGGCGAGAGGTTCGCATTTTGCCTTCCACGCCAATACAAATCCACATTTAGATTTACTTTGGTATTCTTCGTTTATAACACTCCGATATATTTGAGGGGGCAAAGTCGGTGGATTGATTATCTTCGAAGACTGGCAGCTCTGCTAGAGCTCCTGGTGTAATGTGGATGAGTGTCGTCGGGAAAAGGATGTGTGGGACGGCGGTGGAACTTAGCATCGAGACGGGGGAACCTCGAGGTTCCCAGCCCATCACAGTTTACATCCTTCCCCAATTCCCTTTCCCCGTCAACTGCAAAGAAAAGGCGGGACAAAAAGAAAGCAATCTTTGTGCGAAACTTTTCTTCCTTCGCTTCGTTGTTTACGCTTATGTTTTTTTGTTTTTTCGCTTCATTTACGGGTTTTCTTCGCACGTCCAGATTCTTTTGTCTTTTCGGACACTCGTTTCCCATATATTTTTTTCTTTGCTTGCACAGCAATAATTCCCTTTTTTCCTTCTCCGTCGCTCTTTACGTTGTGTCTGCTGCGATCCTTCCTTTTTTTCTTTTCTCTTTAACTCAAAAATAAACTTTTTTTTGTTTTCATGTTGACATCGTTTTTTTTTTTTTTTGTTTACGATTGCTTGCCTTCTGATTGCCGTTCCCTTTGCGTTAACAGTTAATGTTTTTTTTTTATTATTATTATTTTTACGGCGGAGCTTAAACAACAAAGGTGGGTGTCACTTTTGCGGCTCACTTTGAACGCGACAATTCTCACGGACGTCTCGTCGTCGGCAGGTACGGTGGCTTCAGTCAGCGGAGCGCTGATTCTTTTTCGCGATCTCTTGTCTTGCGAGTTCTCACGCCTCCTCCTCTCTTCCTCTTTTGAGCGTTTTCTCGTTCTTCTCAATTCCATCTGAAAAAAAATTTTTTGTCGTTTTTTTTATGTGCTTTTTTTCTTTCTTTTTAAAAAGGTTTTTCTGGGATACGCTCAAATAGGGCTGTCCGAAGTTCACTGCACACATTCACATAGCCACATACCTTATGTTTACGCCAAAACCACGACAGAAACAAACATACAAGTATTATAACAGCGCTGTACCGTAATTTGCGATGCGGTGACGCTCGGCCGTTACAACCCCCCCCCCCCCCCCCCCCACACACACACACACACAGTGTCGCGAAACGATTCGTATTTACTTTTCTAGACGGTTTATTATATTTTCTTCGTCAAGTAACAATATTTTTTCTTTAATGCCCACCGAGTACAACTTTGCAACGCTTCTACATATATAACAGAAATTATAACAATAGCAACAGAAAAAAGAATATATGATCAAACAATAAACATAAAGGGCATATCACATCATGTCGCCTTCGACGAAAAAGCAAAGAAATAATTGTCGTTCCTCAAAAAAGGGGAAAAAAATAAAGAAAAACGAAAACAACAAGAGCAACAACAAGAGGGACTGACCTCGCCGGAGCGGCACCAAATTGGTGGCGAAAAATTGCCGGTCGCCGTCGTCCCTGCCGGTCGCCGCCGTTGCACGCATGCAATCGCAGTTTCCACCGGGAATAGCCGCAACAATGCAAGGAGGTAATGGAAGGGACACACTCGCTCGCGCAAGCCGATGGACAGCCTATACTCGGTTCACCCCCCGAACCTGACAGCGCAATGACAGCTACGCTCTCGTTGAACCCCCGGCAGGCGTCGATCTTTCTCGTCACGTGATCATGCCCTCGCCCCCCCTACCGACACGGAGAAAGAGAAGTCAGCTGACGTAAGGGAAGGCGGTCGATTGGTCCGACGACCGCGTCAGCTTAGAAGTGAACTATCATCAGCCCAGGAGTGAACGGGAGAGTCCGCAGGGGAGTCCAGGAGTCTCGGGATTCCTTCCGTCAATAGCTGACGGATGAGGCTCCAGATTAGGCAGAAGGGCGGGAGGACAAACCAACCAAGGGAGAGAGCTTTTTTTTTGCGCCGGCGGAACGCGCAGAAAGAAGGAGAAGAACGGCGCCGAAGTGCCGACAAATCTTGGGCAGACGAAACCCGACGCTGCGGGCAACGGCGCACACGCCATGTCACGCGCGTCTCATCATAGTACGGCCCGAAAGTCCTTGATTTGCCTTTTTTTCCCCCCTCTTCTTTTTTGTTGTTCTCGTTTCTGGTAGGATGATCATACGGTAGCATCACAGGTTATAGTCACGCTGTCTAACGTGCTAATAACTGGAGTTGTTATTGTCAGCGGAGGGTGGTTTATTATACGCGAGTATACAAACCGACGTGATGTTTGTGCCGTCAATGCTGACGTGATGAAACATTCTTGAGACGTCGTCGTGTTTCTTCCACCCAGCCTCAGGTGGTCTGAAAAATGCTAAAAAAATGATGAAAAACTCGCTATTGGCAGTGAAACTTTTTTTTTAAAATTTTTTTATTATCTGTTTTGTTTTTTAGGTATTGCCAATTTTCCGACGCGGTGAGAAGTAAACAACTGTGTTTGTATTTGCACCTTGGTGCCTCGAAAGGTGGCTATGACGGCAGTAAGTGACCGAAGAACGACACTGCCAAGACAGGTTCGGTTACTTATCTGCGACCGCGTGATGCGTTCCCGCCACCTGGCACTCAAGGTAGGAAACTACTAAACTAGGTCGGTAAACGTATCGTCGAAGCCGCTATTGTTAGAGAGTTTTAGTAGATCGTTCCGATACCTCCGATAGCCCCGATAACGATACTATGCATGCACAAGGGAGGCGGTGGCGGAGTATCGGGTATCGTTATCGGAGTCATGGGAACGATCTACTAAAACTCGTTGTTGTCTCGAGTTAGGGAATTGGCAAATGCACAACAGACACGGAGTGCATTCATTTAATTCTAATTCGACACGCTTCGCTTGCGCCCCCCCCCCCCCCCCCCCCCCCCCCCAACCCCACACGAAAGGCGTGGATTTGCGGTCAATATATATGTAAACAAACGGCGTTATTATAAGCGGAGTAAGATGTTTTTGCGAAGAAGAGAAAACCGGGACACGCGTACCGAAGCACGCATAAAGCTGAGCAGACGATACACGGTGGAGGAAAAAAAAGAAAAAAATAAGAGATTTGAAAAGCAGAAATGGAGGACGATTTGAAAGCAGACGACGCGCGCGATCAGCCTTCGACGGGGCGCGTCTCCTCCAAGTGCATCGTAACTTTGGGTCGAATAATGGCGCCGCTGGAAAAGCAATCAAGAGCGGAGGGTTACGGGTTTGCTCAGGGGGAGAGAGAGTACGCGCTCGCGCAGCTCGCGCGGATTCGTCGACCTCGCGCTGGACGTCGGTGTGCATGAAAAGAGCGGCTGAGCAGGGCAAACACGCGTCGGGGGATGGGCGTTGTTCCGCCGCTGCGGCCGCGGGAGGTGGGAGGCAAGGAGGGAACCCGTTCAACCGGTAGACCACCACACGCACTCGCGGGCTGCCTGGGCTGCTCACTTCGCGCGAGGGGGGCCCGGGCGGAAAAGCGCGCTCTGCAGAGACTCGGGGGGTCCCCTGGGCCCCGAGTTTTCCCCTCGTCGTCTTCAGCTCGGAAGGACAGGGTCGGGCTATGAAGAACGTTCCAAAACGACATCTAAATGCCATCGTTTAACTGAAAGGACAAAAAGAGATAAGGCTGCCTCAATGTTCCTTTGTTTGGGGTGATGAAATTCTCCGTTGTAGCGCTTAGAGTTATAGTAGTACCCGATGCCAACCTAATGCACTCACACACGTAGTGTATGTTTAACGTTGACCCAGGGAACGCAAAAAACTCGTGCCCCCCCCCCCCCCCCCCCCCCCCAAAAAAAAAAAAAGCGTTTGGAGCACATGTTAGCAAAGCGCACATGAAGGCGCACCCTTTCGAAAGTGTGGTCTTTCTTGTAAGCCGTGAAGTCCCTGCACAATGGCAGACACAAGTGCGAGTTTCTTGGGTCCGAATACGTACCGGCCCACGAGTCCTCGTGCAGCGGGAGCACAAGTCGACGCTATACCCGCCCGCGCTACTTGCACGTTGAGCGGTGTCGATCGTACCACCACTGTGCAGTGGATCGGATTTTTCTATCAATCGGCACTGGCTTATCGTCAACCGGAACGTTTCGGAGAATTTCGTTCGCTTCAGCGAAGTGGAGGATTTTGGCAGATATCCCTCGCCCTCTCTCTCTCTCTCGGGGAAAAATCCCAAACATCCCATTAAGAGCCGAAAGCAAAGAGTAAGCATGGATTCCACATCTTACCCATGCTTTGTTAACGTCTGCATTTATCTGGGAGCGTAGAGTAGAGGAGCAAGAACGACGAAGGGAGAGGAAGGTATGACGAACGGTCATGACTCTTGGGTTCAGCAGAGCAAACGTCGTCGTATATTTTAGAAACAAATTATAAGATGCAAGGGCAACTCTGCGCTGTTTCGTTTGTTCGGGAGCACTCCGATTCCCGCATCTTACAAATATTCTGACTTTTACCAGAATTGAAAAAAAGAAGAAAAAGAAGAAGAAAAAGCTACTCAGTTTTCCGGATCGCCATCTACTTTCAGTAAATACGACCATAATATGCAGGAAATAATTCGCAACTCCCTTCAGCTGGCACGCCACACAATTGACTTTCGAGTACGTGAGCCTTCAGATGATCCCTCTTGCAGTGTACGATGTTCTTTAGAGCATGCTCCGAACAGGGAAAGACCTGCACGTTCTACGCATCTCGCTTCCACGACCTCGCCCACACACCTCGAGAAACAATGTCCACAAAAGCCATGGACTGAGTGCGTGACGAACCGTCGCCTACCGCAAACAACGTCAACCCTCCCGCAACCCTCGCACAAACCACATCGCCCACCTACCCAGTCCAACCAGAAGCAAAGCTCCACGACAGCGACACGACTCGCTCATACCTATAGACGTTTGCAAGAAGCCACGCTTCAAAAAGTTAGTCTGGCCAGCCCGGATGAAAGACGCTTTGTTTGGGCGCCAGTCCGGCAACCATGAGCAGATCTCGACGATCAGACGATCTACACACACTAACGGCAAAAACGGCGGAGCCCAGAGGCCGCATTTGCAAACCTCCGAGGTACCGCACGCAGTATCCGAATGACCTTAGCATTCGACGGCACCAGATGGGCCGACGAACCGTCGGACCAAGGGGGAAGAGGACAGGGCAGGGCATACCCCATAACTCGGAGTACGTCACTCCCGTCAAGACGCTCGCAGTCGGATAACGCACGCCCGGTTTACCACCACACCCTCCTCCTGCACACCGCAGAGTGCCTCTGCCCTGGAAGAAGAAGAAGACGACGCGTGCATCCCGCAGTCTGCAGGGCGCGGCACGCAACGCGCAGCATCACGCATGCGAGCGGCCCGCCAAAGACTCGGACGGCAGAGCGAAGCCAAGCGCGAGCAGGCGGCGGGCGCATCAGCAGGGCGCGGCAACCGGTCGCCGCTGCTGCAGTCGCTGTCCAGTCCGACCGAGGATGCCGTAATCACTATTCACCGCCGAGCAGCATCCCCATTGCGTGGTCGGCGAACAACTCCCTCCGCGGCGCTCTCCTCGCAAGATAAGCCTGGAGCCCTGCTCTCGAAATTCACGGTTGCCGGGCTAATTTAGGGGCGGTGGACGCCGGTGGCTGCATGGGGGCTCTCTTCTGGACGCAACAACAGCAGCGGCTGCAGCATGTGGTGGTTTCGGGCAGGGCCGACCGCTGCAGGTTCGTAAGGGAGGCCATCTTCTCGCTGGTCGGGCTTGGAGCCAGCTGGAAGGCCAGCGATACTGCACTCGTCGTTCTTATCGTCCCTTTGGCTATAGACCATAGACTCCCTTTCAAAAGTACGCGCCATCTACTTGCTGCTGCAACGGCTATCCAAGTCCAGCATTGTCTGGGCGCGTGCTCTGAGTGTGCATTGGACACGAGGGATGCGTCAGCGCTTGGCGAGGACTCGGATCCAACGACACGCTCGTGCCCAAGAAATGGCGACCGCCATTTTGAACGCTGAATTGAGTTTCGAAAGGGGTCTATTCCAGTAATTGTCCTGCGGTCGCTGCCATATCTGTGCTCTGGACCGCAACGTGAGCATGCCTATAGAAGCTGACTTCTACGAAATGTCGTACGCCGCACCTGCGTCCACAGTCCGCGGTGACAAAGCACATTTCACCCGGGAGGTAAGCGTAGGAACGGTGTACACATGTCTTGCACTGACGTCACATCAGCGGCCATTGTGGAGGACCTGGCTGAGGCGCGCGTATACCTTCCGCGACATATATCTCACACCGTGTACAATTTGGTTTTATCGGCGAGAAGTAGTGGGAATGACCAAGGGTACGGTGGCGATCACGTCATATGCGAGGGATGTAGGCCTTGCTCTTCCTTTGCGGCTGTGTGCTTCACTGATCTCGGTGAGCGTCGGACACGGTGTAAGCGAACGCGATCGGAACGACAGAACTGGCTACGGATACTTGTAGCCACGGACGGCAGGTATAGGGTGCATATAGACCCTTTGTTTGTTAACGTCACCAGGTGGTGCTCCAGTCTTTGGCATTCCAGCGAACTTCCGGGTCAGCTAAGCAGCGGTGTTTAGCCCACCTAAACACCGCTGCTTCAAACGTCGATGAAACATTTAACCACCAATCCTCCAAGCGAACGCTGAAAGAACAGAGAAGCGCGATATCTGCTCAAAGTTTTTGAACATTCTTCTAAACCAACTTGTCTCCTCCAAGACGTTAAACTGTACTGCCGAAGGCGTTAGCTAAATCTGCAGCTTCGTTGTCCGTGTAGCATTTATGCTTTTTAGGACTGGTCATAAAAGCAAGCTCGACAGACTTGCAAAGACGGAGCGACCGAAAGTCGCCTCGGACGCAAGCAGCGATCATTTTCGTATAAACAGCAAAAGAGGAGAGTCGCGAACTTTCTTCTTTAATACATGAAAACCAACGGATGCGCTTCCACTGCCTTCACTGTGCCGCGACTATACTCCATCCCAACTGTTACAGTTCAGCGGTGCGTGCTAAGCAAAGTTGTTCACGACAGCACAGGCTAATAAGAGTCGTGCAAGTGTTGTTTGGATAGAACGTGTCCCGCATTCATTATCGCGCTTCTAACCACGGACAACCAGCTCGACGGCCTCGAAAAAGTGCTGTCCGACCAGTGAAGCTGACGCTGAACGCAGCTAACAAGGGCAAGCAATTCGTGCGATGCACTTCGGACAGTGCGTAAAATATTTCACGCCATTCAAGCGCTTATCGCGAACCTCACGTATCGTGTCAGGTCCAGCGGCTACGGGCGATATACCGCGTGTACGGACTGGACTCCAGAAAAGTGGGGCGATCTTCAAGAAACAAGCGAGCGCTCGGTTCAAAAATTCTGGAGGTCTTCGTCGAGTCCATCCAGTCTTGACTGTGAGAGCGGTGCGTTCTTTCCGGAGCGAAGGCGGCCTCAGGGGAGCGAGAGCACTGGGGGCAAGGCCGCCTGCTTGTGCGGGTCGAACGCTCCGTTCTTTCGGCGGGCTCAAGGCTGGGAGCGTCACGATGGTCGGTCCCTCGGCCCCGAAGCATCTCATCTTCGCCGGGCAGAAGCGCAGCTCTTGTACGCGCGCGTGGGAGCGACTCATCGCCAACAACAACGAGCAGCCCAGATAGCGACGTTCGAGCCGACGAGGTCCGTCCGGACGCTCCGAATCAACGGATGCAAAGTAGATCGCCTCGGCCGATCGGTCCGAGGTTTCGCCGCGTCGCTGACCTCGCGCCACGTCGGGGGTCAGGCGTGCGGGGGCGTCCATGATCCGACAACTTATACCTGCCTGCGTGGCACTCGTGACCGCCTCCGTCATCGGCGCGTTGAGTGGACGAGCACGGATGGAAGGAAGGGAGGCGGGGAAGAGTGCGCGAATCTCGCAATTACGTTGCGCTGAGAGTGTTCGCGTTGATTGCTCCCCTGGAGCACGCCTAAGTTCCAGTGATTCCGCAGTGATTGACAGACACGTTGGTTTGCCGGACGATGTCATACGAGCCCAACCAGTCGGCATGATGTCCCGACTGGAATCGCGATTTTGAACCCCAACGTGAAACTTGTCACTCACAAGTGATAAGTACCGTCACGGCACTCACTGGCCACGAACGCGGATCGAAATATTCGTCGACGGACCGAAAATTGACGAGCGGATACGTCCGAGTGACGCAGTGATCATGCCTAATGGGTGAGCTGGGTTCGTTTGACGTGCTTTGGGTGCCGCGGAAGTGTCACAGTGAGAAGGAGGACAGCTTTCGACGGCAAGGAGGTACCAAATAGTCAGCTATATTTTCAGATTTTCGTACCGAAAAGCACGCTTACACTATTCTCTACCCCCTTTTCTTTTGGCCCACTAAAATATACGTGATTAGTAACATTTCACTCTTAAAATAATTTATCCCAGCCCAAAATTAATTTCATGGCCTCTTTAATGAACCAGTGAAGGACAGAGGAATGACTGCCTTCTGCGCGTCGCCATCTTTGTCTGCTGGGCTGTGTAACGCGTTCTGGAATGCGTGGTGGATCTATTCTGCAGAATACCAGACGTCGCCCTTGCGCCCACAGTCAAGTGACTCTGCGTTTTTCGCCTGGACGATAAGCGTTGGGAAGGGTTGTAACTAAAGTCCCTGGATACTTCTCTTTTTACAAGTAACGGTCGACAACCAATTCAAATGAAGAAGCGCATTCCGCTGGTACAAAATGGCGTCAGTCAGTTCAGTCTTTTATTGTGCGTCGCCATCCGCTTCCTAAACCTGTACCGTCACGCAGAGGGAGCTTCAAAGAATGTCGCCACTTGTAGGAAGCTCTTATCTATAGGTATACCGGGAGAGCCAACACCGCATTAAGCCTCCATTAGTAGACTGTACAAATCTCTGCCGAGATTTCAACCCGCCAACTAGGGACCCTTAGGCCTAAAGGTTGCCTTCTGAGCGAGTATACGTTCCTTTTGACTCGAGAAGACCGTCGATTATCCAGGTATAATGCAGAACGTGAAAGTCACGCTAAAGGTTCCGAGACGTGGTAAGAGTCCTCTTAGAGTTACGAATTGCTGTATGCGGAATATATAGTTTTATTTTTTTTTTCTATACGCGTACTTAAGGCACCGGCGCCTAGTAATTGCCCCAAAGCCAATGGGTGCAACGGTCGTGCTAAAACGTTCAATGGGAAAACGACTCTCCCGCCTAACGACCGATCCTCACGGTCGCACAAAGGAAAGGTCGTTCACTTTCAACCTCGTCGCCATGGCAAGAATCCGGTGTCCTAAAGTGATTGGAAGCCCCCTAGCGGGCCACTCGTGCAAGACGCCCATACGTGATAGAAAGGCGCCTAACAGGCCCAACAATTAGCCCTCTTCGCCCGCGGCAGCCGCTTCGCACAGAAAAACGCGTCGCCAGCGCGCTCCGAGTCACACTTCAAAGGCGGCGACTGCCCTTCGTCGAAAAGTCGGAAACCACATTAGTCGTTCGTTAGGCCCCAATAAAACTGACTGCGGAGCCCATTTTAGTGGACCCCCCCCCCCCCCCCTCTCCTGCCTTGTTTTTTTCCTTCTTTTTTTTTCCCCCCGCTTTCCCCATAATGTCCAGCTTCTTGGCTTTTTTGCCCTTCAGCGACCGCAGCTTGTTGTTGGAATCGAGCACGTCTTCGGAGGAGGACAAAAACAAAATTGGGAAAACGCCGCCTTTTTTTTTTTTTTCGAAAGGGCTAACAAGGGGGAAAGTTGTTTGTTGGCTTCTGAAGCGGCAGCAAGGGAGTACTCCCATGGGTGCTTGCGGATGGATGGACAGACGCTTCCTCCCCCCTGTCCGGTATAATTGCCGTTGAGATTCCCCTCCCAAGTGAGTCCCCAATCCCGAGTTTCCTCATTCACCAGCCTCCCCAAACGAGAGGGCTTGCTGACCCCTCCGGGTACCTTTGATTCCGCGACAACAGCCTCGACAACTAAGGAAATACCCCCCCCCCCTCCCCACACACACACACACACACAAAAAAAAATCTGCGACGCTAGGGAGCTGAGTGAAAGTTAGAAATAATAAAGAAAAAAAACAAAACATTTCAAGTGAGAAATTAGTAAATAAAAGCTGATCAGCATATTACAATATATATATATATATATATATATATATATATATATATATATATATAAGTAATATGTTTTTTTTTTCTCTATCTTTTGTTTTCACTTTAGCGGCGCTCGTTAAAGGGGTAGTCCACCGATCTTTTGAGCTACCTCAACTAACTATATTTTCTGACTCCCCGGCCTTTACTCTCTCCGGTATGCTATTTAGAATCGCGAAATTCATAATAGGTATTGCGAAATCGGCAAATAAAAATGATGCAAAAACCAACATTCAAATATACGCGCACTTTTCAGGGCCGTGACGTCAGTGGCAGGCAGGCTTGCCAGTCGAGCAAGCAGCCAAAAAATAGAATATGCCAATCATTTGCTCCGTGCTGGAGCGCGGGTACTGCAGTGAGCTTCCCAAGCATTCATTTGACACCATGAAACTACTTCGAATCAGTTGGGAACAAAATCTACAGCCCAAAGAGTGATCCCCTGCCTTCCTCTGACGTCACTTTTTCATTGTTGCCAGTAGAGACTTTCAGTTTGAAAAACACGGTTGCGACCAAAACTGTAAATTCAATAACTTCACGAAAAAACAATATTTTGACCTAATATTTGGGATACAATTTTTGCTATGTTTGTTGGTTAGTTTAGCAAAATTTCAAGCAAATCGGAGACAATGAAAAAACCGGTGAAGTACACCTTTAAACAATCCTGCGATTGAAGACACATCTCGCGCGCAATTTCCCCAGTTTAGATCGCGATCTGTTCAATTCTTTGAGCATCTCTCTATGCATCGACTTCCCCGCCTCCTCGCATTAGAAACAAAACTAGGACGAAAAAGACTTGCAGAGTCAGACAGCTCGTATGCCCTCCCCAATTTACCCTCTCCGTCATCCTTTCCAGAGTACATTCTGCCCCCAGGAGGAAGAGTACAATAACGGAACAGATTGTTTTCCTCCCAGCGGGAGGCCAAGCACGCAGCAGGGTCGGGCCCAATCCTGCTGCGGTTCGGGTCGGCCCTTTGCAGCACCGCCCGTGAATAGGCCCCAATCCGCGCGCTATTCAAAAGAGCCGGGGTCGAGCCGCCGCCGCCGCCGCCGGCTCCCATGGCAGCGACTCGCCGCCCCTCGGGTCACACGCACTCCTCGTCCGGGCTCGCTCGCCTCGCTTGCCAGCGCCACGTCGACGACAGAGGGTGTCGGGCACCGAGTCTTCGACGCAGAATCGATATTCCGGGGTCGTAATTTCGCTGGCATTTTAAAATAAGGAGGGGGGGGGGGGGGGGGGGGGCAGTTTCGGAAGTTTTGACTCAATATGAATGCATACTCTTCGCTAAATTCATGAGTATTCGGCTGTTAGTAACGACGAAAGACACGTGTTTCGAAGTCGTTTACCACCCGTAAGTTCCCCCCCCCCCCCTCCCCCTCTCCCCCCAAGCCGCCCACATCTATGTCGAAATACCATATATATGGTATTTCGAACTTCTGACAAACTCTGCGCACTTTTCCTTCTACAACCACACACTCTGGCCGAATCCAAGTTGACTCGGACCTTGGGCTCGAAGATAATTCGCCCTCTGGAAATCTTTGGCGTTGCCCTCGAGTCCCGAGTTCTGTTGTCAGGATGAACGATAACTAACTCGCCCGTTAAACAGGCTTGTTGGCTCGGGGATGATTCTGAAAAAGAGATGTAACGTCACAGACGGAGCGTCACGTGACCGCTAAACTTACCGGTCACGTGATCTTGTAAATGACGTGATGTCAGTTCACGTGACGTGACTGGTTTCGGCAGTATGAGATACTCTCGAGATGGGTATTTGTCTGGACGGATTCTCGTTTCACGGACGTTTGGCGGGAGTCTTAGCATTTATTTCGAACTAATCACTCGAACCACACGACGGGTCGAAGTTCAAACAGTCAAGCTCGGAGTTGTAGCTAATAGGGAGTTTTTGGGGAGTCGTTTTTCAAGCACACGTTTCCGAAATGAACGCTGCAGCTGGTCCGTACCGTGAAACCGTACGTGAAATTTAATCTATTTTAGCGAATCGCGAAACTGGCGCAACCGTGTAAACGATGACTGACGATGATTGCGCTTGACCGGCAGCGCCATCTTCTAGTACACACGTAAAACATTCTGCAGCTTGCAAATCCGTGGCGGCACGTGGGCTCGTGTTTCCGGCGTACTACTGATGCTAACAACACGGCCGACGTAACATTTACCGGTCGGAATTTCAAGACCTGCGAAGCTAGATAGAGTAAAAAGTGTGAACGACCGCAAAGGCAGATGATGTATCTGCGTAATCTTGAACTTGAACGATCGTTCACGTTGTGTGCCGTCGAACATTCGTCTGCTCGCGGTCGCCACGGCAGCTAGTCTGCCCGCAGATAGCAAATATTTACTAGCACGCGTAGTTTACAGCATTCACGATCGCTTACCATTGTGAGCAGTCCTCGAAAGCCTTTGGTTCAACCTCTCAAATGAAGCAGACTAACGGGATGGCAAATCGCCCCCGCTGTCCTAAGCCTAACGCTCAAACGGCGGGTCGGCGGAGTCAGTCAGCCGTCGAACCAACGGCCAAACCGACGGCCATCTTTTTTTTTTTTATCGCAGACGAACGAACACAAACTCCGTAGCATCCTCGCGGAGCTCTGCTTCCCCGCCTTTCTTCGACTCTCTACGAAACACTCTTGTGTGACACGGATATGCGTGTCCATGCGAGCGCAATTGTCTCAAATGGCGGCGGTCAGAGGTCAGTGGAGAGTGGCGGGGATGCTCTAATTTGCAAAGCTCGTCGAGGCACAGAGCAGCCGCTTGGGCCGGCAAGTAATGGGTCGTTGCGGGGCGCTCGTCGTGTTCCGCCGGGGCGAAAGTGGACCATCGTCCTGGCGGAAGGAACTGCCGGGATTCCGGCTACCCGCCGATCTTCCGCAGCCATGCACCGGGTTACGGGTCAAGTCGATCGACCTTAACGCTGCGGCGGCGATTACCTTCGGCGGCAGTTCGTGCGGTCCCGCGCATGGCGTTCCCGGACGATGCCCCCTCGTGACGCCGATGGGAGAGGCACGCATCGCTATAGCCGAAGGGGAGCGTCGGAGAAAAAATAAGACGCTGCCCCCGCGCAACACCGAGACGCGGAAATGTACCACAGAGTAATCAAAGGGATGAGAACGCGATCAGAGTATGAAGAACCGATAGCGCCTAGGTCCTCGGTTCTGGAATAATTAGTCGGTAGAGGTCAAGCATTTCTCTCTACTCACTATTCGAAAGCGTTCTCACGCCTCGAACGCGAACGCCGGCGTTTGGCGTTCAAAGAGTGAGTGAAGACAAGGGCAACTAACTTTGCGTCTATACCCACTAAGCATCCCAACATGCGGAGCTCGGTGTTCGGACGCCAGAAGTTGATTTTCAGTCATCGTTTCCTGTTTTGAAGAAAAGAGAAATTTACTTAAGTCACTGCGCTTCTCCGCCTTCTTTTTAATTTTTTTTATGTGATCTCGAGGCAGCACGTCCGAACAGAGCTTTCTGCGCCGCGAAGTCTGATGTCGTGGTATACCGTATACCATGGCATGGACGACATCAGACTTCGCGACGGAGGAAGCGGTGTGCGGACGTGATGGCGCGACAACACGTCGTCGTCGTCGGCGGTGGCGGCGGCAGGTGTGCTCGTCCTTCGAACCCATCCCGCGTGCCGTCGTTTCAGCTCCGAAAGCATGTCCAGACGTGACTCGGCCGAGAAAGGCGGTGGAGGGATGAGACCATCTGGCGGGCACAATGAGCCGGCGCGCCTGCTGGCTGTAGGCACTGCAGTGGCTGCAGTTCCCCCACTATGCACTTTCGGTTCGAGGCGCACGACCGCGATTAGATCGCGTAGCATACACATACACTAGCGGCGGCTCCCGAAAACACGTGGGCCACCGCCAGGTGTAAGACGCGAACTAATCGAGAGTTAGGAAAAGCGGAAAAAGTTTACGACAAACTCCTCAGACCCTTGTCCTACAAACATCAGCGTCATCTGGCTTGATATCAAGCGGTGCAGAGGCGTTAAAAATGGCGAGAGCTTTCCAGGTTTCAACGGCTCTGCCGGCGTGACGACAAAGTTTTGACGACAAAGCCTTTGTCAGGTCATCCCAAGGTGTTTGCATTTCAGTTCATCTATACGCTGTGAGCTCACTGCTTTCCGGAGCGCAAGTTCGTCTGCTGCTTGCGCAGAGGTGGCGGTGACATCAGACCACCGAGCTCCGGTTGGCTTCGATTGGAAGGATAGTGGGTAGACCTCGAGGCAGCTAGCTTGGGAGTCTACCCACATGGAAGACTGACCACTATCCTTTCAATTAGGGCCAATCAGAACACGGCGTTCTGAAGACTGAAGTCAATGGCCAGCCAATCAAGGCCGCCGGATTTCTCGCCGACTTTTTCCCCAACTGTCCAAATTAAAACCCCTGTTGAAAAAAAAAAAAAAACATAAAAAACGTTGGGGCATTTTAAAAACGACTTTATGACGTCACGATTCTCTGTCCGGAGGCGCGAGAGCGCATTACGCCTTCCACTCACATTCATCCGCCCACCTTAGGAAGGGCGAATAGAAGAACTGTCTAGATACACCAATGACAAGAAGCCGTTGTAGCGTCCCTAGCCTTTCGCTCCCACCGCTTACCTCGTGATAAACACCCAATTATGGCCGAGAACTACGCCCGAAGAAGGGCATAGTATATATAAACTCACGCGAGTAAGACGACTCCCCAGATATGTAATCGCCCTCACCTTCCCCATAGAGAAAAAAAAAAAGCGACCGTTTTTTAAAGGCTACAAATAAACGAACAGAGATGGCTCTGCTCCGCCTTCCAGCGGCGGTTTCCTGTGGGGAAAAGCAAAAAGCGTCCCTCGCAAATTAGTTCTTCGGAGTCGCCGAAAGTGACTGGCTATCGGCCTCTGGGGCTTTTTTCCTTCTCGTCGCCGT
Source organism: Ixodes scapularis (assembly GCF_016920785.2). Lineage (NCBI taxonomy): Eukaryota > Metazoa > Arthropoda > Arachnida > Ixodida > Ixodidae > Ixodes > Ixodes scapularis. The sequence goes on along the minus strand of NW_024609868.1, from coordinate 15,604,605 downwards.
TCCCGCCTTCGTCCGAGGGGCGTCGTTGGGCAACGCGACGGACCGCGAAAGCAGATGACTCCACCTACTCCGTGCTTCTCCCACTCCATCTTTAGGAGGCCCGCTAACGGACAAGGTTTCGCCTTGCCTAGGGTGCAATTAAACTGTACCCAGAAACGTCCAGTCAATTATTTTGCTCCTTCATCGGCTAGGCGCTTAAAAAGATATTTCATATTTTAGGTGTCTTTCTTCCTTTCCGTGTGAGAAACCTTCGACAGAACGCTATGCAAGATACTCAGAACTTTCTGCGTCGATTACTTTTTGTTCCACCAATGTAAAGGCCAAGGTTCCCCGTAAGGAAATCAAGCAAAAAAGAAAGAAAGAAAAGGGACCGTCTGGCTTTGCTTTTTGCTTTATGGCAGCTATATTCCGTTTTCTTTTCGCTTGTCGCCGAATGAAAATGTTACGAGGTTGCTTTAAGTAATTAGTTATCACGCTTGATTTAACCTGACGTTATTATTACCCTCCTCCCTCTTAAAAAAAAAATTAAAAATCTCGTTTACGACTAATGCTTATAGAAGCTCGCGCACCCTAAACGAAGCAACACGATTTCCCCCCCACAGAAAATCACGAAGAAAAAACAGAACATAGTCATGAAGCAATGGTGAGGGTGCAGGCTAGCTGGTGTAAATTGAGCATAGTTGTAACCCGAGACTGGGGATACGGACAAGGGACAAAACACAGAACGACAGGGACGAAGTCCGGAGTGACCTCGGGATGTCGCGGTGTGGGCTGTTGACACGGGATCTGTCGGCAACTTGGAGTTGGCGCCATCAAAATTGTTTTTGACTGGAATGTACGGGGGCTTGGGAAAAGGAAGAGGGAAGGGGTGGAGTTTTGGGAAAAGGAAGGGAAAAAGAGGGGGACGAGGGTGGCGAGTGACATATATGTTTGTCCTGTGAAATAAAGTTTGTAGCTGCGTTTGAGACTTCGTCCCTGTCGTTCTGTGTTTTGTCCCTTGTCCGTATCCCCAGTCTCGGGTTACAACTATGCAGAACATAGTCGTAGCTGCAGACGAAACTTGTCTCGCCGAGCAGAGGGTTCGTTCATTTCATCCACGCTCCTTAGAGTCCTTCTGCTTGAAGAAACCCAAAACCAGCTCCCCCGATCCGTCTGCATGTTCGTTGACTCTCCGAGACTGAGAAGAGCATACGAATTCGACGCTGCGAAGCAGCCCTAGCACAAAATGAACACGGCGCCAAGGAACTCGTACATGTATAAACACAAACAAGCGAAATCAGAGCCACAGAAGGAAACAACCAAAAATCGACGAAAAAAAAAAAAAAAAAAAAAAAGCAGACCGGAATGACCACCACTCCGTTTCAACACAACTTTGACCCTTTGGCAAAGGACGACCGCTACAGCCGCAAGGAGCCAATCAGAGGGCTGGAATGACGCACGTGACGGCTCTCCACGCTGACGGGTATACCTTTTCACGTACCTCGTTCCAACGTTTCGATTAGTTGGATAGGGCCGTAACTTCGGCCGTTCACTAAGTTACGCGGCTAAAGTTACGTTGGGCCGTCGCGCACAAAACACAAGTGATCGCAACGCGTCGCCAGTCGTGTATCCAGCGCGCCGCCGTCGTCGTCGGCGAAGATTAAGATAATCCGACTCGACTCTAAAGCTGTCCCGCTGAGCGGTGTGGGGAGGGGGATGGAGCGGAATCTATATTTATTTCGGAAGGCGGCAGATTCCGCGGGGGATTATACAGCACACAGGAGCTTCTCAGACCTCCTGCTGATGCTGAGACTACAGCCTCGATTTTGTACTTCATTTTGTTTCATTTTGGCACGCGGATAGCCCCGGATGAGGGATGGTCTCTTCTGCTAGATCAATTCTTCTTTCTGATGCAAAATAAATCAACAAAAAGCCTGTTCCTTTTTTTCTTTTTTTTTTTGGTTTTGGAAGTTGTTGGCGAAACAAGCTTTCCGATTTGATTTAACGCTCGCTTAATTCTGCGCCGTGATCGGGGAAGAAGCTAATGTTATATTTATTTATTTCTTAGTTAGGATAGCTTCCGTGCAATGAGGCATTGCAGAGGGGGAGATGTAGCTGCTCGAGGTAGAGTTGGTTGGAGAGCAAGGTGGTTAGATTAGTAAAATGAAGCTGCAAGGTCTCTGGTGGGAACCAGCCGACGGGTACCGGAAACTTCATGGAACGATGAAATGAAACTTATTCGATCAGGTATCCGGCCCTAAAAAATTAATAACTCAAATAAAAAAAATAAATAAAAAAGAAAGCGGAAAACACGAGGCGGGAATATATTGATAGTTCTGGGACCGAAGAAGAGACTAAAGAACAGCCGAATAACAAAATTCAGAATGTAATTATAATGTCTAAAACACTTAAAGTTTCCTCCTCCTCTCCGTTAGCGTATTACCGACAGGCACAAGTCAGAAAGCAGGCCAGCAAATGATCGTACACTATACTTTTTCCAACAGAAAATTTTGCGAGTTCTTATAAAAATTGGCGAGAACGAACACGTCTCAATACAATACCGTATTTACTCGAGTAATAGCCGCACTATTTATGAACAAGGCCCTTGCTTCCCCGCAAACCACATATACAGCCAATCATCGCGTTGCGCATAAATAACATACCGAATAATTCGATTGAGATCATGACTCTCTATACAAATGCAACCTTCACAGATGGGATCTTTGCGCGAAAACGTTATCTATGTCCTGTAAACCGCTGGAATTATGCTGTCCATCCCGGTGATTGGCAAGCCGCGTGCTCCGCGGAAAAGCGAACCCTCGGGCTCTCTTCATAAACAGCTCGGCTATTACTCGAGTAAATACGGTACAGAGGCTACGGTAGGCATTGGCATCTTTAAAAAACAACAACGATGAAACTAATAAAACTGCACTCTCGAAGTATAACGCATAAGGCCGAGACCAGACGGCCCTCGCTGATTTTCATTAAAAAATAAGTAAATAAACTCATGAACAGCGAACAAGTTTCTTTCTCTGTTCTATCGAATACTGGAAGGTATTCATCTGCGGGTCATTACGTATTATTTCAACGGAACATTAGAAAAAAAAAAGAGCTTTTCAAAGCAAACAAGCGCCAAGAACACCAACAGCTTTGCTCAGTGGACTCGACTGGCTGCACGCATGGCATGGCGAGCGTGATCGACAACCAGATCTATGCTCCGCTCGGATTATACAACAAGTATGTTCGGTGCCCCCGGGAGTACTTCTCCCGCTGTTCGTAAGGGGCCCCCCCTCTGCGCTACTTTTTTTTATGTTGCCGAAATTGTTATGTAGCTTTATCGCGATCCGCATCTGTTGAAGAGGTCGTGTGTCTTCGGCTTATGATCTTGGTTTCCTTCGTCTGGGTGCACCGGTGATTAAGACTTTAGTTACCTTGTGGCCTCCTCGCGCTCTATTCATGTTGTTGACGTGAAGCCCAGCCAGTGGTGCATGTGCAGATAAGACTCGCTCTCCGAAACCCATACGTGAGCAGTACACAAAAGCGTTTGGTCTTACACAATGATTTGAAGTATAACTTCTAATAATTACGGGACCACTGGGTTCTCTTCTATTACCTCGAGCTGACTCGACACGCATTATAAGCAACATGTTTTGTCCCTCTTTCTCTCCTTTTTTTTTTTTTTAATCGTGATAATGTTGGTGTTTTATTAACGAAACGTTTAAACGTGGCTATAGGAGATGAAACAACAGATTGGCTTTGTTTTCCTCGGGTTGCTAAGGTTCTACGGTGGAGACAACTTGGCGAAACGTCGTTTTGTCAAGTCACGATCCACTAACTTACCGGTAGTGTTGGCGTTTATGCTTTCTCCCCCGAAACTAGGCTAGACTCCGTCTCTTCCTACAATGGACTACAGCCAGGGCTACCGCCACGTCCGATCACGAGCCGGTTGGAAACCACGCGATACATTGCACCGACGTCAATATACTACGTGGTTCCCATCCGGCTCGTGATTGGCCCTGGCGGTTCGTAGCCCTGACTGTAGTCCATCCCAGAATGAAACCCAAGTAAATATTTTTTTGTTTTGTTTTTGTTTTAACACCTGCACCGCAACTGTCGCCGGCTGCCTGTTATCGCGTCTCTTGCAGGCCCGCGCGCCCTGCAACCCGCCAGTCAATGAAAATAAAATGGACGTGATGTAAATAAAATACAGAAATATATAAACTAAAAAAGAAACTAAAAATAGAGTTTATTGAAGTTTGAAGGTGCGCCACTAAAGTACATAACTATACACGCATATATACATAAAAATAAATACTACACGAACTAAAATGGTGATCTCTAATGGTTCTTGAATCGAAAGTGCGTCGCGATCAAGTTACGACTCAAATTTGTTGCTTCTGCGCACAAAGCTCTGGGCGCGGGGTCATAAACTAACACTGTAGCGAGCGCAGCGCTTTGATAATAAGTGTGTGTTAGTGCCCCGTCACTTGCCTTGACGGAAAAGGAGTGTATTTTTCTACTCAGATCGGAGAGCAACGGCGCCTGCAGATGACTCTAGGAACACGTGTAGTCCTCCTCTTGTGTTTTTTTTCTTGGCTTTTGGGCAGGGCAAATTGTGTATTTATACAGGTTGTCAGTGCCAATAAAGCTCAGTTGTAAGTCAGCGCTGTGTGTGTCTACCGCCTTCTACTCTGTCCTTGTCCTTGCGCTGTTTGTTTTCCGCTAATTTGATAATAAGTGAAGCGAAAATAAAATAAAATGAACAAAACGAATGTAAACGAGTTTCAGGTTTTGTTTTATGAGTTCTGCGTCCGCACAGTCGCGCTGAAAACGATTAACCGCGTACCAATGGCGCCGCTGTAAATCTTACGACAGCAACATTTTGCGCAGGGCCAAGGCACTTGTTTTTTTATCGAGGAATAAAACGGGCAAGGAAAGGGGAGCGTGTGGTCGTTCGAATTTTCTTCTGAACGCTTAGATATACGTATATTCAGGCGATTCCTGCACCCTGGAACCCTGGAACCCTGGATGGGGCTTCGTAATAAACATCACAAACGATACAAAGGAGGTGGTGAACTTTAATCAGAAAGAAAAATAACCAAACCAAAAAAGGGGAAAGGGGGGGGGGGAGGGAGGAAGGGTACGACGCCACCCGTTTCACTGTATACTTCGCCTCCATAAACCTACCAGATCTTTTTTTTTTTTTTTTTATCGATGACTGGGACATTAGACACGTGTGGGCGCTGCTGAGTCCTGTGCTCATACAAGACTGTTCGCAGCTTGCGTTCGGATTGCCGCATTCGTTTCGTGTCGCTCTTATACATAATGTTTTTATTATTTTTGCTTTGTTTGACGTAAGAACACTGCTCATTCACGAACTTCATCCAACTTGAATTTCTTAAATCAGAGATGACTCTCATGAACTGACTTCGTATTTTATCTTATCGTTTCTTCACTCCTTCCTCTCTTCTTAGTAGCTCCCCGTCTTTAATCGGTTGCTCGCTTTTGGAATTCCTGTATGTCCTTTGCCATTGGAAAGGTGTGGTTGTGCCGTCTTCGTCCTACATATTTATTCTTTCTTTAATCTTGAACCCTCCCGGTCTTTCCAGAAATCCACAATGAGAGAAAAAAAAAAAGCGAAGGTGAGCGCTAGATTTTCGGGAAAATATGCGAGAAAATAATAACAAGGAGGCCGTTGAAGAGTGCTCATAAGAAATTAGAAAAGAAAGGAGGGCAGCGGCCCTGGCGGGCAAGGGGGGAATTTTTATTAAAGAAGTACGAATACTTGTTTTTCTCTCTTTATTCTATTTATTATATTTATCCCAAATGCCTTTATATACCCCTCTAGGGTCGCTGCTTTTGGCTGGGCCCGCGTAGCCGCTACGTGTCTCCCTTTTCCTATTTTGATCGGGAGCAGAGAAAGAGAGCAAGAGAAAGAAAGAAACGGGTGGACGCGGCCACCACCGCCAACCACCGTCCCCGCCCCGGGGATATCCGAATGCTCGCCGTGCTCCACAACGACGCTCCGTCGAGGCCCCGGAATTCAGCCTCAATCCGCGTCCTTTTAACAACCGCCGACCCCGCCGCGCACAAAAACAGCGTCGCCCTTTTCTCCCTCTCCCTCTTCTAGGGCAGGAGGAGGAACCACCACCAGATCCCCCCCTCATTGTCCAGCCAGTCGATCGGGTCGACAACATTAGGCGAACGCCGCTTTATGGAAAACTTCAGCAGGCTACATACAAAACGCTCGAGATCGCCGAGAGAAATTTGATTATAATCGAAGTTCGACTAAAATCAACGCGCTTATAAAACGGAGTTGGGATGTAATCGCTGCAGCTTAAAAAGCAAGATCTCTAAGCCTATTCTGACCGCGTTCTTCGGTGTTCTTATTTTTCTTTTCTTGCAAAGTTCCTTTTTATGTTGAAATCGAAGACTTTTGGTCGGCATCCGTGCTTCTAAACTTTTTTTAAATTTTTCTTTGATTTCGTGTCGCTTTTGGTTCCTATCGAATTTATATACGTTTTTCCGTAAAGCCAGAAGACGTCGTCTGAGTGCGCCTTTGTGTCGTCGAGCTTTTTCTGTTTTGTCCCCAATCGCGAGCTGACACGCGATTCAGAGGTGAACTTCTCGTGGTATACAGTTGCCCAGTTTTTTGTTTGTTTTTTTGCGTGAATTTTTGGCGGCTTTGTTTGCGCTCGCGGGGCGGCAATAAAATGCTCTCGGCGGCCGTTTGGCCAGTGACCCTTACGGAGGGGAGGACTATAAAAATCGAAAGGAATTCCTAGCTCCCGGCACGGCAACACTGGAGGAGTGCTTAGTACGTTTCTTGGTCGGGTCCCCACAGGTCCTCTCTACATATAGCCCGGACACTCGGTCCATTCAACGGGGCCGCTGGTTCATTGTGCACATTGTACGTGTCTTCGCCCCCGTGTCGCGACACTGGCCTGTCTTTTCATAAAATAGGAAATAAAACGCGCACACGGGCTTTCGAACGCGTCATGCAAGCCGCTTCAGGTGACGACATAAAACCCAGCGTTGTTGACGGGTGTCGGGTGGTCACGCCAGCATAAATCATGTCCAGGGATCATTTTAAGGTCATGACAGCGTTTTTATTTCCATTAAGAAATACAATACTAATAAAAAGATATCGCGGAATACGAAAACGAACAATCATAGAAGATTATGGTCTTCGTCTACCTTGTATTTTATTCTTTCAAGGTGTGTGCTGCGCTGGTAAAGGTATACGGAACCCGAGCATGACTATGCACGGTTTGTATGCACAAGCGCTGGTGCGAGGAAAGTACTCATTAAAGCTTTGCGCTAGTACAGTGCGAGACATAGTTAGCGCGAACACCATGTATAGCTCCTTAATTTCGCATTTTCCCCCCTTTTTACCAATGAAGAACTGAAGTTAGACCAACTATATAGTGCAGTGCAAAGCGTTAATTTTGAAAAGAAATGTCAACGTTAAACTGTAATGTTAAACACTTAACCAGTATTCAGCTGCCGCAACTCTGCACATAAACGCTAAGATGTATATGACGCGCGAATAACAAACCGCTGCGATGTGGTTGCTATGGCAACCGAAGTCCGCGCCACGCGTCGCAGAGGAATGCAAGCGCTCGTAACGCCAGCCGCTCAGACCCGAGACACAAATGTCTTGAGCAACCTTTATTCACGCGACCGCGGCACTGTTAATGATGAGTTAAGACGGACACATTCACAGCAAACGCGTCTTTGAAAGTAAGGCAAGTGCTTAGTGGTTTACCGGAATGTCTCAAGTTATATAAACCGCTTCCAAAATTACGCCCTTGACTGGCACAGCTGCAACTATACCGCACGGTGGAGTGTGCAAACGATTCCATCCTGCTGACAAGAACCGTCGCTTATGTACACTCTTAGTTAGATCCTGGCTAAAACGCACGCATATAGGCAGGAAAGCGGGTCAAAATTTCGCCGCTTACAAGCAGTTGGTTTAGGTGTCTCAACTTATGCGGCCCGTTGTTATGAGGCCCAGATTCAAGCGGCCCGTTCTCACGCGGATCAGGTATGCGGCCTGATTACCAGGCCCTTTGACATGCGTGACAATTTCATGCGGTATTTGAGATCAAAATTTTCCTGGCTATAAGCGGCCTACGATTATGCGGCCTAAAATTTAAACTGCGGCAAAATTATGCTACAACGGCATTTTTGCGCCATTCTCCGCATACTTGGGGGCATAGACAGCTGGCATGATACTCCGACTAGTTGTTTCTGGATCTGGAACACAAGTTTCAGCAACACAACATACGTCACATGAGGGGAATCGAACCCGCGCCCGCGAAGTGAAAATCAGACACCATAGCCACTACGCCACAACCGCACACATACAATGCTCGCGTTGTCGGATGCTTATATGCACAAGAATTGCTTGCTAAACTCGTCGACCGATGGGGGAATTGTATACATTGGTTTGATAAGTGCCTATCAATGGGAGAAATCTTGCACGAGTGGTGTTGCGAAAAAGCATTATAAGAGTAACCAGACATTGAAAGAGTGACAAAAGCATAGTCTTGCAAAATATAAACCGTTTTCTGGCACGCTAGAAGAAACAACCGCGGAATCGGAGCGTAACCCAACGCACAAACCACCTTCTTCTACGGGCTATTCGGATAACTGTATATATATAATTGGTTGTGCACGGGCGCCCTTCCCTTGGCGAGCGACACAAGGACGTTTTCGTCGTATACCTTTGTTGCTGCTCCAGAAACGTATATAGTATATTCCCAGCCTTCAAAATGTGAGCTTATTAAATACCCGAGATTAACATGCAACATAACATAGAGCCAAATAACTAGCGCCCTTAAGTATGCGATGTCTAACGCCTGTAGCATTAGGCACATGCAGGATTATCGGGAACGTGATTTTTCAATTTCTGCTAACAGCATCAATGAGTTTCATTAAAAAGTGTCAGGAATTATGCATTATAATGCATAATTCCTGGCACTTTTCCTGACACATAATTCCTGCATAATTCCTGACACCCTACAAAAAAGCCCGTGCCTATACTTTCCCACACAACACTGGGAGAGCCAATCAACTTACGGAGGCAGCTCAGCGAATGACAATGCTGAAACATATGTTTACACCAAAGAAGGCAGTTCGAGTTGTGACATTAAGCCATGCAAGCGTGACGTTTTGCATTGCTTAATGTCACAACTCAGACTGCGTTTTTTTGGTCTAAACATATGTTTTGGCATTGTCACTCGCTAAGCAGCCTCCGTAAGTTGTGGTGATTAGCTCTCCGAGGTGTTGTGCGTGAAAGTAGACGCACAAACGTTTCTTTAGAGTGTATTAGCTTCCATTACACAAAAAAAAAAGAACAGCTGATTTCAAGACAAAATTGTTTTCCTCTAAGCGGAACGCCCATCATATTCAATTTTTCTTTCAATCGCAATAAAGTATTTGCTGAATTGAAGCTTTGGTTTGGGCTAATTGGTTCATTAAGATCTAAAAAAAATTAAAAAGGGCAAAAAAAAAAGTAAGGACGAGACACGCACAACACGGACTGGCACTAACTTTCAACTCATCTAATAAAGTCAGTCAAACCCAGCGCGCATCTGTGAAGTCTTGTCTATCACGCCAACATTTCGTGATAAAAGCATCCCATACACAATAGACTATTGCGCTGGGTTTGACAGGCTTGATTAAATCCGTTGAAAGTTAGCACCAGTTCGTGGTGTATGTCTCTTCTTCATTTTTTTTTTTTTTTTGCTTTTAGGTTGCTTAGAGCAATAAAGTATTAAGTTAAGTAATTGTTAGCACAGCCCACACAGTCTGTTGAAGGGTGTATAATCCATTTATTGAAATTCAAACGAACGAACACATTAAGAACTCACACTACTATCACAGTTAGCCCTTTTTCGTTGTACGAAGCATGGAATAGCTGTACCCAAGCACTTTTCAACAAAGAATACAGTGAGATCAAGATTCTGCATTCCTAAGAATATTTATTACTGTTAAACAAAGTACTTATTACTCTTTTTACTGAAATAAATGTGACCGAGTGTAGGTAAGTTATGCAAGTCACACAAACTGTATTACAGTATTAACTAAAAAAAAAAGAGATCAGGAGCTGCTGTATTCAGTTTCTTACTGGAAAATATCACAGCATCACTATCTGCGTCTTGCGCTAACGTTCAGCAATCCGAACACATCTACTTGTGCCCATTACTGTATAATAAATACCAACATTGCAACATGTTATCATATACCACTGGGATCCGCAAAGAATGGCACAAGCATACTTTGATTTGTACGTCATCAGGCTGTTACATTAATCGTGCATTTGCAAAAAAACTACTTTTTTTTATGCACTTGCGTTGTAAGATGAACAAGTACTTTCTTACGTTAAAGCCAGGGATATTCTTCCTCTGTGAAATAACACCTGCAGTGACTTTGCCGCAGTAAACATATGTAGATTTACGTAACATTCATACTCTCGAGAATCTTTACGAGCTTGCTGTTAGCCCAGCAGCGGGGAAATTTTTCACCATTGCTTATCGCACTTTGCACGAGCCCCAACGTTTGCGCAAATGCCGAGGGGTATGTTATGTCCTTGACATAATACACCGTTAGGCAAAGGAGTAGAGCCTTCTCCAAAGTAGCGTCATTTAGCTTGATGATTTCGCCAGGCCCTCCACAAGAGACGATTTTGGTCGATATGCCCCAGAAGATCCTTGGGCCAGGAGATGTTGTGTCCTCAGCGGAGATGTCGCTCTGAAAAGGTTTCCTTTTTCAGAAAAAACGCAACACATTATACATATATAACATTGTACAACACTTTCCCCGGACACCTATTTAGGTTTCACTGGTATGCCTGTACAATGGTATTGTAGTGCAGTTCCAAAAAAATTAACTTAAGCTGTCTGTGCCCTTGGCCTGTCTAGCTAGTTGCCAGTGCTAAGATGGTGAAAGCATCCAAAAACCAAGGAATTTGCAGAAAAAATTCACAGCTGCTTTATACAAATCAAGTGGAACCTTTTAAACTACATAAATAATAGCCAATGACAACAAATGTCTTTTGATTTGTTTGCACAAATATCTCGCTCACCAACCAGCTTACCAATGTTCCAATTGCTATCCCTAGCAGTGTTAATCATTTTTTATGCTTAACTAATGTGTGCACTGTGCCAATGCTGTTTATGAATTTATGTACATACATGATTTCGTTGTTCAACAGATGAAGTTAACAGTACAATCAAGGGAATCCTGCACGTGTCATCAAGGCGACAGTTGTTGCCTTAATGACTTTTTAACCACGTGAACAGGAAGTTGATTCAATTATTGCAAAACAACCGTGTTAACCACAACATATGCATGTTGGTACTCACCAAGCAGAATTTCAGCAGCAGTGCAGGTGCTGTTGTTCATGACCTCAGAGGTACTGATGCTGGCACCCTGCGAAGTAGACCCTTGCATGTTGTCAGACAAATCGCATGACTCGCCTTCAAATATACCTGCAAACAGAGCGAATAATCAAGCTGCATGAAGTCAGAAATGTCATTGTTGATGTCGTATAGTCATAAATACTGTCAATGTCTACAATTGAGCTGTCCTCACGTGGTCTTTTTATCTATATGGCAGGAAAAATGACACTTTCATTACTTCAATTTATGGAACTGGTATGAATCTGGTATCACACGAGAACATCAAATGTTTTTACTGGCAGTATTAGCTTCCTGGTCAGCAGCTGGCATTAAACATTTGTTTAAATTTCCAAGCCCACAGTATTATCTAAAAGGCACGAATGAATGGGTGCTCTAGCACCATCTTTGTTTCCCTTAAGCAGAAAGAGCTGTAGAAATAAACATGGCTGTAAATTGTCCGGGGTTATACAAAGTCACTTGTGGAATGTTTTCTCCACTTTTAGTTTAAACAGCTGTGCAACAAGCTTGACGTTGACGGGCGAGCGTAAAATCATCACAATACCGCCCCCTCAGAAAAAAAAAATTATGCAACCCAGAAAGAGAAAAACAAGGCGTGAAAACTTCTAAATAACTTAACTTTTTTTTTTTTTTTTGGGGGGGGGGGGGGGGGGGGGTGCAACAAGCACATAGTACCTGTATGTGCTGGGTGGCTATGTTTTTTTTGTTGTAATGTCATTTTATGCAGTACTCGATGCCGACAGCACGAGCTCACAGAGGATATAATATTAATAATAATTTTTATTTGCACAGTTAGGTTACTCACTCGGCAGCGTGCAAGGCTAGACAGAAAGGTTGAGACCCGTACGCAGGTGCGCCTGTTAGCCCGCCGCCAAATGGGGGTAAAAAAGAAGAAAAAAAAAAAAAAAAGACGAGAACAGGCAATGGTGGGTGAACAAGACAGTCAAACATAAAAATACGCGTAAAAAACGGGTAGCAATCCTTTGGGCCGCCGCCGCCACGGGTCCATATCACATGAGCGAATGACAATTTAGCGAACAGCGACATTTGAGCGAATCGACGTTTTAGCGAATAACGGGGGCGCGCGTTATAACCCATCCGCCGCGCTGCGCTTTACGCCGCTTCGCGGCGACAGTTTGCGGCGGCTCATTACAAAAATGTGGACCCATTTGGCCCACCCGAAAACGCCGCTTCGTGGCGTCCGACTGTTTGCTAAAGTGTATTCGGTAAAACGTAGGTGTTCGCTAAAACGTCATTCGATCAACATTCGATCAAGTGAGTGCCTCCCCCTACGTGAAACTAAAACTAAAGTGCAATAACGGCATACGTCTCGGTCGCGTCACACGGAACAACGCAACGTTATTACCACGGAAAAGTGCATACCGAAGCGGTCGGGTACTCAACGGTGTTCCGAACACGCGTGCCCCTCGACTGACACACACAGACACACACACACACACACAAAAACATGAAATAAAAGCGGCACTTACCTGCTGTACAGGGCTGTGGCCGCAGTAAACGCACCACGTCGCTTGGTGAGGGCCGCAGGTTGGCTACAGTTGTCGAGGGCCCTGCTGTAGCCATCGCACTCGCAGTTGCTTGCGTAGCATTGACCTCGCAACGCACCTTTGATGTCTTGCGATGAATACATCACCGCCGTAGATTTCAAACCAACTTTCCTTCTTGAACGGTGCGGCTTGCGCGAAAAAGAGAACGCGACGACGACAACGCAATTTCGCGCGACTACCGGCCAAGCTACGCCTTTTGCGCGGGCTGAGCATGCGCGGTAGGACTTGCAAAAAATTTCTTGTTTTTGTTTTCAACTTTTTAGAGAGAGAAAGGGACTTGAGAGAGGGAATGGGGCTCGAACCAACACCTCCTAGGCCGTGCGCCCCGCCGCCGACAGCGGTGAGGGGGAGACGCGGAGACACGCGGCTTTTACGGGCTTTTGTGCTTCATTCGCGCTTTCTTTTCTTTAAGCGGGACGGTGCGCTTCGGCGGCTGTCAAGTGAGCCGCATAAAGACGTTCGGGCGGGTTAGGGACGTTTACAGGTGGTACTTCGAACTTTTTGGGCCGCTTCCAGAGGCGTCACGGATAGTTTTCTTCACAGGGCTGCTTATATCCCGTGTCTTAGGCGGGACATTGAGGAGTACCGCTTGTACCCTGGCCATTATCCAGGACGTAGATAAGAGTGTATAGACAATTGCAAGCATGGCGCCACGAGTGGTGCCCCATGCGTGCAAGCGCGTGCAACGCGCGGGTGAACGTAGCTTTGGCAAGCTCGTAATCGCACGGGCGTGCCTGCTCGAGCAGAGACATGGCGGCGGCCAGTCGCCCAGCTTGCAATCGTCTATATAGTGCGTTATTATAAATGTGCACGTTTGAAGGCGGTGTAGGGCTGTACCGTCGTGTTGCTGTGTTTTCACGCTCTGTAGCGTCTGTTTTTCCGGAAAGCACTTGAGGCAGCCAATCAGTGCAGACTACGGAGAAAGCTTACCGAATGACGAGGGAGGCAGAAAATATGTTTCGGCCTTTAGGCAAACCCTAAGGCAAATAAGACGCAGTCTGCACTCTGGTACTGAACATCAGGTTTTACCGTGCCCAGTGCCACGGCAGAGTCTGTTTCTTTAGGTTGTGCAATCCACTTATAACGATAATGAGAAAACCAGAAAAGTCAATCGTTATAACCGATTATCGTTCTGGACTAGAAGCTGGGCGTTTCCAGTCTTGAAACTCCAGAAACCGGTCGTTATAAGCACTACATCGTTATATGTGGTATTGTTATAAGTGGACTGCACTGGATAAACATATTTGCCATTCTCGGAACTCCCTCCTCAAGTTGCAGCGATCAGCGAATTTCAGCTTTTGTAAACGACATATTAAAACTCGCTCTTGTCTCTCCCAAGTGCTTTTCTGGAAAGTAGACTTTCCAGATCGATTAGAACGCTAAGCGCTTTGAAGAGTGAAGCTCCGGAAAGGGGTGAATCCGATCTGGACCAGTTCAAAAGCCCCTCGATGTATTCGCGACCAGTTAACTGACTTGTCTCTGTCTCTCCCTCTCCGCACAGCTGTCCCCCGCTCTTCGTGGGCGAGTACTGCCAGCACATGAACCCCTGCCAGGCCGTGTCGGGCAAGCGGTGTCAGAACGGCGGCACGTGCAACGTCGAGATGAGCGTGACCAGCGGGCCGAGCTTCTCGTGCACCTGTCCCGTGGGCTACTCGGCCAGCATGTGCGAGATCGCCGTGCCCAGCGCCTGCGACGACCGGCCCTGCCGCAACGGCGGCACCTGTTCCCTCGTCACCCTCGACAACTACACGTGCGCTTGCGCCACGGGCTTCAGGGGTACGTCACTCTTTTCTCGGGTCGCCGTGGTCACGCGTGCTTATTGTCTGTGGGGGAGGTGATGGATCGGCGGCAAGCGCGTTTGGCACGGGAAAAAAACACTGCACGTTGTAGCGGTGGCATTCCTTTGCAAACAACGGTAAAACGGTTGTCAAAAACAGCAGCTAACAGCAGGCATACGCCTTCAGAAGCATCCTGTATGTTTACTTTCCCGTGATTGCAAGGAAATGCAATTTATTGGTCGTTATTCATTAAATGTGGCTAGTGAGAAGGGCGACCATGTATCATGCTCCGAAGGTCATGCAGTCTCAGTGGCGAAAAAGGCGTCCACCATTTTGGCCACTGACGTCAAATGACCATTGAGGTATGATACCTACCATTGGTTGTTGAACTGAATAAAGGAAGACCAGTTATTGGTGTTCAGAGGGCATCACCAGGCAGCAGGCATGCATGAGCCTCTGAGAGTGCGCAAAATCAACAGAAAAGGCCTACTTTTCTGCAGGGCAGACAGAGAGCCAACCACCGCGATTTACGGAAAGTACCCTGGAAAATAACAAGATGTGTAGATATCGTTTAACTTAAAATCTGGTTGGATGATCCGGAATGGCGTTGGCCATGTTCAGTGTCCCATGAGCGTATGCATTTAGAGCAAAAGCTTCCTCGGGCCTCGCCACTCGTCAGCCATTCTCCGAACCTCGCAGTGATCGGACCTTAGAGGCGCTGCCCGGATACAGGTAATCATACTAATGTTGTGAAAGAAACATTATAGCGACAGAGATCAAGTATTGTTCGGGCGGACACAGGGTCATGACCAATCGATCCTTGGATGATCGCGCACAAGACTGGACACTAACTAACAGGCGTGGTGCGGCTTCCCTTGCTCGCAGGCAAGCACTGCGACAAGAAGGACCACTGCGCATCTCAGCCGTGCCTCAACTACGGCAGCTGCCTGTCCAGGGCGGACTCCTACGCCTGCGTGTGTGCCCAGGGGTACAGCGGCCCCACGTGCGCCGTCGATGTGGATGAGTGCAAGGCAAAGCCCTGCGAGCAAGGCACTTGCATCAACACCCAGGGATCCTTCAGGTATGGGATTCTACCCAGAGCTCCCTGTGGGCCGTCACTGAAACCCAGACTCTTGTATTAGTGCATACTAGTAGCAGAGATGAAAAGAGGACAAGATCCGCCTTCACTGAAGCTGCCCGGGGTTCCAGCCCTTGAATGATGAGATCGCATGCTTTACCAGGAGAATACTGGACACTCTCCTTGTTTTCGGGAGACGGAACAATCACAGAGATGTAAAATCGAGAAATGGCGCTAGCTTCCGCGACAAACTTTTGGCCTCTAAAATATGGTCGGGCAGTGCCCGGCATTGACAGTGATCCCTGTCGTATTTGGCATCAGAGTGCATAAAACATTCCAAGTGCTCGATACTTTTCCCAAATACAAAGGCTCCAAATTCTCCATGCCATCGACGCGTCCGCCCCGGATTGAAAAGCTGTCGCCTCCACAGCATTCGGATTCGTGCAGATGTCTAGTATTCACCATCAGTAAAGTATTTGATGAGATGCCCTCTCTATAGTTATAGTCTTGCATCCCCTTTCTTTCCTTTGCTGCTATTGTCCTTGCTGTCCTTACGCTTTATCATCGTTACGTTTTCTCACACTTTTATCTGGCAGAAGAGGCCGCCCCTTATTATAATGTTAGGCTCCAAACGGCCGAGTACAACTACTAGATTAATAAATATAAATTCAGCTGTGGATATGCAAACAAACACTTGAAAATCCCGTTCTAGTCGAGAATACGTGCCAATCCTCTCAACGAGGAAAGTAAGAAGAACACCTCGATCGGGCTCGAAGCTTATGCACGAACTCGTCGTGGTAGCGAAGGAATCGCTGGCAGGTTACGCGGTTCATTCCGTTGCGCAGAAAGACAAGACAGCTATATTGCCGCCGAAAGAAGGATTAGCTCTTTCCCCCCCTGGAAGCGGCAACTCGGAGAGTCTCGAATTTTCCGGGGATCCTCCTTCGTGAGCTGCATCTTTTTGTCCCGCACTCACGAACATACCACCCAATTATCGTGACCTACAATGTGAGGGATGGTCTGTTGCGGTAAGAAAATGAAGAGGAAAATAGAGCGGGCTTTCTGGGCGAACGAAGCTGCAAAGATGGTGGGGATGGTAATAAACAGAAGCAGGAAAGTGACAAGCGCCACAACAAACGCGTTTAGCGAATGAAGAGCAGACCCAAGGCGCACGACTTCTTCCGATACCATCATTGCGGCTTTGGCTGCCCACAAAAGACGGCATTGGGCGAGCACCACAATTTAATTTGGGCGTCTTTATTTATGCGCAGCTGTGTCTGCGAAGCGGGCTTCACGGGCCAGCTGTGCGAGTCCCGCTACATCCCATGCGAGCCGAGCCCCTGCCTGAACGGTGGGACCTGCAGACCCATCGACTCGCTCAACTACCAGTGTTCGTGTCCTCCTGGTAAGACCCGTGCACTAACACACGTTTTGTTGCTTTGACGATAAAGATCGACCAGATTTTGTCCATGAACTGAATCCGTGGCAAACCGGACAACCCGCGCAATTAAAAATGTAGTGCACCCGCAATATCTGCCTTGAATTAGAATCGCTCATCAATCGACCGGCGGATGTGTATGAGACGGTGATCGTCTGATAATAAAGATACCGTCAGGTTCGTAACCATTGCAGTGGCATACAGCGTTTTTGTTCTGAAGCTCTAAAATACATTGAAACAGTACCCTTCAAAAGCTGGGAGGACGCTGGTTCTTCGAAACGACAAAGGGTCAAAGGATAGGACGCTTAGTCGATTCCTCGAGAGTCGGGTGTTCAGGGACCAATCAAAGCAAATCTTCGTTGTGAATGCTCATACAGCAAGAAATGGGTCTGTCCTCCATATTTTGCAACAACGGTACAAAGGTGTAGAAGGCGAACTAACCAGTGCAGTAGGACTACAACATATGACTGCCAAGAGTGTTAGACAAAGAAGGCCTAATTACAGAGTTAATGTTATCCTGTAATCAGCGCTTCGAAAAAGTCAAAAGATGAATCTTGGGACAATGATCTTCAGGGTGTCCACAAGGGGTATCTACTGACCCACATCTTAACATCTTAGAGCGCGCGAGTGATCCTGGCAGTACCTCCGGAGTCGATCTTTAAAGGACATATCCGTCACCCGTCCGCACGCAGGTTTCACGGGCACCCACTGCGAGGCGAACGTAGACGACTGTCCGGGCAACCTGTGCCAGAATGGCGCCACCTGCCTGGACGGAGTCAACTCGTACACCTGCCACTGTCCGCCCACGTACACCGGGCCGTACTGCAGCCGCGACGTGGACGAGTGCTCGTTCCGACCCACGGTGTGCAAGAACGGCGCCACGTGCACCAACACCGTGGGCGGATACTCGTGCATCTGCGTCAACGGATGGACGGGCACCGACTGCTCCGAGAACATCGACGACTGCGCTGTGGCGGCCTGCTTCAACGGAGCCACGTGCCACGACCGCGTCGGGTCCTTCTACTGCCAGTGCGCTCCTGGGAAGACAGGTATGTGTGTTTCGGGAACGCCCTTGCACGTTTGCGTCTTAGGCAAACAGTAAACTTAGTACCTTGGTTAATAACAAGTCGAGTGCACCTCCTTAGCTTGCCTCAATCGGAGGAAAATACAAAGAAATGACGTGAGCCAAAATGACACCGTCGCAGCGATCAAAGATAAGCTTGAGTTAAAAAAAAAAGCTATTTCAAACGAAAAAAAAAAAAAAAAAGAAGAAGAAAGAAGCATTGTGTCGCAAAATGATATGATGTCTCCGTTCCAAAGACACGTTCTCACAGATTCGTATGCTTCCGATTTTTGCCGTACACGCCTTTTTTTGCTGGAATGAAGTGACTTTTTGCAGCCGCTTCCAACAGCGTTAAAACGTTGAATGTTAAACGTTAAAACGACAAGTCCTTTAAAATCGGCTTGTAACTGCCGGAACCGCTTCACTTTGTTACGACAAAAGAGGCGGGCAAGGCAAAACGCGGTGGCACGAGGGCAGGCCCCAAGCCAGACGCATAGCATACACGCACCAAAGGACCATAATGTAGACTCTTCCTCTGCCACCAACTTGTGACCACCACCACGCACGCTACGTTCCACGTAACACCTGACCCCCCTGCAGGGCTGCTGTGTCACCTGGACGACGCGTGCGCGAGCAACCCGTGCCACGAGGGCGCCATCTGCGACACAAGCCCCATCGACGGCACCTACCTGTGCTCGTGCCCCAACGGCTTCCAGGGCGTGGACTGCACCGAGGACGTGGACGAGTGCGCCCAGGGGGAGCCCTGCGAGCACGGCGGCATCTGCGTCAACACCCCGGGCTCGTTCCGCTGTAACTGCACCCGGGGCTTCGCCGGGCCGCGCTGCGAGGTGAACATCAACGAGTGCGACTCCAACCCCTGCCACAACGAGGGCACCTGCCTGGACGAGCGCGGAGGCTTCCGATGCGTCTGCATGCCCGGTGAGCAGCGACACTGCACGCACTGCAATGCAGATTTTCGCTTTATTTTTTACGCGGATTCGCGACAAAAATATGGTCCCAAACATCCGTGTCCCCAAAAGACCGGATTAAGCAGCGGTGAAATCGATGGGGACAAGTTTCTTCGTGTAGCGAGGCATTAAGTTGGGCTAGATGGTACATAACGAAACGGTAAAACAGCGCTAAAAAAGACGAAAGAGAGATGCATGTACACAGGCGGAATGCTATAAATTAACACGCGTGTTTTTTATTTATAGTTTTGGTTTTATAGCGAAGTACAGGCTGTTTAGTAGATAAGAGACGTTGCGTTTCTCACCGCAAAAATAAACTAAGGGTCGCCGAACGCTCAGTCTTTGATCAAAAGTAGCCCTAGCCTTTGACCAGATAACGGAAGTTTCAAAACTTACAGTTTTCCGATTCAAAAGTTGCAAAGTGATTTCCGGAAATTTTCAATGAGAAACTGGCCGCCAACGCAGCCTGCGAATGCATGGATATGAATGGCTTCCGCTAGTGGGAGCGGGCCCCACATACTCAGTGAAAATTTCCGAAAATCATTTCTATCTAACTTTTGAATAAGATAACGGGAAGCTCTGAAACCCAGTGCTACATCTGGGGAAAGAGGCTAAGCGCTCGACAACTCAAAGCTCTATATTTTTTTAAAAAAAAAGCACAGAGCGCTCTATCGTTTATTACCCGGGCTAAAATGCCGAGTCACTTGGCTGCGGACGAATGCGCGACGTCCGATGTTAAGCAGAAGAGAGCTACTGAACGCACTGAGAACGCGTTCCACAGTCCAGGGGCTCTAATCTGAAACGTTGGCGAAAATGTCGGCGAGGTATCCAGCGGCAGCGATTCGCCGGCGCCGCGCTGGACCTTGGCGCCGTCCATTCACGGCGGTCGAATTCCTCGCCGACTTTTTCCGCAAAGTGTCCAGATTGAAGCCCCAGTAGAGACAGAGATGTCGGCGTGCAGAAGGGAGGTCACTCGGATCTGAAGCATAGCCAAAAAGAACAACGCAGTGGCATTTTTCTTTTGTTTTTCCTTTTTTTTTTCGTTTTTTTTTTTGTAAAGAAACCAACCACACTCACGAAAACGCGCGCACATAGATAAAACGGGCACTTAAAGTTGCACTTAAACTAAACAAAAATAAGAATAAAACATTAAAAAACAAAATTACGCTCCACGCGGCGTTCAAGATTGCCCGAAAAACGGCAGATGGAAAAAATAAAAATAAATAAAGAATAAGAAAGGGTGAGACAATGAGGAACAGCTGAGACGATTCGACCGAGACGCTCTCAAGTTCATCGCCTGTGAGAAAACCCGGGAAGCGACTCCGGGGCTGCGAAGATGCGCTCCAGGAAATCCCTCGCCGTGTGGGAATGCCTCCGCCGGCTCACGTGTGAGAGAAAAAGATCGCCGCCGTTCTCATGGTTCTCCTCATGACACCCCCGTCCACGCATGCGCGCTAAGTAGTCCGCGTCGCCGTCTGCGTTCGGCGGTGTCGCCGAGGTCGTGTGCCGCAGGCCAGGCTCTGCCGATGCCCGGACTAGCGATTATAGACATTACAACCTCCCAGTCGATATCCCACTCTCTTTCCTCAGTCTAGAATAGAGTATTCGAATGAAGATAACACTTTTATTTTTTCTTCTCGGTAGCAAAGTGGATTTAAATTGGGATCAGACCTGTTGGTTCAGCCGTGTCTGAACGTCTGCGTATTTGCTAAGCTGGCGTTGCGTATCAATAGACGAATAATATGCGAATGGGAATGAAAGTAGGCATCATTCGAAGAACAGGCCGTGTCATGATGCCGAAGGGCTCCCGAACCGAAGCGACATCCAAATAGACCGTAAAAATAGGCAACGAAATAGATACACGGCTGTTTATTAGTATCACGGAAGGATGAAGTCAGTAAAGTATTCATACATTGTTTATCGCTCCACGCTAGAATAGTAGTTATGACACCGCAAATGATGATTTGTACCAGAAAAAAGGCGGCAGATTCTCGGGGCGTTATATTCAGCCACTAGGTAGTGCAATTCAGTAAGTTCCCCACAGAGTCGAAATAAGCCGAACATTTAGAGCACTTTGAGTTCGTTTCTTATTCGCTAAAAATCCAATTCCTTGTTGAAATATATATATATATATATATATATATATATATATATATATATATATATATTTCTTTTTTGCATCAAACCGTAATGCACACACATAAAAAAAAAGTTTATTTCGTCAATCTGTTGAATGGCAAAGTTGCACATCACACCACCGTCTTCGCATGCTCACGCTTTCGGGCCAATGACTCTGACGCAAATATCACCCGATCACTCGATCACGGCCGCTCGATTTGCCGTAGTATGGCAGAAAAAAGGCGCCATTATCGCCTAACCCAAATGTCGACCGGTTCGGCCAGTCATCGCCTGTCGGTAACCGCCAGAAGGTCGAATTACTGCAGCGTGGCGGAGTGCTGCTTCCGAGTCGGTGGCTGGCTTCTCTCTCTTTCACGGTGAAGCGAGCGGGCCGCCAAAGAAACTTGCACCTGGCCGCAGAGGGGGAAACATCCGCCCTTGGTTCCACCGCGGCATGGGAAAAATTGAGGAAGGGCGAAAGAGAGCCGCCATGATGCCAGCTCTCCCTCCCTCCCTCTCACCGCCATCTTCTTTTCTTCCGAGGGGTTCTGCTGCCGCCTCGGCCGGAAGTCCTGCCGTGTTTGTAGGTTGCGATTGCTTTTATTTTGCCAAAGGAGCCCCTTCGAGAATCGGCGATGGCGTAGGGCAGATGTCTTTTGGGCTTCATAAACATTCGGTTGACGGCAGTGCTGTATGCATCCGCCGTTGGTCGAGTTCGCGGGCGTTCCTCCTTCCAGGATCGAGCAGACGACACCGACGCGCGCGCGCGACCAGCTGTCGTCTGCTAAGCGGCCTTGCTCTTGACGCGGCGATTTCTGCCTCGTTTCTTCCTTCGTTCCACGACGTTAATAATGTCGTAAACAAGGCTGGGAGGTCAGACTCGTGACAAAAAAAACCCCAAAAAAACAAACTTTTTTTTTTTTTTTTTTTTTTTTACTGTGAAACGACAGCGAAAAAGGGTTGAGGGACCTCTTGTCGACTCGTGACTTGTCAAACTTTGTTACCTGTAATTGCCCCGCCGACAAAGTCTGAAAAGGAAAATTGGACGACGTGCCTCCACATCTGTGTGCGTTTTATCTCATCACGCGCACTCTGGGACAGGTTTGTGAGATAATGCGGAGAAGGTAAAGACTGCATGAGAGCTTTGACTCGGGGCCACGCATAGCCGCTTTGACTACGTTGCATTTGAACGTATAACTAAAATTAACAATTCAGTTAAAACAGCAGGTATAACTAAAATTCGTTAATCAGCATCCTGGTTTTATCAGTGTTTTTATATCTTTGGTTGTGGTATTCTTCATCTTCTACAAGTAGGGTTTCAACGAGCACGCGAGACAGGGCATCGCGCATTGCTTGTATCACAAGGGGGGATCGGTGGCCGAGTGGTCTAGCGCACACCAGCTCGGAGCACGTGGAGCGAAAGCTCGCGCTGCAGAACCCAGGGATCGTGGGTTCGAGCCCCACCCCTGCCCGTTTCGATCTGGATGAGCATCGTACCGGCGTGCGGTCGTGTATCACTACTGCGTGACGCACGTTAAAGACCCCAGGCTAGCGGTTTGTACCGCACTGGCTAAATTTCTCATCTACAGCTGGGAGACTCGTCGCCCCTGTGAGGCAGACCAAGTTCTAGGCTGTATAAAAACATACACACAACCCAATTATTATTATTGTATCACAAAGCTTACACACAAAAAAGGAACGCAACGTCAGCTGTGCGGCAACGAACACTGAACCGAATATCCGAAACAAACCAGGGACCGTGTCGAGAATACTAACATCGCCAACTCGGGTACTAAATTGATCGTGGGGCAAGGACACGTAAATGCAAAAATAAAATCTACATAAAAAAAAGAGAACACCCAAAACGAGGATTTCACGCGGAGAAGGAATAACTTTTTCGTGGCAAAAGAGGTATGCAAAAGGTAGCGAAAGCCGGCGGCCAACCAGCGAACAACTTCTGACGGGACGACGGCAGCAAGCCGGGCTTCTTTTTGATCTTTCCTGAACTCCCCGATAGCCACAAAAGCCAGACAAACAAGAAAAAAAAAAAACGAACGGACATAATAAAATAAGGGGAAGGGAACACAGAAAGAGAGAGAGGCTAAGAAAGAAAGAGAGAAACGAAACTGGTTTCAGTTGGTCCCGTCCCGTGCTACCTGAGGCGGTCTTCCACTTCCTACCAGCGCCGCCACCGGTTGTGTTTCGCTGGTTTCGCGGGCTGTGTGAAAAAGAAGAGGGCGAGCGTTTTCACGGCGTTCGCGTCACGTGGGCGGGCGAGGAGGAGGCAAAGAAATGGGGGAGAGAAGCGGCCGAAGATGGATGCTCGGGGGGGAGCCTCGGGAGCTTTCTCGAAGCAGCAGCAACTGGGCTGCGGCGTTCCCAGAGAGGCGACACAGGGGGAGAAGGAGGAGGGTAACCACTCCCACGACCCCTCGAAATAGCCAAATAAACGTTTCTCTCCTCCTTTCTCTCTCTCTTTCTCCTCCTCCTCCTGTTGCGATAAGGGAGAGAGGAATGTAAGGTAACGCTACCTCTCCCCCAGGTAGCCACTGTCCTCCTTTCCAAACTTCGACCATTTTTTCTGATTGCGGTGGATTACAGTCTAGAGGGGGTTTGAGAAAACTTGGAAGGGGGAACGTTCTGGGGTGGATAAAAAAGGGGGAGAGGAAATAGGAGATAATTTGAGCGTAACCAAAGTACAAACGCGAGTGACGTAGTGTGGAGGGGGATTAGGAAAAAAGGGTGTGAAGCTTCTGAGCAAAGGAGTCACAGAAGGGAATCTGTGCGCAGAGGCTTTGGTTTTCTTTGTTTTGCACGTACTGTCTCTAGAGCGAGAGAATGAGTGGAAAACGCCTGGAAGCTTTGGGTTGTTGAATGCCCGTGAGAATGGCGATGCGGTGTCTTGATACGAACACCGGCGCGCGCGGGTACTCGCTACTACAGCGACCCGTGAGACACAGCAGTCTTGGGTAGGGCGAAAACGAGAGGAGAAGGCCTGACCTTAGGAGAGCGCGAAACAGTAATGATAAAACAAAACGAGCTCATTTCCTGTTTCCCAAGGGGAAGGTATATTTCATTCAAGCATTTGAAGAGTGAGGCCTCTTAGTAGAGGGTCGGTTGTGCCGTCGTCCGTAGACCACTCCCCCCCTGTTACGAATTTACATATGGATGTAGTGAAATGTATCGATGCCCTCTGGTCAAATGAAATCGACTTTTTGGCTGAGATAAATCGGAGTCTCACAAACATATGAATGGTTGCACTATAAGGGAAAATAATTGCTCTTAAATCTTAAAGCTCCTCTTAAAATGATCAACCGTAAGAATTAAACTAAATTGAAATTTTACTGTTAGTTGGTGTCAGTGCTTAAAAAAAATATAATGTTAAACATGTAAAAATAAGAAAGTTTTTTTTTTTTTTTTGCATTGAAGATAAATATACAGAAGCAACAACAGTATTCCCTTTTTCAACCATAAAACTGAAACCCACTGTTACAAGAACTGTGCCGTTTTATGAATTTTGTTTTGTTCTACCACTCAGTTCTTGTCTTTAAATAAAGACGTCTGAAAGCAAGAACCCTTCTGCACAGGTGCTAAAAATCAACAATTATAAAACTTAGCAAATTTCTAAAAGCTCCAAAAAGTGTCACAAAGGGTTGATGCACTTGTTACTCTTCTAACAATTTTCCCCAGATTTCCCAGACGAAAGAGCTCAAGCAGTCCACATCACTGACCAACCCCCTTTTTTATGACTGCAGGCTACAAGGGCATTCACTGCGAAGTGGATATCGACGAGTGCCTCCCCAACCCATGCCTCAACGGAGGTATCTGCAACGATCTCATCAATGGCTTCAAGTGCCTGTGTCCTGTGGGTTTCTCGGGCAAGAAGTGTGAAGCCAACGAAGACGATTGCTCTTCCTTCCCGTGCCGCAATGGAGGCTCCTGCCATGATGGCATTGCCAGCTATACTTGCCACTGTCCACCTGGTAAGCATAGGGGAAATGTTGGCCTTTGGTTTCACTACCCTGTCAGTTTCTGTCACCATTTGCTGCTGCAGTTGCACATAAAAAATACTGCGCCATACATATCAAAGTTATGTTGTGACAATATTCAAAATTTCTAATAATAATAATTTTGAATAATACAATATTCAAAATTCGCTTCGAAATAAACTGCCATATTCGTATTTCTCAAACTTTTGATCCGCGCTCAACGGGCTAGCCCCGTTGAGTGCGCTTCTTACCGAGCACGGATGCACTGCGGAGGAGCAACACCAGCGGAAGCGAGCTCCGCGGGTGTTGTTTCTCCGCAGGGCCCCGGTGCTCGGTAAGAAGCGCACTCAACGGGGTAACACGCCGCAATCAACACTTAGAAAAGTATGAATATTGCGATTGCATGCTTGGGATGAAGGCACACTTTCAAAACCGGGATGGTGCATGCGCGCGCGTGGTGTTTGTAAAAATAAGCGTAAATGTGAATGATGATATCTACATTACAGTAAAATGTTCAAAATGATTAGGCAAGGGTTTGTGGTAGGCAGAGATGCCATGACAACCTGCGTTCATCATTCATGATTCTTTTTTTTTTTTTTAATTCGAAATTAAAGAAGGGGTTTGGGGGGGGGGGGGGGGTGTTTAGCTAAATCACTGTCATTCAGGTATAGCTGGGCACCTCTAAAAGCTTATTTTATGTTGAATCCGTTGTTTACTTGCCATTTCAAGGCATCGAACTCTGAGGTCACAGTCCATAAATATAGTTAGATCAAATTAGCTTATAAATGGATCATTGGAAGCTTGGGAACAGCCTTCTCGAGTTCAGCTGGGTTTTTTCTAAGCATGGTGCAACAGTAGTGAAAGGCTGGGAGACACTATTCGATATTGGATTCGAAGATATTTGGCCAAAACAACTAGTTGCTTTAAACTCACTTTGAACTCAAAATCTTCTATTCGCACATAACTAGAAAGCAGGGACAAATTTTTCATTTGTTGCGTTGCGCATGGGTGAGCACCAAGTTTTCTAAAGGCTCAAATGGTATTCCAGCAAACTAACATCACCAGTTACTTTTCGAGGACAAAATACTGTAAAACCCTTAATGCTTGTGAGCCCTTAACTCTCGCAAATTTCGCGAAATGAAAAATTCGCGAAATTTCAGGGCACGCAAACATTTTAGTCTTTAAGAGTTTCAATGCAGGCGTCAGCAATTTGCGAAATTTAGTGGCCGCGATTAGTCCTCTTTGACTGATTCGCGAGAAATTGGGGCTGCGAAAATAAAAGGGTTTTACAGTATAACAACTCTTATTGTAAAAAAAAGAAAAGAAAAGGGTCTTGTGTAAGACGAAAACATTACGAGAATCCCAATAGAAAAGAAAGTCAAATTCGAGCTAATTCATATTGAAGTGCAAGTTTCAGACCTGGTAAACTTTGGGCAGTGACATTTGCAGTGAACAACTATTTTTTTTAGGTCTTCTGGTGTTCAATTTGACGAGATTGTCCTTTGCAACTTCCGGTATAGTAAAGGATTCAGAACCCTAGGCAAGTCTTTCGTGTTAACCTAGACAATATATCAAGCTATAACTTCCACATTATAGCCTGTTGCAACATAGGGCCTGCACTAGAATCTACAGTGCAAGCTTTGCACCTTCCATGACACTTCGGTACACACGCAGCCAAAGCACTATAAAAGGCTACGAGCGCGTGCTGAAGGCGGAGCTTCTCCTGCCGACTTTATGTGTTGAGACAGATTACACCAAGAGTTGAGTGCCTTCCAAGTTTTTAAAGGGGAAAAGCCGTTGTGCGCGTACCAATTATCCTGAACCACCTCCGTCTTCTCCTCGTGAAACGCGCAGGCTTCACGGGTGCCACGTGTGAGACGAACATCAACGACTGCCAGTCTTCGCCGTGCCACCATGGCGTCTGCCACGACGGCATCAACTCCTTCAGCTGCAACTGCCACGCGGGCTACACGGGGCTGCTCTGCCAGACCCAGATCAACGAGTGCCTGAGCAGTCCCTGCCGCCACGGCGGGACATGCGAAGACCTCGTCAACGGCTACCAGTGTCGCTGCCGTCCGGGCACCTCCGGGGTCGACTGCGAGTACAACGTCAACGAGTGCTTCTCCAACCCCTGCCGGCACGGGGCAAAGTGCATCGACGGGATAGACTCCTACACTTGCGACTGCCTTGCCGGATTCACTGGTAGGCGTTGCTTACTCTTGCATGTTCGCTTTAAAACCCTTAATGTATGTGAGCCCCTAATATTTGTGAACTAAAACAACTTGCAGCATCTAAGGGCTGTGGAAGTCTCGGTGTTTAAGAGAGCTTCACAATCTGGCCCCTAGAATTCACAAAATTTAGTTGCCACACGAAGATATCCCCAGGGCCCGATCCACAAAAAATTGGAGCCGCAAAGATTTAGAAGGTTTACAATACCACAGAAAACAAACGGTGCGAAGTATGTATTCAGGCTGAGTAGAAGCAGACAGGACAAGTGACAACACCAGCAACTGATGTCATAATGCAAAGGTAAAGAAAGACGAAGTCCATCAAGACATTTTAATACGGCATGCATGTTCGTTATTATTTACAAGCAAATTAATCGGTCAGTTATCGTTACTGTAGTACGCTACGCCGAGCGGGGATGGCTGAGGTTGATTGTGACGACTCAACAATAATGGTAAATGAATGGTCCTAGATTTGTGCCAGTATAGTTCTTTGTCCACAAAGTCGATGCAACACTGACAAGTGACTTATCGAAATGCAACAATCAGACTAGAACAGCAAGACACATGCAGTGATGCCTTAGGGACTCGGTAGATTGGAGTAGGAGACATGCTCTTCAACTTCCTTGCAGGCATCCACTGCGAGACCAACATCAACGAGTGCGCCAGCAACCCCTGTTCTAATGGTGGCGTCTGCACCGACCTGGTCAACGGGTTTAAGTGCGACTGCCCCCGCGGCTATTTCGACGCCCGCTGCCTCTCCGACGTCAACGAGTGTGCCAGCAACCCATGCCAGAACGGAGGCACCTGCGAAGACGAGGTCAATCGCTTCGTCTGCCACTGCCCTCCCGGTTACGGGGGCCACCGCTGCGAGCAAGACATAGACGAGTGCCAATCCAATCCGTGCCAGCATGGTGGAAGCTGCCACGACACCCTCAATGCTTACTCGTGCACCTGCATAGACGGCTACTCCGGGCGGAATTGCGAGACGAACCTTGACGACTGCAGTCCTAATCCGTGCCTCAATGGTGGAAGTTGCATTGACCTGGTTGGGACGTTCCGCTGCGTGTGTGAGGTGCCCTTTTCCGGTCCCACGTGCGACGTCGAGTTGGACCCCTGCTCTCCCAACAAGTGTCGCAACGGTGCCCAGTGTTCGCCGTCCTCGAATTACCTCGACTTTGCTTGCTCCTGCAAGTTGGGCTTCACGGGGAGGTTGTGCGACGAGGACATCGACGAGTGTGCGGTGTCGTCGCCGTGCCGCAATGAGGCCACGTGCGTCAACGTCAACGGATCGTACGAGTGCCTCTGCACCCGCGGCTACGAGGGTCGGGACTGCCTCACCAACACCGACGACTGCGCTTCGTGTGAGTGGTCTTCCAGTTTTACATTTTTGAAGTGACTGGTACAAATTACTAGGTAAATACCGGCGATGGAGACTTTTCATAGATGAACTGCGTTGGGATAGTGAGTTTTCACCACAATCGTAAAATTATAGGTAAAAATTACCCTCATAAAACATAACCCTTAGCTGAAGTTTCATGAAAACAATGTTGTCCACCAGATTCAGCATGTTGTCATGTGGATACCTTTTGTTACGAGGTATTTGAGGTTACGAGGCTCCTGAAACTAATTCGTGTGAAAGTCTACCATATTTTACAATGGCATACACGAGGAAGGTCGGACACCGAAAAGCCTGGATGTAATTCAGCTAAAACTCTCCGTAAGTATGGGGTAGTTTTGACTAGACATTCCTCAGAGCCAGAATAACAAGGCAGCTGCCCACAGTCAAGAGTAGGTGTCTGACTCTTCTTCATTTAATCCTCAGACCCCTGCCAGAATGGAGGAACGTGTCTGGATGGCATTGGAGAGTACACCTGTCTGTGCGTTGATGGCTTTGGCGGAGAGCACTGCGCCGACGACATGAACGAATGTGCCAGCAACCCCTGCCAGAATGGAGCCACCTGCAATGACTATGTGAACAGCTACGCCTGTGCCTGCCTCCCGGGCTTCAGCGGAACCAACTGCCAGACCAACGATGAGGACTGCACCCCAAGGTATGACTCCCCACTGTTTTCTCGATGGCATTGCAGATGGTTAAAATGCGCTTATGAAATTTTGTGAAACATGCTGTAGCCAAAAAGTCGAGCCAGTGTGTATCTGAAGTAGGAGCATGACAAGCATCAGAATGCAAACAAATATACTCAGGTCCTCAAGCAGCTATGAAGATACCATTGCAAATACCAACCTGTGTGTCTAGTCTACATATGTACCTAAGTTTTAGAACTTGGCTCTTGCATTCTGGTCTCTTTCCAGATGCATAGAAATGTACTCAAAAGGTGTCTGCCTAAGGTTCGTCGTAGAACTGGAGCCGAAAGCCAAGATCCCACAGAAGCAGACGAGCCCTTCCATTACAACCTGCTCTCTTCCTTTGCAGTTCCTGCATGAACGGCGGCACATGCGTGGACGGAGTGAACAACTACACATGCCAGTGCAGTCCAGGCTACACGGGCTCGAACTGCCAGTACCACATCAACGAGTGCGACTCCCAGCCCTGTGCCCATGGGGCCACCTGTGTCCACCATATTGGCTACCACACCTGCCACTGCCCCTTCGGGTACATGGGACCACGCTGCGAGGTGAGCACCTCTTTTTGGCCACCGTTTTCTTGTACTTTACAATGAGCTGTGCTTAATGAGAGACGACTACACAGCAAAAACGTGACAGGCAAAGCTTCTGAAACTGAGCCCTTTGTTTTCACAAAGAACAGGAAAGGCTCTTAAAGGGATCATGAAATGACTTCTTTTACATTTGCTAAATAACTTTTAGGTTACACCTTCAATGTTCACTGAATGCCGAGCAGGCATCCGTTTTTGTTTCGGTTTATTAACTCCTACACGAGAAATAATGAAATATAGATTTTTTCTTTCTCTCTAACTCACCGCAAAACAAGCTGTGGCATAATTTTGACGGTCGTGTCGTGCTCTGGCACCAGAGCCGGAAGTTCTCTCGGCAGTGGAGAAATGGGAGCGTTAGCAGCGAGCTGGCAGTGTGCCGGCAGGTTTCACCAAAGGGTTTTACTGCGCTGATGGCGCTGATGCCACCTACATATCTTCTGAATCAGGGCCTCTCATCACAATGATAGCCATGGACACATCGCAACTGAGCGAAATTCAATTAGATATTTCGCGCTATAGCGACAGCATGGGAGTGGTCCCATACGCCGGCACACCTGTTGGAAAATGCGGCGACTCTTCCGACGAAGACTCCAGTTCCTCGTCGGAATCGGACGACAGGGAGTGGCGACTCTAATGTGTGGGAATGTTCAGAGCTTGCACGGATGACCTTAGACCTGGGGTCCCTCAAACCGATGAGCCTCCGTCAAGTGCTTCGAAGCGGTTCCTTGAGTGGCAAGCGGTGAAACTGCAGCCATGTCTTTTTAAGCTCCGGACTGCACAAACTGTAATTTGGGCACTTGTAATGAACGTGTTAGCTACGACTGCGTCTGTTGTGACCGGAGCGACCGGAGCAACTGCTCTGCGCTGTGCGTAGACACTCCTGCAACCACTGCAACAAGCACAGCAGGTTGTCAACACGACGGCCGCTTCTCTACTGCTGTCAGCTGTTTCCGCGGTATCTCTAAAAAGAGGGGGACGCGCTGCCACTCACTGGCATAGCAGAAAATGCACAAAGTTTTTGGTGGGCTCAAGCTTTATTAATTTTTATTTTGTTAGGATAGACTCGCAAGGCAGAGGGATGAAAAAAGAAAAGAAAAAGATGCAGCACGCCATCCTGGACGATCACGACTATAACATATGACTTTACCGATAGTACAAATCTCGCCACACGCCTTTACTACGATTGCAAAAGACGGTGTAATCTTGGCAGAGATATAGCAACATAGAAATATGATTTCGTGATGACATATACATTGCGAGCGTTCAGGAATGCTAACACTAATCACTTCTCTCGAGTGATGAAAACGCGTCAAAATTCGCATCCTTCATACACGCCTTTAAATACAGTACGCACCAGCAATGCCTTGAACTAGAGCACACACATGAAATGTGCCAAATAAGAACTCTGGGCGATGTTCGAGGACATAATGCTAAAAAAGCACCACTGAAGTCGAAGTAAACAAACACGACGGCACGAGCGATTCTGCTCTCTTGAGGGTGCTGTCACAACATCGCCGCACGAGTAGATGGATCTTCCCTTCTAGGATGTGCGACACAGGACAAGAATTCAGTCAAGGATAGCGCTCTACGTGGACCGATGAGCTTCCACCACGCTGACCATATCAATGATCACCACTGACGCTATGTTTTTCAGCAGATAGCAGGAACTGCGAAACAGTGCAAGCGCAGTCTGATCTTTCTCTTGCTTCGTTCACCAAACGTAATAGATAGTGCATAGCTCCGAGCATTATAAAATTTGTCAATTTCCGTCACACCGCTAATTGTGCTACAAAGTGTGGATCAAAATATTCTTTAACAAACTTTTAAGAAACATTCGCCGGCTATTTATTGTTTATGATCGCGGTGCTGGTGAGGTAGGCTCTTATCCAATAGTCGACTTGGATTTGGCTGATGTGCTTTGGCACCGCGGATGCATCGCAGTGAGAAGGCAGAGAGCTTTCGAAGGAAACAAGATAAGAGTCTGCTTTTCTTTTAAAAGTTCTATAGTGCAATTTTTTTGTACTCTTTATTTTTGTGTTTTGGTTTTCTTTTCACACTTTTTACGACGTGCAGTGCATAACATTCAGTTTCAGAATCGTTTCATGGTCCCTTTAAACATAAAAGAAAGCAAAAAAAAGAAAGTTTAGTAATCTTTCTGAAATTAAAGTTAATTGGGTCTTTGAATGCCCCAAGCACATTTCAAATTTCTCCAATATTCATTGTTTCCTCCAGACCTTTGTGGACTGGTGTGCCACCAACCCCTGCCTCAATGGAGCCAGCTGTAAGCAGTCCAACAACACGTATCGCTGCACCTGCCAACCAGGGTGGACAGGCCTGCTCTGCGACGTGTCCATGGTGTCTTGCGAAGATGCTGCCCTGCAGAAAGGTCAGTGGTATTTCCTCTTACATTCCATTACTAATATACTACAGAGTGTAAGGGGAAGGAGACAGTGAGCAGTGTTACCTGGTGTGCCACCGAACGCCTCTGCTGTGCCACGGTTATATTATGTAAAAACTAGTTGTCGTTTGAACCATTATGCACTTTAGTCATACTGTGTTGCAGATTCTTGTACAGAGTAGGAAAGCCTACCAAACTAAAGTGACAGATTGCAACATGTCAATTAAAAAAATAGCAAAAAACTGAAGCAATTATTAGGAGGTATACAAAGATGCTAGAGATGCATACAACAAAAGAAGTGGAAACTATAGTATATCTCAACACTTACACTCGAATATCATGTAAAGCTAAACAATCATCATGAATCCCACCATGAGGAGGCTCGTAAAAAGCTTCTCCTCAGTAGCCACTGCTAACACCAGAGTGACCTTTGCAGGCACCAAAGTGGCCGACCTCTGCAAGCACGGCGGAGTGTGCGAAGACTTCGGCAACAGCCACCACTGTCTCTGCCCCGAAGGCTACGAGGGCAGCTACTGCCAGCGCGAAGTCAACGAGTGCCTGAGCAACCCGTGCCAGAACGGAGCCACCTGCCACGACCTCCTGGGCCAGTATGCCTGTGACTGCCCCGAGGGCTTCCAGGGGCTGAACTGCGAGTACGACGTCAACGACTGCGACCCTAGCCCCTGCCGCAATGGCGGCACCTGCCACGATCTCGTCAACAAGTTTGTCTGCTCCTGCCCCCACGGCACCCTCGGCACCCTCTGCGAGATCGACGTCAACGAGTGCTTTGAGAGCGCCTGCCACCACGGAGGCACCTGCCTCGACCGCGTCGGCAGGTACGAGTGCCAGTGCCCGCCCGGGTACGTGGGTTCCCGCTGCGAGGGTGACGTCAACGAGTGCCTCTCGAGCCCCTGCGACCCGATGGGGACCCTAGACTGCGTGCAGCTCGTCAACGACTACCGCTGCGACTGCCGCCCGGGGCACGCGGGGCGCCGGTGCGAGCTCAAGGTCGACCCTTGCTCCACGGACCCGTGCCTCAACGGCGGCGTCTGCCACCCGGGGCCACGGGGTCCGACCTGCGTCTGCCAGGAGGGCTTCTGGGGCGAAACCTGCGCCAACCGCAGTTGCGGAGACGCCAGCCCGTGCCGCAACGGGGGACAGTGCCGCGGCCAGTCCTGCGTCTGTCCCCGCGGAACTTCCGGAAGCTTCTGCGAGCGGCTGGAGGAGCTTGGTGCCGGTGGTGCCTGCCCGCTGGGGTGCCGCAACGGGGGAGCGTGCCGCAAGGGTGCAAGCGGGAGGTTCGAGTGCGAGTGCCTAGTTGGATGGAAGGGGCTGCGGTGCGAAGAATACGACTCCAGCTTCCGCGGTGCCTTGGCGCCTTCAGTGGAGGGTGTTTATGACCTCTTCCTCAAGTCTCTGGAAGAAGAGAAAAAGCTGTGTGCCGCTCGGAGGTGTGAGAAGAAGGCGGGGAACCGCTATTGTGATGAAGAGTGCAACACGTACGCCTGCAATTTTGATGGTGGTGACTGCTCTCTCGGTGAGTTTGTCAATCCCCTTAGGGATAAATCATTTGAGGAAATGAGCCTAGGTCGGTGCAGTGGCCCTAAGACACACAAAGATGAGTTAGAATATCATTGTTTTAATCAGGTTCAACTATAAAAGCAACATCTCCTTCTTCAGCTAAAAGCAATTGCAGTATGCAAGCAGCAATGAAAAATTACATGCTCCGTAGAAAGCATCAGTCAACTTGTTTCCTGATTCTCAACTCAATACTAGAAAAAAAAAAAGAAAGCAGTAATTTAAACCAAAGCTTATAAATCTTTCACATCTTACGAACAAATGAGGGCAATCTGAAATACTCCTTGATTATGTATTGACCTCATCTTTCCAATTTTTACAGGAATTAATCCTTGGATGAACTGCACTGCTGCCATCAAGTGCTGGGACGTGTTCAGAGACGGAAAGTGCAATGTCGAGTGCAACAATATCGACTGCCTCTTTGATGGCTTTGATTGCCAGAAAGACCTCCAACCTTGCAAGTGAGTAGTGTACTGAAACCTCACTTAGTCTTGAAGAATAATGTCTTAATGTTATCAATCTCCTCTGTAAGTTTTATCTTGTCCAGTGATTATCAGAAAACAAAACTGCCAGTTTTATACAAACTAAACTAATATCTGGAAAAATGTTTACCTTTGCAGTGAGCACTATGACACCTACTGCATGAGCAACTATGGTAATGGCTACTGCGACTACGGCTGCAACAACGAGGAGTGCAACTGGGACGGGCTCGACTGTGAAATGGATCCCCCTTACCTGGCGGAGGGTTCCATTGTCATCATGATCTCCATCGAGCCAGAGGTATGTCACCATCAGCACAAATATTGTAGTGCTGCATATAAAGCTCGGTATAGTCCACTGTCTAACCACTGCATGGAGGAACTATCCTGGATCCAGTGCTTTCAGAGTCAAAAAGCATGTGACACTAATCAGTAGAGTTCAGCCTCCCTATCCTATAATAACATCAAGGCATATTTGTACGGACAAGACATAAATGCCGCAAAATCCAGGGGAAGCAACCACCTCACTTTCACTGAAAGCTGGTTTAATTTAGACATGGACGTCTGTCCTGT
Source organism: Ixodes scapularis (assembly GCF_016920785.2). NCBI lineage: Eukaryota > Metazoa > Arthropoda > Arachnida > Ixodida > Ixodidae > Ixodes > Ixodes scapularis. The sequence continues at coordinate 15,569,272 of NW_024609868.1, read as the reverse complement.
CAAATTGGGCACTTAATGTGTAATTTGCAAAATTAAGAAAATTGGTAAACGCTATTAGTGGGCGCTTAAATGAAGTGGGCGCTTCCGCGGTAGTTTACGGCGGGTTGCTGGCATCTTGCGAATTATGAACACAAAGATGCATGTACCCATAAGAACAGCCATTAAACGTTGTAACAAAAATAAGTAAATTAAAGGGGACAGCAATTATGATGGGCAGTTATCGTCTCAAACGCTTGAGCTACTTCAAATTAGACAATAAGTAAACATAAAAGGGACAGCATTTAGGATTGGCTGTTATCGTCCCAAACATACAAAAATTACTCTTAATTTCCTCTTTTTTTTTTTTTTTTTGCTCGTGACTTTGTGCATGGATTTGTGTTTCCTTGAAGCACCGCGATATGATCCCTTCACATTGACGTCATTGTCACACAGGTGTTCCGGAACAACACGGTGCCCTTCTTGCGTGACATTGGCCACGCTCTGCGCACCAATGTGCTCTTCAAGCGGGACCCCACAGGTAGCCCCATGATCTACCCTTGGCGGGCCACCGATGGACAGAAACCCAACCACGCGGCACTGCCCGTACCGCGCACAGGGTGAGCATATCTACTCACTAGAACTTCGAAGACGAGATGTTGAACCTGACGAAAGTTTTGGATACCATGCTACTGTTATCCTCAAAAGTTAGTAGGCACTACTTTTGTGAATGCATCAAGCAAACAAATGTTTCTAGGGTATGTAGAAGAAATGAACACATCCTTTTTTTTGTCTCGTTTATTCTTTTGAGGTGCCCTGACCACCACCAGCATACTCTACAGTTTGTGTAAAATTCTGACGACGAAAGGAACTTCCATAGATAGTCCAGGACAGGCCGAAGCAGGTGTCGACAAATAAATGAACGAACGCGAACCATGCGAGCGCGATCTAACAGCCCGCCTTCCTCCCTGCCAGGACGCTGGTGCACCTGGAGATTGACAACCGGCGCTGCCTCAAGTCTCAGGGCAGCGAGTGCTTCCAGTCTGCGGCCAAGGCGGCAGAGTTTCTGGCGGCAGCCCAGGCCCGGCACTCCCTCGAGACCCCGTTCCACATCCAGGAGGTGCAGGGGGCCGGCCGGGAGCAGGGGGGCGACGGGGCGGGCGACGGGGGCCGGGCCAGTGCCCTGCACGTGGTCATCGGCCTCATCGGCGTGCTGCTGGCGGGCCTGCTGGTGGGCGTGCTGTTCACCACGCAGAAGAAGCGGGCCCGGGGCATCACCTGGTTCCCCGAGGGCTTTCTCCGTACCGGCAGCGGTCAAAGAAGGCACTCGAGGCGCAGGGGCCCCGATGGACAGGAGATGAGGTGGGTGCGCTTGGTACTGTATGCTACTTGCAAGTACTCTCCAGTGCATGGGTGTACTGTTTAGTAGTTGTGAGTACTATCCAGTATTTACAAATACTGGAAAAGTACTGGATAGTAGTACTGGAAAATGCACAGGCTCTGTAAAGTGCTCCATGTCACGTGAGCACAAAGAGCAAATAGAGAAAATTCTGAAGTTATGTGCCGGTGCCTTGCAGAAGACTGAAGGGCTGTGCTTAATGTGAGAAACAGAGTATTTATAATCAGTCCAAATATATGTCTTCCACATATGCATATATTTTTTTTTATGACAAGCAGTGTTAGACCTCATCTATGCACCTTCACTTTCCCATTTGAGACAATAACTTAATTATAAAAATACTTAACAAATTGCTGGCCAATTGTGTTGCACGTGAAACGTGTGACGTCTACTGTCTTGGCGTTCTTCACCATCTACAGTTTAGCGACTAGCTTAACGCGTGGCATATACACTCTATAGCAATCCCTAGAATGGAAATACCGGCGCTAACCCAGGTTTTAAAAAACATGTGACAAAGTGTCAAGTTGCTGTCTGCCGAATGCAGAGCGGATACCCACAGGCCTGTCCTGACAAATTGCACTTCAACTCACGGCGATGTGTCGTGACATGCTGGAAAGGCACTCGCTTAACAATCTAAATGGTCTGGGTTCGATTCCCACCCGGTGCAAACACTTTTTTACTGCAATGCTACCCCCTCCCACACACTCGAAACAAATCAGTGTCGAGTCTCGCGGCCATGCTTTTATCTAAGCTTCACGAAGTGCCGAACACCTAGCCAAAGAACGTTTCACGTTCATAACAGCCCCATGGCCTTAAATTGCCGTCCCCTCTTTGCTACCATATCCTCCCCCAGCCCACTACCACACCATGACAAAGTCATTGCGACTTTTTCAGCATGTAGCAGTATGCAAGCAGATACTGGTATACTAGTATCATTGTGTATGTCATTCTCTCGCTGGTCACCCAGCCTAACCAAGCTACCACATCCTCCCCTCCCGCAGAGCGGCTCACGCCAATGGCGAGGGCCCTCCCGAAGCCTGGAGCGACGACGAAGGAGAGCGTCCACCGGCCAAACGTGCACGCGGTTCCCCCGACTCGAGCTGTGGAGACACGGTGGTGTCCGACTGCGAGGAGGAGAGGGACCCCCGACCCTGGACCCAGCAGCACCTGGAGGCTGCGGATGTGCATCACCCAGAGCTGCTGCTGGCCCTGACCCCACCCCAGGGCAATGATCTCGACCAGCACAACGTGGACGTCAGGGGCCCTGGTAAGGACTTCCTACTTTCTCTCCTCACCCAAGTCGAACAAAATATACGTGGCACTGTGTTGTTCGTGGAAATGCACAGTCGCCCCATTTGCCTAGCATGGCTTATAACCCGGCTGCGAGGATATATAGCATTCTTCTCGGAAAGAACTGTCTGGGGCAACACTGTGAAAGCTATGCCAGTACATAATTGTTACCTTTCTCTGAATCCCCACAGAAAGTTGCTCCTTGGTATAGTGTGCTGAACTGTGCATACCTACAGATCTGAATTAACTTTACATGATGAGTCTCAGTTGATCAATTGAGACTTCTTTGAAGAGAATCGATGCAATTATCGAGGAAGCATTTGCACTACAGATTATGTGGTCTGTAGTGCTGTGTCTTTATATATATATATATATATTGCTTAAAAAAAGTAGTTAATAGTTGCTTCTTGTTTGCCCGGTTATTTGCGCTCAATGTCTTATGTTGACAATGCGAGGTATCTTCCCAACGACTTGAATTTAACCACCCTCCTTGTCCGATCCTCTCCCAGGTGGCCTCACCCCGCTAATGCTGGCCTCTTTTCGCGGGAATGGCCTGGACACTGGCGAAGATGTGGGCGAGGATGACGACGGCTCTGCCAGCATGATCCAGGATCTGCTCATGCAGGGAGCGCAGCTTGCCAGTACCACCGAAAAGACTGGCGAGACTCCCCTGCACTTGGCCGCACGCTACGCTCGTGCGGATGCCGCCAAGCGCCTCCTCGACGCCGGTGCAGAGGCCAATGCGCAGGACAGTTCGGGCAGAACGCCCCTGCATGCCGCCATTGCTGCCGACGCCGTGGGAGTGTTCCAGGTAGGCATTGAACATGAAACCTCTAAAGCCCAGCCCACATAGAGTGTATTTTCGGTGTTTCTAGGACAACCTTGGTGGGCACAATCCCAGTATCTAGGGGGTGCTCGAACAGTCATTACTGGTAGAATGTGATCTCCGTACACATGCACGTAAATAACAAATCAGTCAGCTAAATCGCGACTGCATTCCCTCCTTCGCAGATCTTGCTACGCAATCGCGCCACCAACCTCAACGCCAAGATGAACAATGGGATGACGCCGCTCATCCTCTCCATCCGCCTGGCCATGGAGGGAATGGCCGAGGACCTCATCAACGCCGAGGCTGACGTCAATGCGGCTGACTGCGACGCCCGCACCCCCCTTCACTGGGCCGCCGCCGTCAATGACGTCACCTCCGTGCGCATCCTGCTCGCGCACGGCGCAAACCGCGATGCGCAAGACATTCACGAAGAGACTCCGCTGTTCTTAGCAGCCCGTGAGGGCAGCCTCAATGCGGTGAGGGCGCTGCTCGACCACGCTGCCAACCGAGACATCACCAACCACATGGACCGGCGGCCGCGTGACGTGGCTCGTGACCGCATGCACCTTGATATCGTCGACCTGCTCGACAAGTACGTCCCGTCATCCCAGATCCCCGGGCTGGGCAGCCCCCCTATGCTGCTCTCCAATCCGACCGTCATTGGTTCCACCAAGTCGGCCAAGGGCAAGCGGCGCCAGCAGCCCAAGAACAATGGCAACGCGAGCATCGCGCTGCAGCACCTTGACGCGTCTGCGACGTCACCCGGCGCGGAGGTCAACCATGTCAAGCGGCGGCCCTCCATCAAGAAGCGAAGGGAACCACCCATGCCATTGCCAGAGGTGCCCCACCCGCTCGACTCTCCGCACGAATCTCCGGGTGGGCCGCTCTTCCTCCAGCAGGGCGGAGTGGCCACGCTGACCAAGCAGCCACCGTGCTACGAGGACTGCGTGGGGCCCGTGTACACGGCCGTGTACGACCCACAGGCCTACGCCAACGCCCCGATGGCCCAGCAGCAACAGCACCCGCGACAGAACTCGGTCCCGTCCATGGGTGGATACACGATGGCCTCTTCGCCTGCCAAGCAGCGCCCCTCGCTGCCCACGTCGCCCACCCACATGGCGGCCATGAGGGCCGCACACCAGCACAAGCTGCAGCAGGGTGCCCCCACGTATGACTACCCCGTCCAGCCAGCCTACTACCACTACCCTACGCCCCCGTCCCAGCACAGCCATGGCGGCGGGCCCGAGGCCACGCCCCAGCACTACCTCCACCCGGCGGAGACTTACCTGACGCCCTCGCCGGAGTCTCCAGGACAGTGGTCCAGCTCCTCGCCGCACTCGGCGCAGTCCGACTGGTCGGAAGGGATCTCCAGCCCCCTTGGGCAGCAGGCGCTTGGGGGATGCGAGCTCAAGCAGCAGCAGCAGCAGCAGCAGACCGTCCAGCCGGCTGGACTGACCCACCCGGATCCGGTGTTCATCTAAACCCTCGAACCTCGTGCGCGCGTGCTCGCGGACGGATGCGGAACTCGTGAGATCTTGTGGACTCGTCCCGTACGTTCCGAGTGTCGTGCGAGAACTACCGTTCGAGACGAACCCGTGTCTGTGCCGAAACGAAACTGCAGTGTGCTGCTTGCGTGCCAGAATGTTTTATGTTGTTTTTTTTCTCTTGTACATAGGTTTTGTTAGATGCGCTAGGCTGGAATTCTCACGACGAGTCGTTATGCTCGTGGCCAGGTCCATGTCGCAGCGCATGGTTGCTCGAGAGGGCGGACAATGCCATCGTGCACCGTGGCGTGCCCCGGAGGATGCGCGGCTCCTTCGCTACGGTCGGCATTTACTATGTTGTGCAACGCCGCCTCTCATTCTCTAGATTTGTGTTCATTGAAAACTACTCAGTGTATTTGTTTGTTTGTATTTTAAAGATCTACTGCAAATTTAAAAAAAAAAAGCTGTATTGGTTTTGGTGTTTGAAAATTTTATTGCAGCAGTTAACAAACAAGAAACGAAGCGAGTGAAATAGGAATATAAAAAAAAATAAAAAAATATGACAGCAACAGACTGGTGATGATTTCAAGGAGCAAGGCAAAGAGAGCAGAGTTTATGAGCGTGACTGTAAGGTAACTTATTTATAGAACCTCCTTTTCTCACTGCTGCCCGTTTCCCAGTATGCCACGGCTCTGAAATCCATCAATGGCTTGCTCCTTGAAAGACTCGGCCATGAATTTTACCGGTACTTCGTTCTTTGTCTATATAGGCTACAGTGTCCTGCATACTATATGTTTAGACTTGTCATTCTGTGTATAGAACCGTTCAGACTCAAGCTCCTTCCTAAAAATGAGTTTTCTGAGAAAGAACTCGTAGGTAATTACAATTTCAGGCGGCAGGTGTGTAACTTTTCCGTTCTTACAAAAAGCAGCCTAAGTGCTTTAGCAAAAGTAGTTAAGTTGACAGCACTTTTTTAAAGTCTAATCCTAGTAAAGTAAACCCAGCAATTTTTAGTGATCCTTAATGCCAGATAAAAACATGCATAACATCCACAATTCTGCCTAAGTGTTCCGATGTAGTGTGTTTAGTATGCTTTGCTTGCCATATGACAGATGCTGTGTTTCTTTAATGGCAGTTGCGACACGAGCGCTAGAACAACCAGTCAACAAGTTTTTTCTGTTTGGACGAGTAGGAACTCACTATGATTCTCAGTGAAAGTGGGGTAGCGTGTGCTTGTACATAGAACGTCCATCATAGCACCAACGAAAATCTTACAATGCCCCGACCAGCTCTTGGCACCTACGGTTCCGAGGTGTTTCTTGCCAGTTCAGCCACTTGCCATAATAGAACCGCAAGTTATGCAAATACAACTTATAAATGTGCCTTCCTCCGATTTGCTAAATTTGTACTGCATGCTATAAAACATAGCCTTCCCGAATTCGTGCCCAGTTGCTGTATGAGCAGTGCATTTTTCTGTCATCTCAGTATTTATTTCACCAAAAGGGGCCAAAATAATTTACCCAGCTTGTGGCAGTAAATCTTTAAAACCCACCAGTATTTAACTCAAAGCATGATGACACCAGCCAGTGAAAAGTAGAATTGATGTACTCAGTAAGTCATGCCAACAACTATGCAGCTGTAAATACATACTTTTTAACTGTTGACTCATTTTGAAGAGGCCCTTTTGGACGTTTTATAAGCCATCGAACGAAGAGAAAGGCCAGCATCATTTTCTAAGCTTTTACGGAGCATGTGCCGGTGTTTAGGTCATGTGAACGGCAGTGAATGAAAGTAAAAGTAACTTTGTACAAAATGTTCCCTGGGACTATGCAAATATATATATATAAATATAAAGTTTTTTTTTTTTTTTACAAATTTTGTGTAGGATAATTTGACAGGTCATGATGTAAGTAACTAAAGTGGATGCACTTTATCGAGGTGATTCACGCACCAAGATCACCGATGGCCGAAAATGAATGTGTTTTGAGAACCTGTAGCTTGTCTCTTTCGTACCACTGAGAAAAAAAATATATAATAAAGGCAATTCTTTTTTCAATAACATCTGTGTCCTTCGTTTGCAACAATCTTCTTTTCAGTGTGTACAAAGACTAGTGCTGTGTTAGTCTGACCACAATGAAAGACACGAATCCCAGCTGAGGGCACAGGAAATAGGAAACGGAAACCTTATTTTCTATTGTAAAGTATAATAATGGTACATTATTTTCTCGAGTAATAGATCAAATGTTCCTGAACAAAGGATGTGCCTATTGTTTCCTAAAGGGCACATAGAGTCCGATCATGGTGCTACATATACATAAACAGCGGATGATTAGGTTCAGAAAACGATTCGCAGCAAAAATGTTTTCTGCACAGATGGCATTGTCGCACGAGTACCCAAATGTGGTGCGTTTGCCTTGAAGTGCTGGGTAGAACTTTTATTGAATCAAAATTGGTGCAGCAAACCTCCTGATTCAACATCGTTAAACTTATGCTAAAAAAAAAAGCAGAAAACGTTTATTGTAATATTTTGAGACATAGCCCACCTAAAATTGCGAGCAAATCGGGTGAAAAATAGGAGTGTAACTTTTGGAGTGCAAGTAAGAAAAGTTGGAAAAATGCTATTTTTAGTATTTCTGTTTCTGCCAAACTTGTTATCGCGGCGAGGGGTAGTGTAGAAAAGACACCTGTATTTACACCGGGGTCATCATTGATCCGAAACTACACTTACTAGGAGTGGGCAAGCTAAAAATCAAGCTAGGAATAGAGGTGAGTTATCTCAGGGTTGGGTCATTTCTCGGGATGTTACGGTAGTCAGTTATTGTTCTTTTTAATTTTCAGGTGAGATGCAACATGAGTATGCCTGTATAGTTCAAGCTTAAAAGGGTACTTCCTCTTTTTTTTTAATTTATTTATTTTGAGCGACCCACAAACAGCTTGATGCCTCCTTAGTGCTGCACTCATCAATGCCAGATAATAGCATAATTGTTCGGACACAATAAAAAAAAAAAAGGAAAGTTAGGACAAAACAATGGTAGCAACACACTTTTTAAACTGTAGTAAAGTGGTTAGTTGGGCGAGTTGGTAATGATTGAACATGGTTAAAATTGCGCACAAATAGAAAGGTACAGAGAAGAGGGAAGAGAGAAGAGACAAGCGCAAACTCACAACTCGATGTATTGAAGGAAGAAAAAAGAACAGCCCTCGATATCAGCTCGAGCCGAGGCCACACTCGCACGGGGGCACCCGAGCACGCGGAGGACACACACCATCATTGCGCTTGTCTCTTCTCTCTTCCCTCTTCTCTGTACCTTTCTATTTGTGCGCAATTTTAACCATGTTCACACTTTCTAAATTTACGCTCTCCATTCAAAATATCTAGGGTAACATTCCCACAAATCTGTTATAAATGATTATACATCAATTGAAGGCATGTCATGGGTATCACATATGAACAAGGATTTCCTCTGTGGTTCCCAAGATGCAAACAAAACTTAAGTGAATACAAAAACAATGGGAGCTTTTACATCACATTTTAAAGTGTCATAAATAGAGAAACATTTTCTCTAATATGCACTGGCATTTTATGGACTATCGTGAATGAAGTGACTCTGCTGCACTGAAAATGCAGGTGAGCTCGTACATGATCCTCCACGATTTACCCGACACAAGGAAAGTAAATTAACAGACAGGCACAACCAATGCCTCGAACTTCCCATTTTTTTTATTTCCTAAGAGAATAAATAGAACACCCTCGCATCACTTTGAACAATACAAAAAAAGCACCCCAAAATCTGCTAAAATTGCAAACAAAAAATACACAAATAAAGACGCAATTGAGAAGCAGGACCTTATTTTGGTTTTTTCTTTAAAAACTAAGAACCCTAGCTATAAGCCAAAAAAGATGTGTGCCATGCACTAAAATCCCCCAAATGCATTTCCAAGAGGCCATATTCTCAGTGGGCGATTCCGCCCAATGGCGATCCTGCTGCCAAAGTTAATATGCTCGGCATCAACCACTTTGTGCTAAGCCGTCAAGGCTAGCACAAGACGAAGTCACATGCTCTCGCAGCAGTGTGGAGCTACGGCACTGTGGAAGCTACGCTATCCTCGGCAGTGTTTCACAAAACAGTTGATTCCAAGTATGGGGTCCTTTCATACTTTTCAGTCCAGGGTGATGCCAACAGAAGAGAGAGCTTGGACCGCCCAGGCTGGATAGTCGCCCCCCGGGAAATAGATGCTCATGAAGCCTTTTACGAAGTCCACGAAAGTGCCGGCCTTGATGTTGTCCCGGATACTCTTCATCAGCCTCATCTGAAAGCCAGAAAGCGAGGTAGACACACGCAAGGATCACACCAATGTCCAGCTTATCCTACGAGCCGTTGGCATCGGGTAATAATAATGCCGAAAACCTTCAAAGCCTATTGCTGCGTGCAAGTCACATTTCATTCACAGCCATTTGGGACTAAGGCGGTCCTAAAATGTAACATCAGCATGAAACACCCAAGTTCTTTCTTTCTTTGAAATTTGAAACATTCAGGAACGGCATAAGTGAGCGGGCCACGAAAAATGAAACCAAACTTTTTCTTTTGAGGACTTTCAAGGGGGACCATTGAGGTCCTTCCTTCCTAAAATCGATAAGTTTTGCTTGGCTTGCCTGGAAGTTGACATTGTGAACCGACACCAGATGGCAAGCCACAGTCTCCTGCTTGACGATGCGGTGCAGGTAGGCTCGGGTGTAGTGTCGGCAGGTGGAGCACGGGCAGTCCTCCTCGATCGGGCGGAAGTCGTTGCGGAACTCAGTGCCCTTGAGATGCAGCTGTCCTCCCAAGACCAGAGCACTGCCAAACCTCTGAAGAAACAAATTATAGATCATTAACCATGCTGAATTAACCTCAGACTCGGGTAGAGAAGAGACATCAAAATGTAGAAGAGACAGAAAATAGACAGGATGACGCCTCAAAGTCAGCTAACTCGTTTTATTTAGTTTACCTCCTTATATAGTCTAAACGTCAAGGCCATCTCCACCAACACAAAAGGATGAAGTCTATACAGTTCAAGCGCCACAGCCTCCCTCACAGAATGTGAGAATGTGGACAACCTTACAGGTCGACATGATAAGGCAACATTTATCCTCCTTCAAACTTGAACAAAAGGATGTCTCTCCCGTTCTATTCTAAACACAGTTCCCACTTTTGCATCAAAAGACGCCCCGCCCCCTCCATCTACTACCAACAGAAAAACACCAAAACGACCTTCGGGCCAACACACGTCAAAAACCAAAACAGCAAAAATAAAATAAAAATCACAATCAGGGGCTTCCCAATTCACACTTCAAAATACACAACAAACAAAACGACATTACATTTTTGAAGAGCTTTTTGAATTGCTTCCGAGCTGTAGCGAAGTTTGACTTATACAATTGCCTAGAGATTTTATCTGCACAGTCTCCTTTAACACTCTTTTTACATCGTTCCTCTCTTTGTGTATGATTTCAGTCTCTGCCCAGAGCACTGTGCAGTTGTTACATTCATGGATATGTTTTGTGATTTACGAGTTTTGTGCATTGTTCTTCACATTTCTTTTATGTTTGTTTAATCTGTCATTGATGCAGCGTGACATCTGTCCTACATTCTTAAACCCACACTCCAATGGTATTTTATACACAACACTACTCTCGCAACATACCAATTTTTCGGCATGTTGCGATGTTGGGGGTATTAGGTGGAGAGGGCATCTTGTGAATCAGAAATGGGAACTGTGTTTAGAAGAGAAGGGGAAAGAGATCCTTTTGAACAAGTTTGAAGGAGGACGGATGTTGCCTTATCGCGTTGACTTGTAACGTTGTCCACATTCTTACATTGTGCAATGTAGACTGTGGTGCTTGAACTGTATAGACTTCATCCTTTTGTGTTGGGGGGATGGCCTTGAGATTGAGGCTGTATAAGGAGGTGGGCTAAATAAACAAGTTAAGGCTGCGGTCCCACGGCGGCCATGACATATGACGCTTTCAGCACGTTTTCGAAATGCGATCGTGGCGTGTTCAAGCTTGCTAAAATTATGTGTTATATATCACCTTGTAGTGTACAACATTATCTTTTATCTGATGTAGGATTTGTTTTCCTACTGCAAAAAGCTAATTCAGAGGGCACTCGCGAACATTGACCTTTTCGGCAAAACATGGTTTCGTAGTACAGTGGTACAGGGTGCACTATTGGAGCAATTTCTTTCTAATTTTAAAATGTTATAGAAGAAGAGTGCGTTCATTGTCAACGGAGGCCATTTTTTCGTTTTTTATTTTATTTTGACAGATATTTACTTTAGAAAAATTGACTTTGCGGAAGCACTTCAGTCGCGAAGTTTTGGGCGCCTACTCGGTCATTTTATTTGAAACTTTTTACATCAGTTTGTAATTATGGTCGAAAGAGTTACGCTAAATTTCATTGTAATATGGCTTAAACTTTTTTCGGAATGCTCACGTGAAAAGTGACAAAAACCGTTAATTTTGGCAAACTTCATTTGGTAGTACAGTGGTACAGCGCTTAGGGATTGGCACACATGAATAAAATTGTAGGCCCGCAAAGAAAAACATATTCTGCTTTGCAAAGCGAGGCCCTTTTTCTAAATTTCACTTTTGATTTTCCATAAAAAAAGTTTGAATATAGGTGAAATCACGTATTTGTTGATAGTCAAAAACGAGTATTTTGACCCCTTTTGGCAGACATTTAGGCCGATTTTTTAGTATTAAATGGAGATTACTGTTCCAGGTCCTGATTATTAGCCCACATTTTCACTAATCGAGCCTATTTATTAAAAAGAATCATAAAACACACAGAAAACACAAATTGGATGTCTGGTTGCGCCCTCTATGTGGCGGTGGCTTAAATGTGACTACGCGAGGTTCAGGAAACTGCCGAGGATGGCGCTGATTCCAGCTGTGGTTGCCAGCTTCGGAAACTGGTTGTACACTTGGCTTCTTCCGTTTCTTGAAAAATAACGTGCTGGAAAACTTGGTCGAAACTCGTGAGGTCCTTTATAACACGGTACTTTCTGCTAATATAGCTTTTAGGAAGAATTTCAGTCGCTTTCATATTGTTAAACGATTTTTTTTTTATGCGAGGCTCCACCGGTTCAGTTTGCTGAATAAATTGTTCACGGAATCGATATCGAAGTTTCAAATTACCGAAGTGCCAAAATCGCCAGTTCTGCGTAGATACGCAGCGTGACGCACGTGCTTCTGGTGCGTGTGCACGTACGTGTTTGCTGCGTAGTTCTTCGGTTGCTGCGAGTTTTCGCGTATTTATTGTGCACTGCTTACCTCCGTCTGCGCACGCATCTCATCCTTGTAACTACCCCTGCTTTGTTTGCCTAGAGTGAAGTTTGTGTCTGTCTTTTCGTTCCGTTCACTGACTAAGCTCGTGTCGGTGTCCTTCCTACTGGCTGCTGTTCGTGTTTGCGTACCGTGTGTGTCGCTTTGATTACTAGGTCCCCTGCTTATGGGGTGGAGCAAGCGGTGGGCGTCGCGCCAGGTGTGGGTCGTGATTGGGGAAACAGCTTAGCAGCCGACGCCGACTTCGGCGCGTTTCTCCTGCGCGCGCGCGTACTGTCATTGATATCGCTACTTCGCGCCGTGACGATGCGCTGATCTCAACCTCGTTGGCTGATCTACAGGCCGGTCGGCGCTCGCGTGATATTGTTGAAAATTCTCGAGCGTGTATTTACGTTTCGAAAGCCATAATAGAATTAAAGTGGACATTTGGCCGGCAGCCGGCATACCGTGGCTCTGAAAACAGATTGCTAGGAGTGCCCTCTCATTCGCTGGTACCACGCTGGGTGCGCAGTCCGTGCTTCTGGCCTCCCCGGCCGCCCAAATGCGTTTTTCTGATGCTTGTTTTGTTTTCAGTAAACAGACAATAGATTCCTGCTGATATTCTCCTTTATAATCTTCACTCTTGACAACTCTTTAGTGTTGGAAGGAACTCCGTCAAATTTGACGATAATGCATGTGTAAGTACAACTGAACCTCATAGTTGCAAGAATACTTTTCCTGGATTGTCTGCATTAGAGTGCCTCCATGTGCGCTTCGCGCACATGAAGGCTCCCTAGTCTGCACCTTTCTGATAATATGATCGGTCTCCATAAATTGCACTTCCCCGCTTCGGGAGCACGGCCAGCGGTGGTTCTCTGTCGGTCATCGAACCTCACACACGTGAAGCGTTGTCAAAGCTGTGATATACCGGGCGTTTTATTATTCTGTTTTGTTTTGTTTTGTTTTTTTTTGCTGAATGAAATTATACTTTTGGTATTCCCGGGGATAACATTATCGGCTGCGGCGGACGTAAAGGAACGAGCGTAAATTGACAGTTAGTGGCCTAATAAACTAATATTTGCCATTCGCGAACGCTGGAGAGGGGGCGACCTCCTCTCCCCCGTTCGCTCCGCTGAAGTGGAACAGGGTGGGAGGAGCTCCCACTTCGTTCTTGACCTGTCACCGACTACAGTTGCGAATTCCACTTGTCATTTTGGAACGATGACGAGATAGAGCTGAGTCATGTATTGCGTTCTCTGAGATGAAGAACGCAATGCGCGCGGAGTTGCTCCACGTATGCACCAGTCACCAGTAAAAACGACCTGTCCTCCGAGGAGGTCGAGCGAGACGCCGGCTGACATGGGGGTCGGTCACCTCACCGTCACCACCGTCTACCGTGCCTTCAAAAACACGGGGCGCAATATGTTTCTGCAGTATAACAAAAAATTGAACAAACAAGGTGCAAACTTTCATTTTTTTCCTAAGTGTGGTTTGCAGGGCTGAACCGAATACAAAAACGATACGCCGTGCTGGGATGACGTCGACTACAATGGTACACGATCATAACAAGAGCACAAATCCTGCCACGTTATTTTGCTACAGTGATAAGAGCATATATATCTTTGTCCGCGATGCGGCAACAGAGACATTATTTCCAAATTAGAGTTCGAAGTTAGCCTTCGATGCTAGCACTGACCAACTCACTTCACTCACAGGGTGAAAACGTGAAACTTTGTATCATTCGGACAGAGATCGAAAAATAACACGCACCGCTTCAACTTGGACACCCCAAAATAATTAACTGTAGTGGATCGCACGCAAAAGCTTCGCGTACGCAATAAAATTGCCGGTCAGAAGTACGGTTCCGCAAACAAAATCAACATATGAGTCATCAAATTATGAAGAAAAACCAGGTGTGAGCGTGCCAAAAATATTCGACAATTATTGTTGTCAATATTTGTTTTTCTATCCACGTGCTTATGTCGCAGTGGAAAGCCGTGAAACTCCCTATAAAATTATTTTGGGCAGTGTTTCCGACGGTGCTCGCTCGATCGTAAAATGCCGCTTTGTTGCTACTTTGGCGAATCAAACAAGGAAGCCACGTTCACCTACAATGCCCTGTCCACAAGAAAGGAAATCGAAATTTTCGCTTCGTTTTCTTTTTTTTTTATATATTCTTCTCTTCTGCACGATATAGCCATATAGGGTATGAATTATTATCCTTCCCTGTACTCTCGCTGCGACGAACAGTCCGATAAACGAGTCACCCTATGACAAAGATGGGGGTCCCGAAAATCTCCTAAAATCGTGTTTGTTCTCAGAGACACATCCGTGTGTAAGAAAAACCGTGGCCCTCTCCACGAAGTACGGACATATTTGATAAATAGCGTTGACTTGAGGTTGAACTTTTCATTTGCTTTGTAAACACAAGCGTGACGTCACGTGCGCATCCCACGCGACCCGACTGAAGTCTGAACTGGTGTACTATGTGTGGACAATAGGGCATTATTTTGACTTCCCGGCCGCGACGACCTTGGCGAGGGAGGACAGATGGGGGTCCCGAAAATCCTAGAATCGTGGTTTGTTCGCAGGGACACACACATCCGTGTGTAACAAAAAACGCGGCCCTCTCCACGAAGCTTACACAGGCATTGTTGTGTGACTACTGAAGATGCCTCCCGCAAGGGAGGCGAAACTGGTCAGAACCTCAGCTTGGGCGAGTTGGTTATTCATGATTCATGGAGGCGTTTATTCATGGAGGCGTTTATTCATGGAGGCGAAACGTCTAGTGAAATTGTTTTTTCCTGTTCTGTGAAATCGGTGCTTTTATTTTAATTATGTTACCAGTCGGCCTGTGTGACCAGTGCTCATTTGAAGAATCGCCTTTGTCTTTTTTGAACCCTAACAAAAACACCCTCATAAGATTTTTTTTTTACTGTTCGGCTACGTTGGCATAGCCTATAATCGACATAATTTTTGCGAAAGCCTACTTTTATTTTATAATTATCTGTAACCATTTCTAATTGAAGAAGTGACAAGTATAATAATTATATTATGATTTCATATCAAAATTCGACGAACCGGGAGATGCGAAATTCGGTGAAACAGCTTTTCAAAAAAATATCCGGTGCCCGAAACTTGCTTATATTAAAATGTCTAACATGTGTATGTGTTCTAATACAGAAGATGAGTGCAATGTGGAAACTGAATGGCCTCACAAACAATTGTCAACGAGTTGGAATTTTTGATGAATTACCCTTTGTCGAGTCATCCTACTACCGATTGGCCTCTTCAATCAATTGCCCGTCGACAAATATTGTTGTTGGTTTATTTGCCATCTGCTGTAAGGGGAGAGTGTGGGGCTCGTCAAGCCGACATCTGCCAGCATTTTCATCACGCCTCCAGCGCCTGTACCGACTGACGCCGACGAGTTGGCCTAGAAATAAATAGCCACGGACTATACTATAGCCGCTAAATATCTCTACGCGAACATGATTTGTTTTCAAAGGGGCACCCGCCTGTCGGTGCTTCTTTGAATTATACATACGTCACGGTCAAAACGTTCCGCAGCTAATGAGTGAAGGCCGACCAACCTATTTTGTCCAAATGTCCGTGTATGGGGGATGAGAATGCCACTGCGTCAAAGGCAAGACGTGTGCGAGCGTCGCTAAAAATAGAGACCACTATCGATGTTTTAGTATACATGGTTTCATTCTTAGTCAGAGCGCAAACAGAGGTTGGATGTCACGAAAACACATACACAAAGACAAAAAGCACTTTATCACGGCGCATTGTATGAGTTGTTATATTAGTGGGTGGAATTACCCAAACAAAGATAGTGAACGCCGTGGCGTTTAGGTGTTGAGCTGTTGGTGATGCTTGATCGGCGCAATGTGTCAGTCGAGCTCCAACTGAGGGTGATATGAGGCGGGGCAGCTCTGTGGTTTTACTTGTTGTGTTGCATAGTTAGTTTCGGCCGTCAGCAAATAGTGAAAAATATCTATCTACCTATCTCTCTCTCTATATATATATATATATATATATATATATATATATATATATATATATATATACAAAGGCAAAAATGCGTACTGTCAGAGTTACTAATTCGAAGTTTACTACGACGTTTCGAGCGGGGACCACTCTTCATCACCTAATGAAGAACGGTCCCCGCTCGAAACGTCGGAATAAACTTCGAATTAATAACTCCGACAGTACGCATTTTTGACTTTTTATTTATTTATATATATATATATATATATATATATATATATATATATATATATATATATATATATACATTTTACTAATACAATGTCTGGACATTTACACTTACCAAGTAACCATTTTCAGCTGTGATTTGAGACTGTGTTGCGCTTATCCCGCTCTTATTTATTTAGTTTTTGTTTCTCTTGTTTCTGGCCTTTTTAGTATAGGCTTCCACCAGCTCGCTTGCGCGTGAACTCTAATTTCAAGTGAAACAAGTTTGTAAATTAGGGCGACACTATATAGGTTTGAAATCCTATACCAATTTTATTGCCATTTGGTGAGCCACGTACGAATTTTGAAATATATCTTTTCATCCAAATAATCGATTAGTAAATCGAATAGCGATTCGGACGAATTTACTACGGCGGGAAGAACGAATTTGCAAATCTCATGGCAATTAGGAAATTTCAGCCATCCTTGGTTTCCGATTGGTCGCGCTCAGTAGCGGCT
The DNA here is from genome assembly GCF_016920785.2 of Ixodes scapularis. Taxonomy (NCBI): domain Eukaryota; kingdom Metazoa; phylum Arthropoda; class Arachnida; order Ixodida; family Ixodidae; genus Ixodes; species Ixodes scapularis. Next base: position 15,552,269 of record NW_024609868.1, on the reverse strand, counting down.
CCCTCCGCACAGAGTAGCCTCGAGTCAGAATTCGCGGAGTCTCTACTGACCGGCCAAAAAAGTGCGGCGCTTCAACTGCTCCCGCCCAGACGACTTGATGTATTTGTATACGCCCATGACATCGGCCGCGATCGGCGATTGAGGTTCCGTTAGCCGACGCAAGCGTCAGCGGACGTCTCATATTTCCATACTCTCATTTAACCACAGAAACAAAAACAAGAACAAAAAAATCATCCAGTTCATGCTCACTATGTTCACCACTGACAAGATAGTCGGTAGTTTACGAGTTTCCGTGCAAAGCCGATCAAAACGAGGCACCAGATCAACTTTTACGGCTGCCATCAGGAAAGATCTGGCTTGTCGCGTTCCCTCAACGTCACTCCGAATATTGTTTGTGCCCCACGCACCATCCTCTTGTAGCAATATTTTTATTGTCCCCATGTGATTTCTTTTTTATGTTCTTACTGGTGTTTGATCATAATTCGGTCATTGAAATAGTTTTTGCTGCCGACCCTACCATTATTTTGACCCTCTGGCAGCAAAGGAATATTATGCCGGCATTACACACGAAATAAGAATGTAGACACTCCGTCCCATATCTCAAATTACATCACAACGTGTTTACACAACTGTGCAGAGGTACGATGAGCAGGGTCTGAGAAAATATTAGTTTCAGTATTTTCAAAAGAGCGACGAAACAAAATAAAGAAAGGACCGCCAATCGGCAGCGCGTGCAAGCAGAGGCAGTAGTGACAGGAAGCGCGAGGTGTGTCTTTCGTACGGCCGGCATCAACTCACGCACTGTCTGAAGATGTACTCTGTTTTACTCGTAGGATTGCAACGCTGCGGAATGTAGGCGTGTGATTTCAGAAAGCGCGTCCTACCATTTCTACGCGCGAGTGCTCCTGCAACCCAAGCATTGTATACAGTTACGTCCTCGCGCCCGTGCCTTGGCCAGCCCCGTACACAACTTATGCAGTATCGAAAAGGCATAGTTCAAAATTGACGGTCCCACTTTTCCATACCACTTCAAAACCCCATCTCGCTCAAATCACTTGGCAGCCGGACAATTTTGGCAGGGGGCCTCAAGTTGGGGATTATCCGGTACATTGTCCTCCCAACAATGAACGTGGGCGCGACGCGCCAGAGGGTGAACACGTGAAAGGAGGGGCGTAAGAGTGGAGAAGGAAACTCAAGGTCGCAAGCGACGGGAAAAAGGGTTTCGAAATTGGCGCGCAGGTTTTGCAGCATTTGCTCATACGGACAGCCAACGCCGCCCTGGTGGTTCAACTAATGTTTTGTTCAAGATGGCCGCCGTGGTACCGCAGCCTTAACCGAGTTTGAGGCGCCATCCTGTCTATTTTTTGTCTCTTCGACATTGTCATGTTTCTTCTCTACCCCAGTCTCAGATTAATTCAACGTGGTTAATAGTATTCACCAGCTTGCCTGCACCCTTACCATATTAAATTATAAACGTTAGATTTTTAGAAAGCGTGAGACCATTATGGTAAAAATGGTTCACACTGAAGATAAAAATATCTATTTTGTACAGTGCAACCGTTAGCCTGGTGCATAGTGTTGATATGCAAACGCACACCTGCATGACGTCTGTCCAGAGTGAAACGGTCAGGCATGAAGACCGAACGCAAAATCCCTGGATTCTGCTGTGAGAGTTTTCGCTCCATGTGCTCCAAGCGGTGGTGCACCAATATGCTTGGCAACCATGTTGCGATAACTTTAGTCTGCCAAGTGTGCGTGTAATACACATGAAGCAGGGTTCTCCCCACGGTGGGTGGCAGTGGCTCTGCCGCCCACTTCTTAGACTGGCCGCCCACCGCTCCGACTGACTGCCCACCGCTCCAACTGACCGCCCACCACTAAATTTTTTTTTATGCCACGGGATGACGATGCGAATTTGCCTGCGCACATGGCTGCAGACTGTCGCCGTTGTACTCAGCAGGTCCGCGCACCGCCATGTTATCGTTTGCTATTGCATTGCTGACTCCCGCCACTGCCACACTGCTTCAAACAAACAGCGCGAGCGCTCAGCATGTTTCTTTTTTTTTTTTTTTTTTCTTTCTCTATCTCAACGGTGCGCCGCCGGCAGTGCCCGGGGGGGGGGGGGGGGAATGGCAATAAACAGACGCGACAAATCCCCCCCCCCCCCCCCCCCCCAAAGAAGAACGAACGCGTGCGTGCCCCCCCTCCCCCCCCCCCCCCCTTCCCCCTCCCCCGGATAATGTCCACCCCTCAGAAATTCCTGGGGAGAGCCCTGACATGGAGATATCCCATTTTCATCTAGAAGTATCAAAGGCACACAAAGCATCCAGCATATGTCCACGTCGCCACAAAGACCTACCCTCAACTTCGACAAAGTTATTTGCCAACTTTAGGCGAGGGCTTGATCGGTATTTTAAGACAAACATTTGGGTTGATTATCTGTGCCCAATGCATGAGTACTAAAATGAACAGGAGGAACTCACGGCAGTCCTTGTGGGGAAGACACAGTCAAACATGTCACAGCCCAGTGCACTGCATACAACCAAGTCAACTGCAAAGCTGCAAGGAAAATGAGCAATCCAATGTGATTTGAAGTCTTTACATGGTGAAGACTTCACCACCGATTCAAAGTAAAATAGCAAAATGCCTAAAAGATGCTGTTACGAACAGAAAATATAGGCTCTACCCAAGCGCAAGATTTGACATTATAGTTTCCACATCTTAAGGGTATGGAACCAAACTAGCAGCTCTAAATAAGCTTTCTGATAGAAAATTAGGTGCACGTAAGAAAAATAAAGCCATTTAGAAAAGAGAAGAGATTACTGTAACAATGTGGCGACCATATTTGCTGGTGCTGCAGTTAAGCGAGTAGCCTGGATAAAAATGTCTTTAATCCATGATGGCAGACCGGTGCCAGACAAGTGAACATTGTCGTTGTTCTTTTAGCCCTAGTTCCTAACAATTATTTCCTGAAGGTGGCCTATATTAAAGAACCTTAATGTGTATGCATTTGTCTTTGGGAGGTGACATCAGGCATGGTGCTTCTTTAATTTCTTTGCTTTGGAAGATGTCAAAAAGCATCTATTGGTTTAAAGATTGACTTAGAGTATTGTCTTCAGCTGGGAAGAAAACTGGCTCCCAGTTTCTTTATCTCCCTTCCCCCTCACACTTTTCTCTCCTCCTCTCCCTACAGGAGCAGGTCTCAGAGCTACGTCCCACAGAAAGGAGGGTCTCCTTTTTTCTCGAATGGAAAGAAGGAATTGAGGGAGTCTCCTCCTTCTCGGCTGCTCGTTGGCCTTTAAGCTTTTTGTATCTTTCCCGTGATCGCATGCTGTCAGCATTGGGTAAAAAAAAGAGTAACCACCCCAAAGAGAGCACTGGGGCACTTTAACCAACATCATTCAAGCCCAAAATTAATGCGTTCTTAATCATACTTTGCCAAATTAACAGCACTTTATAGCCAGTGGGACCTTCACTACACAAATGATAGACCATGAAGTAACTGCCAGAATGTGTGGCCGAAGGCGCTCACCCCACTCCCATGAGATAACGGGGCTTGCCCTTGGGCAGCAGATTGGTGCTGATGTCCACCATGGGCCAGAACTCCTCCTTGCTCTCCCCGCCACTGAGCCCTCCAATGGCGTATCCAGCAACGTCTCGTTTCAAGAGCTCTGCACCGGAGAGACAAGTTTTTGCCATGTTGTGTTAAGGGTTGCTCAGGCAAGTAGTACAGTCGACACAAATATGAAAAGCTCAATCTCTACTTAGCATGAAGTAAAGTAAGGTACTGTAAACGGGTTTCACAGCTGACCCCCTCATCTATTCATCACCATTCACTAATAGTGCATCCTACATTTATCCAACAGCCCCTCCTATCTATTTTACATCTATACTACATTCATCACATCCATTTTACATCCATCACATCTATACTAGATCCATGATGTCCATCCTACATCCCTCACACTATTCTTTTTACAAAGCAAGTCCATCAAGGAAGTTGTGCGTGACAGAGGTTGCCCGCACACACACACGGCTGACTTACCCAAAGCGCACTGTGTCCGCAGTTTGGCGTCCAGACCTCCCTGCACAATGGGGAAGATGTTCTGTGTTGCAGCATTCTTGTGAGCTGATCTGCAGCGGTCCAACCACCGGATTGTCCTAGAATGAACAAAGAAGAAAATTATCATGTAACCAGAATAACTATGTTGCATGAAAAATTCAGCAATCATGTGTTAATCAACAGTACAGTCACAGCAATAGACTCGCTTTTGTTTCTTCTTTATTCCGGAGCGCGTGAAAGCACGTCTCAAGGCACGAGCATTTGGCATTGACAATGCTACAACATTTTGTTACCGGCTACTCTTCTTTTTCAGAGAGTGCGTGCAGTGGGCATCAGGTAATACAAACACAAAATAGACATCTGACCGTTTTGTTCCGAACACTTTTGTTTCTTTTTTTTGTTCCGGAGCATGTGAAAGCACGTCTCAAGGCACGAGCATTTGATATTGACAGTGCTACAGCAACATTTTCTTACAGGCTATTTTTCCATTTCAGAGAGCGTGGCAGTAGGCAAAATGTACTAGAAAAACCCCCAACTTTAGAGCAGGTTGTTAACATTGTGGCATAGCCCAGTGGCTACACCTCCGCTTTGAACGCAGCGGACCCAGGTCTGATTCCCGCAGGTGGCAGGCAATCTTTTTTGACGATTTGGCAACACCGACGGACACCCTACGACGCCATCTACAACATCAACGACGACGACTACTACTACAATATCAACATCAACAACCACAACGTCAACAACGGACGCCGTTTCCAGTGGTGGGAAAAGCCCACAACAGCTATCACTGTAAAAAGGAAATGCCAGAATGAGAGGCACCTGTGCATGGCTTCCTCCACCCTGGGTCCAGAGATTGTGCTGCTGACGACGTCATCCAGCTGCATCATGATGTCGGCATGGATGGTGTTCTGGATCTCTGTGGACTTTTCGGGGCTCAGCATGATTTCCCGCTCGTCGTACGGGGACACAAATCGAACACCTTCCTCCGTCACCTCGCTCAGCTTCACCAGGGACACCATTTGAAATCCTCCGCTGTCCTTCAAGCCAAGGGAAGAAAGAACTCAATCATAGAAACATAAAGCTGCGATTGTTATATTTTTGACTAATTCTGTAACTGTCGTCAACCATTTTTTCTTTAAATTTTGTCACTGTCACCCAAACCAAAATAAACAAATTAGTCTTTAGTTGTTTAAACACCAGGAGTTTAGTCTGCCAGAGTATCACAACACTGTAATCCACTGTAGATGAAAACGGATGATAAGTGCACTTTGATAACAAAGAGGAGATTCAAAGACTGGTGGAAATAATTTAGGGAGAATTGAATGGCATACAATTAACTAGCACAGCTGGGGACAGGCAGGACAGAGGAAAATTGGGACTCCCTCCCACGTGGCTCCGGCTCCAAGTCTCAACCCTGTCTCCCAGTGGGCCCGGTGTTGGGGTAATGTCGACTAGGTTTCATCAGAGGAATATTGGCGACTGCTTCGCTGGGGGGAGGAGGCAAGGGGTGATGCTTTTAGTTTTTTTGCCCGGTCCCCCAAAAGTCATTCTAGTGATATCCCACACTACCTGGTGACAGTTACAAAATTGCAGAGGGGAAGCAAATTGGCTTAGAAGGGCGAGGGGAGGAATCATACTTTTGGTATTTAGTTTCTAGGCTAGGTGGAGCGAGCTACCGCCCATTAAAAAGGGTACAGCTATAAGCATCCCTCCATCCATGAGAAACTTAGCTAGTACAGTACAGTACGACCGGCACGACTGCTAACTTGAAGTCACTTACACGCATCATGGGATACACAACTGCACGCTGATACGACACTCATCCAGATCAAAATGGGCAGGGGTGGAGATTGAACCGAGGATCCCTGGGTTTTGCAGCGCAAGTTTTTGCTACACATGCTCTGAGCTGCAGTGCATTAACACATTGATCCCCCTTATTGTCACCCATTGAGGGCTTGTCACTGTGCAGTTCGGAGAAAAGAAAATGATACTGGAAGAGAGTGCTTAATACCATAAGCCGACTAATTTGCAGTTGTGTTTCGATCTATCAATTAAACCGCCATGTGTAGAATTGTTTTATGAGAAAAGCAGCAGACGCTAACTCCAGTCTCAGCCTTCGAGGCACACGGTGCCGTTCTAGGGTGGCCGCGTCCTCCTATTGTGCCGTCTTTTTCTTGTTGCTTTCGAAGCTTTTGTAGCAAGAAAAGTCTTCTCGAAAGGTCCTGGAGTCCACAATCCTGCTTTTTCAATTTTTTTTTTTTCGGTCGCGTTGTGTGATTGGCGGAGATCGCTGTGCATTGGTTTGGCAGCCGATCAACTACGACGACTTTCTTCGACCGTCGCAAGCTTCTTCAAGGCCAAATCAAATTCAGCTTCAGTAAGAATATTATTTTGCACTACAAACGAAAATCTGCGCCAAATACGTGGTCTTGTCGGTTGGCGAGAGACGAATATGCTTACGGTCAACAGAGCATTTTTCCATGACATGAACTTGTGGAGACCTCCGGCTTTCTTGAGAGTCTCGATCCCCTGAAAACAAAATCACACATGAGATCCAAGAAATCGAGACAGACGGAACATATGCCGGCTACCGCAAACTCCTTAGCTAAATTTTTATTTTTTCACATTCGAGCGTTACGATTGCAAAGTATAGTGCAAATAGAGTCACATTTAGCCCATTCCTCCCTATTCTCGGTGTGCTATTACCGCGCATTTTGGTGATCGTGAGAATCGCACTAACCGGTCGCATCCCGAGGTGATAAGTGTTCGCGAGGATCAAGTTGCATTTCTGGTTCTCGATCTGCTCGGGAGTCAAGCCCTTGAGGGTTCCTTGTGTGCCAACAGGCATAAAGACTGGTGTTTCGACAACGGCATGAGGGAGGGTCAGAATCGCTGTCCTCGCTTTAGAAACGCTACACTCTGCGACGATTTCAAACTGAAGCGCGTGCTTCAAGGGGGCTGCCATGTTGGCATACAAACTGAAAAGAACTTGGCTTGACTTGACTTGATTGCGTTGATTCTGAGGAACTCAGTGACCTTCTATTAATATTGAAACATTCAAAGGTTTACTAACAAATATAAAAAAGCAAGACAAATTTGTTTATTACGTGACTTTAGTTTTTTTATTACTAATCACAATGCAAGACGTGGTCGATATTAATCCGTTTACATCTGCACTCTTGCAGATTTGCAACACTGGGAAAGATCGTGTGCGTTCGCAAACAAAACATGGCCGGCGTTGGACCTGCGAACGGTCCTCTGTCCGATGATCTAAGTAATTTAAACAACGAAGTTCAAACATGGGCCTCTTTATCTCTCACCCACGTCGAGTACCCTGCAGGTATGACACCTCGGAGCCGATTTTATCGCCGTCAATTGCCCCACGACTAGTAACGAAGGGGCCGAAACCCGGCGCGGTCGCCAACAACCTCAATCAATCGTTGAGTCAGGCGTTTCGAATTCGTCCAAAGCGTAGCGTAGCCGGTTATTTATGGATACATGGCATGCTGGTTCGTGGGCTCGGTTTTTCGGGTCAGTCCGAAACGTTTCTTAGTGTGTATAGTTGAAGGAACCGGCGGTCAGTGATCGTCGCCTTTGGCACATCCTTACCGAATAGAAAAAAAAAAAAAAAAAAAAAAAAGAGAATAGCTCCACGTCGCGATTGAGCAAAGCAAATAATCGTGAAAAACGCAAAGTTTCCTGAGATGACGGCCTCACTTCCGCCGAACGCAGCTTCCTTTTTCAAAACCAGCACGAACTTGTACTGTACAAGGACCCTCTTGAACAAGAGTTCGCGTTTAAATTGAAACTGGTGCCGTCGAAGGCAGCGCTACCGTTGGAGCGTTTTGAAATTTGGAGCGGTTTCTTTATTCCTCGTGCGAAATAATTATAATTTAACTTGTCTTTCGTTATGAGAATGCTTTGTTTTGGGTGGGCGGTACGTTGACGGGCAGTGGTTGGCGCTTCTCGTGTGTGTTCCTCAGCGATCGAGTCTCGTAACGCATTTAATGTTACTTATTCAACGACGATTAAACGAGCTTGGCTACTAACACGTCAACAATATAAAAAAAAAGTACTAAAGAATGCTCCCACGTACGAGATTCTTACCTCTATCTAGGTAGCGGTAAGAATATGCTAATTCGTTTAATGGTTGAGGGCACTCCCTGCCTCATCCCAGTTTTTGCTGTCTTAACTTTTTCCTCACAAAATCAGTCTTTGCAGTTGTTAATACTCACATTTTCGTTATAATAACTAGCTGAACCTAATATGTATATATATTTTTTTTCCAGGTGACTGGTTAGGGAAAATCCTTGCATACATCTCCCTTTCACCGTTGGTGGTTCTCGTTTCGTTTGGCACACTGATTATTTTTAGGAGAGATTTGCACACGGTGAGTGAAGTTTGTCGATTCATGTCGTGACCGCTGTGTCACATTAAACATCCTGTACTGTTTGTTAGCGAGTTTCTAGCTACGCCTCTTTTGCATCGGACAAGCAAATTATACGTAATAAAAATTTATATATTTTTATCTTTGTAACATCCAGATCACATTCCTCTGTGGAACCATACTCAGCGAAGGCATCAACTTCATACTTAAACATGTGATAAAGGAAGCCAGGCCGTACAAAGGTAGGTTGTTCTCACTTATGCTTTGAAATGTATTAATGAAGAAAAAAAGGAAAGCATTACATATGAAAAAAGCAGCCGGCACTACAAGTATGTTGTCTGCTGTGTAAATCTTTAATTAATTTTTCTTTTTCGCTTTTTGAGGACTTACCAAGTCCTCTCAACATCTGACTGTTGTATGCATATCACTCCTATGATTGTTTGGAATTACATCTGTAGCGACTGGCATTGTTGCATATCGCAGCGCACCAACCATGAGGTTGCTCATGCATCACTGAGCGAGGCAGGAGCCACGGTCAAGGAGTGCACAGAACGAATACGATGAGCAGCATTGGCAGCGATGGCTCGGCACTCCATAGGCTGGCCCTCACCTTAAAAAAAGAATGGAGATGATTTTATTTAATTTTTTTAAATGGTGTTTTTAGGCTTCTTGGGAACCTAGCACGCTGCCCAATTTTTCGTAGACATTTGTGGCACATATTTTTGTGCCTACGAAAGAACTGAGAAACCGAAACTGAACTATCTCCATTCTCATTTCTGAGCCTCCGAAAACGTAGGTGACATAGGGAGTGACGTCAAGTGTGAATAGTCGGTATCGGTAGGATTTAGGAGATCAAGACTCTGGTTATCGCGGTAGGTTATAGCAGCGCGGTGGCGCGGTCGTTTCGTCGGATCTGTCAACATGGACGACAATGCCGCTCTTGCGAGCAAGTTCGGGCTTCCGTTCAGTGACCTAACACCAACGGAACGGGAGTATGTGTTTGGCGGCCTCCGCCATCACCTGACGGTGATGGTCTCTAGTTTCGACCAATCGCTGACGCGTCTCTTGTGATGTCGTGCCTCTAGGCGCCGCAACGGTCACGTGAGCTCCGCTTCTCCTAGCTTCTCCCGCAACTCGGGGCGTCGTCGCAGTCGATCCCGGTACGATTATTACCGCGACTGTTGAATTGATTTACGCGGCACAGAAATGCTGGTTTCGACTGAAATTTGGGCAACGTTGCCTGGGACGTGCCTGGAACCCAGTTCAATTGCCAAAAAGATATCCGAAATCGCCTTCATTGTCCCTTTAAGTAATCTTGTACATATGTAAGTAAATAGTTAACTTGGTTGGGAACCAAAGGCCTCGACGACTATAAATTGGTGACCCGGACTATCAGAACGCTCCACCCTACACCTCCGACTTAAGACTTCGAGATGTCTCACCCCAAAGCAAGTGGATCATCATCTGGCAATGTCGCAGCCGGGAATGCTAATGCGCCCCTGCACACTGCTGCCACTTACCTCAGGCTGCCAGAATTCTGGGCAAGGGATGCAGAACTTTGGTTTCTCCACATCGACGCCTTCTTCTGCAACAACCGGATAACTTCACAATGGGCCAAATTTGACTACGTCGTCACAGCCCTACCTCAGACAACAACATCAGTCATGGAAGATCTCCTCCGCTCTCTTCTGGAGAATCTTTATGACGTCCTCAGGGACGCGTTGATCCTGCGCACCACCGCCTCTGAACAAAAAGGACTGCAGCAGTTACTTACAACCAAAGAATTGGGCAACCGAAAACCGTCGCAGTTTCTTCACCGCATGCAGCAACTGATAGGAGATTGAGCAGACAGCCTCGACCATTCCCTCATCCACAAGCTCTTCCTTCAAAGGCTTCCAAATAACGTACGGATGATTCTTTCAACCTCAGACGCAACATCTCTCTAAGCGCTCGCAAGGATGGTAGACAAGATCATGAAAGTCAGCTCCCCACTGCTTTACGCCACGCACCAAATGCCGCCCTTGCAGTAGCCGCCATCTCTCTCTACCGATGGGAAGCTGGTCAAAGTCATACACCACCTTTCTTTGAAAGTCGAGCAGCTTTCGTTAGAGGCTGCAGAACTGCGACGTACGACACCAGGTACACATCGATCTCACTCCTCCAGCTTCAGTCAAAGCACCAACCGCAGTCGTTCTCCCAGTGGAGACCGCACCTACTGGAACCACCACCGGTTTGGTGATGCCGCAAACAACTCATTAAAGCTGGCTAATAGGGTGAGTTCAGCTAAGAGCCGTCTCTTCTTCGTCACTGACAAGTCCACCAAGGTTTGCTATCTTGTGGGTACAGGTGTGCAAATTAGTGTTTGTCCTTCAACTCTGGAGGACCGCCGAAACCGTCGACCTCCGACATCTCTGGCAGCTGCCTGTGGTTCAATTATCTACACTTATGGTGAGAAATCAATCCTACTCTACCTCAGTTTACGAAGAACGTTCCGCTGGAATTTTATAATCGCGGACGTCAAATTTACCATCCTTGGAGCGGACTTTAGTTTTTTAACCTTACTGTAGACATCCGTCAACACCAGCTTCAAGACAGAGACGCACCTACACATCGAAGGAATTGTGGCACAAAATCCAAAGCTCGTGCTTCTTCAGCCATCCTCAATAACACTGACAAGATGAGAAGCTCTCCTTCATAAGTTTCCAAAGCTTACGTGACCAGCGTTTTATGCTGAATCAAAGAAACACAGCATTACCCATTCTATCCAGATGACTGGACCACCTGTCTTCGCACACCTTCGACGACTTGCGTCAGACAAACTTAAGGTTGCAAGGAACTAGTTCGAGCATATGCTCGAGCTCGGCACCATCCTCGAGCAACTAGTTGTCTCCCCTGCATATGGTCCAGAAGAAAACTGAGGATTGAAGTCCGTGTGGTGACTACCGTGCACAAAGTCGCTGTACCGGACCCCCATCCAATCCTGCACATCCAGAATTTCTCCGGGGCCATCGCAGGAGCTACGATTTTCACCAAGATGGATCTCGTGAAGGCTTATCATCATGTTCCCATCGAGCCGGCGGACATACCTAAAACAGCCATCGTGACACCTCTCTGCTTGTTTGGGTGTGTGCGTATGCCTTTCGGCCCCGGGAACGCCGCTTAAACTTTTAAAAGATTCATGGATCAAGTACTGCGAAGCCTTTCATTTTATTTCACCTACCTCGATGATATTCTCCTTTTCAGTAAGACTCCCGACGAACATGAAAGTCGTCTGAGCGTCTAAATGAGTTTGGCATGACTATCAATATGCAAAAATGCAGATTTGGCATTTCTGAACTCGATTTTCTTGGACACCACCTAGACAAGAATGGAATCCAACCTCTGACATCAAAAGTTCAAGCATTCCAGGACTATCCAAGACCATCCAATGGTCAGCAACTCTAGGAATTCCTTGGTCTGATCAATTTCTACCTTTGTTTCCTTCCGGGCGAGCCGCGGTGCTCCGCCCACTTAACTTACTTCTTGCAGGAATCAAGTCAAAGACTGCACCCCTGATCTGGAACAGTGCTGCAGAGGAAGCCTTCAACAGGATGAAAGAAGAGCTAGCCAAAGTCGTTCTACTGACCCATCCCAGATCTGATGTGCCAACTTCCATCATGGTTGATGCTTCAGACACAGCGACCGGCGCAGTTTGCCAACAGTTTATCGATGGATCATGGAGCCCCACCACCTTCTAGTCTATGTTACTGTCAACCTGCAGAGACTAAGTACAGTACTTCTGGATGCAAGTAACTTGGCATTTACTCCGCAGTCAAGTACTTCCGACGTTTCCTTGGAGGTAAAGAATTCCTAAACAGACCATAAGCCGCTGACGTACGCCATTGCCACTTGCAGTTCTGCTCATGCGCCAAGAGAGATACGTCAGCTGGCATTCATATTAGAATTCACTACCAACATCAGGTTCATCAACGGACAAAAGAACGCCGTTGCTGATGCACTTTCCCACATTAACATTGATGCGACTTGCATAAAATGCGCGTCCTTGGACTACTCGACCCTTGCAGCTTCTCAGAAAGCTGACCCCGAGCTCCTGACACTGCGCAACTCTCCCTCATGCTCGCTGCAGTTCCGAGAAGTGCAGCTTGACACATCATCGCCTGCAGTAGTGCATGATGTTTCGACCAGCCAACCACGGCCATACCATGCTAAAGTCTTCTGGCGTCAAGCCTTCGGTGTGCTTCATTCCTTGGCACACGCAGGTATTGAAACGACAGAACGGCTGATTTTGTCTCGGTACCTGTGGCCCCGCATGAATTCTGACATACGACAGTGGGCGTACACCTGCATAAACTGCCAGCGTACCAAAGTTCATTGCCACACCACATCCCGGAATGCGGCTGCCCGATGCATGCCTCACCAACATCCACATGGACATCGTTGGACCCCTGTCACCATCGCTAACCTCTTCACCATCAATGATAGTTTCACCAAATGGCCTGAAGCAGTTCCTCTAACCAAAATCACCGCTGAATTGGTTACACAAGCATTTCTCTTTTTGTGAATTGTATGATTTGGTGTTCGTACAACTGTCACCACTGACCGTGGAAGGGAATTTCAGTCTACTTTATTTAGAACATTGTCACAACGGTTTGGTTTTCACCACATCTCGACAACATTGTACCATCCGAGCGCGAATGGGCTCGTTGAGCGTTTTCACAGACAGCTAAAAATAGGGATTACTGCTCCCGAGTCAACATTCTGGACAGAGTGGCTTCACTTTGTAATGTTGGGAATCAGAGCTGCTCTCAAACTAGACTTTGGGTGTAGTGCAGCAGAGTTGGTCTACAGCACTCCACTCTGCATGCCAAGTGATTTCTTCTGTGCTTTACTATCAAGCTCTCTACCTGATCCTTTTGACTGTGTGGAAAAACTATGCTACCATATGGCCAACCTTCGTCCATCACCCACACGGAAGTCCCACTGACAGAAAATCTTCGTCAGCCTGGACCTTTCTACTGCCACATGTTTTCATGCGCCACGATTTGGAGCGACGATTGCCACAGCCTGCTTACGATGGCCCATACAAAGTTCTTGCTAGAGCGGCCAAACATTTCCCCTTGGCCTACCCGAACCGACAAGAGGACTACACATCTTTTGGAATTTAAGCGTATCGGCACTGTTTTCCATCACTGTCCAACGCTGCCACGACAATCATTCGTCTGTTTGCCTCGCATGACATTTGTTTACATGTTGCTTTGATAGGCTGCCATCTCGGTTGTTTGGGAGCACACTACCCATATTCTTAGATGTTTGTTTTGCACCTCAGTCTAAATCATTATGACCATTATTTTCTTTTCCTGCAGCTCGTGATAACTACACAGAGTATGGCATGCCATCCAGTCACTCCCAGCTGATGTGGTTTGTGGCAACCTACTTGGCCTTCTTTGTGCTAATTCGGTGAGTGGGACACTCCATCCCTGTGTACCAGGTTGTTGTTTTGCTGTTAGAAAAAGGTAGCGATAATAAAACTAAAGTTCTAGACTGTGAGGCATTTATCTGCTTGTCTATTCCTTGTTGATGCAAATCTTTTTTTTTCCACTCTATATAGTATTTTTAATTGTTAAACGGTGCACAACTACTTTGTTTTGTTGGAGTTAGCTGATTGTAGTCGTTGGCACTAACATAATCTGCTCTGTCAAATTAAGGTGTCAGTCACTTCATTGACTCTCCCCAACTCTGCAGTGTCCATCTGCAAGAACTATGGTTAGCAAGAGAAACACACGCACGCACAGAAAGGACTTGTAATCATTTATACGAAGCTTTATGTTTTCCAAAAACAAGTATGCGAGAGGGACCATTAGTAGAACTGTGTGTGGGGTGGTGACAGATACTGAGGTTTCAATTTCTGCTTCGATAGAAAGGACACTAGTGTCACATTCGTCTGGGGTGCGCTCGGCACCAAGAAAATGTCACCTCCAAGGCCACGCCACTGTGTAGGTGCACCACGATGCACTACCAGGTGAACGCGAAGCATCCCGCCGTGCAACGCGCTTGGTGCGGTCACTGCAAGGGCAAAACATGAACGGGTGGACGGTAAAAAATATCCGCAAGAGTGGGGCGGCGGCTCGCGCCATCTAGCGAGGAATGAAAGTACAGTCGAATCTCGTTAATTCAGACTCAAGGGGGACCGAAAATTTGTTTGAATAAAGCAAAGTTTGAATTACCAGGAGTTTCCTCCCATAGAGATGCATAGGCTGGGACCTGCATGTTAGCTTGAATTATCCACAAGTTTGAATTAAGAGAGTTTGAATTGACGAGATTTGACTGTAACAAATTGTCTTTCAGGGGGTGGTTCAAGTATGTACTTGTTACACTGAAAATTCGCCCGCCAACGTAAAAACAAAAACACATGGACTATGAAACAGAGCGTTTACATATATGCGATTTTATTGTCGGACTGGTGACAAGCGATAGGTACACGTCCGGTGTGAAAATCAACAAAGGCAAGGGCACGCAGGGGTTAAAAGAAAAACAAGAAATTTAATTAGGCGATGAAAAGCCGCGCACAGCGACAACACAACAAAACCATCAGAAGGAAATGCGAACAGGCGTTACTCCAATAACACGCTCATGAACCTTCGGGCAGCGGGGCCGCGAAGAAAACAAGACAGCACTCAATTCCCGACAACGCGGAACAACTCGCCGCTCGCGACACAAACTGCAGCCAGGAAACAAGTTCGTTGGTTCAAAGAAGAGGAAATTTCAGAAAAGGAAAGTCCCCACTGTGGGACCCAAAGTCCAGGGAAAAGTTCAAACGAAGTCCGAAGACTCACCGACGTCTTGAATCCAACGAACGACGAAAGCTTCACGTTTACCCGGCATGGTGGACTGGTTGCTCTGCGGCCGAAGCAGCACCGCACACACACACACTCACTTCCCGAAAAGGAAAAAACCGACGCCCGTCGTCGCTGCTGGAATCGTAGTTAGAGCAGAGGGCTTGAGGGAAAGAAGATAGCAGCGCCGACATCACACTCTCTCGAGCTGCGGGCCGCCATGTTTCGTAAGACGAGGAAGAAAGACCGACGATGAAGCAAGAGAGAGAGAAAGGAGGTGCCGAAGGAAGCGGAGAGCGTTAACTCAAGGTCGCAGTGCGAGGACCTGCATGGTCTCTTTCTGACAGTGCAGCTGGTGCAGCAATGCACCGGTGCTGCGCGCCACATGAAGTCCCAGGCGAACGTAGTGCAGCCGCGCCAACACGACCTGGCGAACGTGACGCGATCGTCGGTGCAGCGCGGTGCGGTGCGGTGTGCCCCAGACGAATGTGACATAGGTTAGGCTTCAAACATACCTTACTGACGGTGGCACTCGAGTAGGCCTAATAATATAGGACATACCGTAGAATACCGTGCATCCGCCCATGCCACACTAAGCGCCCATACCCGAATTTGTAAGATCTGAGAATATATGCACAGTACATCGATATGTAAAATTAATGACCGGAGAAGCGCCCATCACCCATTTTTTCGCGATTATCTCTAAATTTTGAGTGGGCGCTTGCCCGGTATTTTACGGTAGGCAGTTCAAACAAGGTGGCCAACTTTTGAGGGTGTCTTCCATGTGACCCATGTAACTTGGTTTCCCTGGCTGTGCAAGTCATGCCTTTCCTTCTGGCCTGGGCTCCATTTCCCTGTAGCCTCCATCATGGTAGCAGCAGCAGCAGCTGGCCTTGGGAGAATCTGTGGAAGCATGCTGTGATAGTCTGCTGGTTCCTGCTGGCAGGAGTGGTTTCATACAGCAGGTACGACCTGCTTCTCACCGCCTATTTGGACGCATGTCCTGGCTCTTTTTACAGTTTAGCACTGACAGTTAAGTCTTGTTCTAGAAGTTTGATGAGGTTTTTCATTGCTAGAATACCTAAGGATAGCATGGTTCACTTTCTTCACAGCTAAGTTGACAAGGCGGTGAAAGCTGCACGCTTCCCAGATCAGTCATACTCAGTTCCTTTGGCCCACCCTCTGCGCTAGAGTAAGGGCAGGGAGCACGACCACATGGTGCAAGACTGACAGTTGACTGGTCCAGCGAGCACGTAGCTTCCGCTGCATTGTCGGCTTAGCAATGGGCAAGGTATAGGAGCTACAGAATTATTCAGTAGCTCTTTTCATTGTTGGGAACTTCTCTCTATTTTATATAATATTTTTGTTTGTTTTAAGTTTTGGAATAGATGTCTTCCGTTGTAGCTTATAGGCTTAATCACAGTTTAGGAAATTGATGATATGTTCATACATAGTTACAATCGGAGGCACACATTTGTGTTTTCCAACTTTTGAAGTGCTTTCTGACCTGAATATTTTTTCTTAGTTCTGGTATAAATGGGCCAGCAATTTACCATCTTCAGTAAAAAGCAAATCAGTTTTTGAAGAAAATGAGTACAAATTTAGCTATCGCAAGTTGAAAGCTATGTGACAGCGAGGAGTTTCCAAACGCAAGGTCTGCTGTGGACGAGCATTGCTATTCTTCAGGTCCAAAGTTTCTCTGCATTTCTCCAAAAGACGGAAACGTCGACTCAAGCCTTTCAACGGTTTTTGTCCCCACAGAAGCAGACAAGTGATAATTTGTTTTTTGTTTTATTAGGGCAACCAGCTTGCAGTTACAATTTTTCACATTGATTAATATTTAGCACCTTATGCTGCTTATACTCTGGCAGATGAAAGGTTGAAACAGAAGGCACAATTAAATTGTCCTCATACAGGAATGCTGGTGGTTATGGCACGTTCACAGCACTTAGCACTCATCCAGGCATTGTGGCAAAATGATGTTCCTGTAATACAGTGAAACCTGTTTAGAACGAACCCACGTACAGCGAATTATTGTCAATATCGAACTCACGAAAAGTTCAAATAAAAATGCACGTAAAAAGTACTTTTTATAACGATCAACATATTGGCTATATCGAACTTTTCCCCCCAGGAAGGCTTCCAAAAACGCGCAAGCAATCGTCTTCTAGCCTGTCCCTCCACCCCCCTCCCCCACAGGAAAAAAAAAGTAGGAAAGACAGGAAATTTCAAAAGCTCAAGCTGGGAACAAAACTGAGTGAAGAGAAGCGAATCAAAGGGGGGGGGGCGGGGGGGGAAGGGAAGGGAAGGGAAGCTAAAAAAATAAAACTGCACGCACGCACAGAAAAAAAAAAATTCTCATCCCCAAGTGGTAGCTTACGAAGAGAAGCGATTCAGAAGAAAAGGTAAGCTAAAAAAAACCTGCAGTAATGCAAAAAAAAAAAAAAAAAAAAAATCAGCTTGTTGTTACAAGGCGGAAATCGAAGAGATGAGAAAGAAAGAGAAGGCTCTCGCCTTACAACGAACACATCGTGGAAGTTCGTTGTAAATGGTTTTGCTATATCGAACTGATCATAGAGTTTCCTGCTGTTCGTTATAAACGGGTTTGACTGTACACGTAGATGCAGTGCTCAGTGGGAATCCCTCTTGTTGCAGAGTGTACCTTCAGTACCACACATGGGCCCAGGTGTGCTGGGGGGCCCTGATCGGCTCGCTACTTGCCTGCCTCTGGTTTTCTGTCACCCAGTTTGTACTCACGCCCCTCTTTCCTCGCGTTGTGTCCTGGTGAGTGGTCTTCTCATTTACTCGCTGCCTCGATAAAGCAGTTTATTGCTGCATTGGCCACCAGCTCCTCTAGTTAGGTGGGGGATCAGTGGCCGAGTGGGCTGAAGTGCACACCCAGCTCGACGTGCGAAGAGCGAAAGCTCGCGCTGCAGAACCCAGGGATCCTGGGTTCGAGCCCCACCCCTGCCCGTTTCGATCTGGATGAGCATCGTACCGGCGTGCGGTCGTGTATCACTACTGCGTGGTGCACGTTAAAGACCCCAGGTTAGCAGTCGTACTGCACTGGCAAAACTGCTTATGTACAGTGTAAACCAGTGTCGCCCCTACTGGCAGACCAACCTTACGCTGTATAAATCACTCAAACGTCCAATTTGACTTTTGACTTCCTCTAGTTAGGAGCTTTGATTAGGGTAGTTAGAGGTTTGCATTGCCAAAGTAATTGAAGAGTATCCAAAAGGTCCTTGTCGGAGAAACAAAGTCCAATTCTCTCTTTTTGCTTTGTTAGAAAGGTTACTGGCGTTGCATTATCTCGCTTTAAACTAGTCACTTTCGGAATTCTTTTCCTCTAGCAAAGCCTTTGACTAGTGTGCATGGTAAAAAAAAGAGAAATGCTGGTGGACTATTCTTTTTGGATGCATACAAGCTCTTGTGTTTGAGACAGGAGTCAGTCAACACAGCAAAAAACCTCCCAAAGACATTCCCAAAAAATCTTTGATAGCATTTCATATAACACAGAATTTTCTGTTTTTTTTGGTGTTTCTTTTGTATTTGGTTGCAGACATGCAGTTGTGGAATCCTGATTATACATTGTATGCACATATTCAGAGCCTGTCACGTTTTAGAACAGAGTAACATGCAGGAATAGGAAGTGTGGGCCAGAGCAAGATGCAGAAGAAAGCTTTAGCGATCTTTTTTCGAACGCCTGTCGTTTATCAAGACTGGAGCTGGTTGTGTTAGCTTCACATTAATTGATGATTGTGCCGCAGGGTAGCAACGAGTAATTCCGCATCATTAGTAACTCGCAACAAATCTTGAAGGGAATGACATAGCTCTCTTCCCCTGAATGCCAGTTTGGACTTGCATGCAATAGCTTTTGGGTTAGCCCACCTATTGGGTGGCGGATCTTTGTCACGTTTCATGAGGTAGAAAAATGTCCTTTGTAGAGAGTGGCTTCACGTTCTGGGAGTTGTTAGGAAAATTGAATTTTGATGTCGAGAGGCGTTGCAACTTCCATCCATCCCATGTTTGTTTTCAGGCCCGTGAGCGAGCTCCTCATGCTGAGAGATACCACTTTGATACCCAATGTTATGTGGTTTGAGTACACCTCATACCGGGCTGAATCGAGGTAAGGAGCCTTTCAAACAACTGTAGGCCCTTTATGGGTTTGCATACTTACATCGTTGTAGTAAATAATAAAATAGGCTTAGAAAAGAAAAAAAGGCTGATTAGTTTTTTATTATTAACATCTACTTTTGCTTGGGAGCCTTTCCCTCCGGTCAAACTTTGACGTTGAGAAAACAATGCATCCTACGTCGTACCATCTGAAAAGCCTACACGTAAAGTATTACGCCGTGATTCTGCATAAAAGTTCATTAAACCGACCAAATGAAGTCGAAGCGGCTCACACAGCTAATGCCGCTGTGTGGACACAGCCAACACTGCGCGGGACGTCAACAACTGGAAGAATTGCTTTGTTCGTTCTTTACTTTTCAAAACGCAGAGTGCAAGGGCGAGAGAGAAAAAGAGAGAGCGTGGTCCGCTGCTTTTGTTGATGACATAGCCGACGTCTCCGTACCGCGTGATGTCGAGTAGCTGACCAGCAGGACCAATGTCGCCTGCTGCGGTCAATGTTTCGGTTTCACTTTGTGATTTTCATTTAAATGAGGTTTGCAAGAAAACCATTAAATTTTTCGGAAAACAAATGACATAGAATCGTTTATTAGTAGTTTTGACGTGATAGTCACCCGTAATCCCAGAATTTTTGGAATTGACCAGAGTTGCCTTTTAAGGGATACTGCACAGTACCGAGCAAGCTCCTTCCAAAAATTCGGAGGCAATCTTGAAAAACTGAGGAATGGATGCTAGTTTGGTCAGAGTGCAAAAATGCAGAAGAGGAACATAATAGCTCGGGCTTCGCTGCATTCCATCGGCAGGTTAAGGGAAATGAAAGACGTGGAGAAGCGGCTTTGTTGCATAGGTGGGTGCAGAAGTTGGGTGGGTGCTTGATATATTCATCGCCCATTTTTCAAACATGTCTTAAGTAGCGAGGCTTACTGTGACGTGGGCGCTTGCTCGGTATATCACGGTACTTTGTTGCCACCAAAGATGTGGTACACTTAAAAGAAACTATTTTATGGCATAGCGCCGCACACTCGTCATATGATAATGTATATAGTTCAAAACCTGGCACAGCGATGGTAACAAGATCTGCAATGGGTGTTAACGATACTAGTCATATTGTTAACACCCGTCGCAAATCTCAGAGGCTCGCAGAGGGCCATATGACACAATGTCATCTTGGTTGGTTTCCTACTGCAGAAGCATACTTTACGTGGCTTGCATGTGATGTCATCTCAGCATACTCGTGGTCATTTCTACCTGTCCTCGATGATGAGGGCAAGTCAGATAGTACAAAGTGAATATGACTGTTTATGCACTTAGCAGCAGGACCCCCAGAATGGTAGCTGATAGGACGTCAGTGCAAGTAATGTGTCATGGATGAAGAAAGAATAAAACAATTAAAACAGGGACAACACAACCACATCTTTCAGCAGGACCCCCAGGATGGTAGCTGATAGGATGTCAGTGCAAGTAATGTGTCATGGATGAAGAAAGAATAAAACAATTAAAACAGGGACAACACAACCACACCACAACCACATGAAAGATGTGGTTGTGTTGTCCCTGTTTTAATTGTTTTATTCTTTCTTCATCCATGACTTAAACCAACACGCTCTTCTCCCAAGCATAAGTAATGTGTGTTTCGGCTTGAACTGGGGGATGGCTACTAAGACCTGTTAAACTATGACTGTTTAGAAATGAGATGAAATCAGGCCCCTCAGTCTGGTTTGCACGCTTGTCACGATGCTCTGGACTTTGCATCACTTGCATTATAGCGGTAGTGCCGAGATAATGATGCAACTTCGATTTAATAATAATAAGTATTTATTTTTTAACAAAAGCAGTGCAAGGAAAATTTTTTAGAAACAGCTGGACTGGCCCCAAGCCCCCAATATACAACAGCAGTATAGTGTGTATCAAAATGTATTCTTATTATTACAAGCAACCAATGAAGAACTTTGGTGAACCTATGCAAATACACTCTACACGCATGTAAAAAACAAAACAATGACCCTTGTGCACAGCAAATTGTACATAGCTTTCCTTTTATTTCTAGGACGAGACAACGAAAACTGGTGTCGATGAAGTCTCAGTGACACAGGGAAGACTGCCTTCGTGGTGATCGTCACATGAGGCAACGAGACGTGAGGGCAAAGCGAGAACTGAAACTACTGTCATTTTCCTTTTCCGACTCCTTGTTCCTTGGAGAACCGAAACTAGGCAGGACCGGCCGGCCGTCTCACAACGAAAGTGACGGCCAGCGCGAGGAAGCCAACGCTTGTTGCAAGCGCCGCATGGGGGGGAAAAATACATCGAGGCAAGCGCCACTCATTCCAGCAACATGTGCAACCTGTCACGTCATCCCCCGAACACGTCCCCCCAGGACTCACGTTTGGCAAACCCCGCACGCAGACGGGTCGGAAACACCTCGTTGGCCCCGGCAGCACCTCTGCTTTACCGAGCTGCAACAAGAACAAACTTGTCTGACAGTAAGCGGTATAAACTTGTCTGCATCCCTGTAGTCGCCGACAAAACAAGAACTGCAGGCAGGCCTCGCAGTTGTCCCGCCTCGGATGCAGGCTTTCTACCTTCGATAACACTTGGACGTTTACTGAGCTTCGAACGGAAGGCAATGAGCAAGTACTGGAGCCTCAGCATGGGAAAGGGATGCCCTGTCGTTCTCGTGCTGGTGGTGATTACAGTTAAAGCGTTTCTTTACTTCTGCTAGTGGAGTTGGCCGACTCTTGTCACTGTGGGGACTGGGGGTTCAAACGATACGTTCGCGTGTAGAGGAAAGCACGGTTTCACATTTGAATTGCACCGGCCCACATTCCGTGTCTGTTACATGACGCGCATCGACCCAACGCTGGGCCTGCCTTTCCGTAATTTTTCGATTGCTGCCGCTTTGAAATTATCGCCACTTTGTGGAGAAAAACAGTCGGTCCCACCGATCTCGAGCTTTCACACCGACTTTTGAACTGGGCTCTGGAGGGAAATAAAGACTTTTGCTTCTTACTGCTTTGCATCGTTTTCTTTGATTGTCCTTCCGTGACCCCTCTGCAGGGTTGGCTTTCCCGCATGGCTAGGTGCTTATAGGAGTGCTTGAAGACGCTTCCCTCTTGGCCCCTCTAGGTTTTGTAAATTTCACTCGAGATACTACCTATTCTAGGCGCCAATGTCTTCTGTACAACATTGTCAGGGCTAGCATAGTTTTCACAGTATTGCAGCTCCACGCTGTGGCTTGCGTCTGCTCTTGCGTCTCATTTGCACGCACTCTCATGAGAAAGATATGCTAGGTCAGCTAGACGAAGTTTACTAGCTTCGGAGCATTGGAAACTGCTAGCCAACGTTACTAAAACACTCAGTTGGGAAACTCGCACTTGAGACCCAGACCGATAACAGCGCCACCCTTTAGTGTCTAATTAAAACATGGAAGTTCATTTTTATTGCTGCTGCAAAATGGCACCGCTAGACGGTGCCACCGGCCCTTGGGCTACTCGACCTGAACCGACACGTGCAGGCGTGCAGTTCCCGGAGCGGCCGCTGCGGGAGAAATGGTGGCGTTGTGATCGACATTAGTTCGGTTCTCAAGTACGGATCGAAGCCACTTTTTCAAAGCAGGCTCTATGTCAGTTTCCCAACTGAGTTCTAGTAACGTTGCTGCTAGCCTTGAGAACAAAGGCAACAAGATGGGAGTGCTTGAAATCAACCACCCAAATTCGCATAAGGCTCCAAGAATATAAAAAATTTTGTCAATCCTTGCGTTTTTTTTTTTCATTAGGTAAACAACAATAATTCCTGATGCCTTTTTTTTTTCTTCTAATTTTAAAGTCGGTCAAAGTTTAGAACCTTCTTTTTTTCTGATCCGCGCCCGTTGATAAAGAGGAAGCACTTGGTTCACGTGACGGAACGTTCGATCGCGTTCACGTCGCGTGATTCGAGCGCGACAGTGCACCAGCGGTCGCGCGTCTCTCCCAGAACGATGCCCAAAAAGACGCCGTCCTCTTCCAGTCTGAATCGCTCCCGATGGCCCGTTGCGGAGCAGACGGTACGTGCATTACAGAATAACATCGAACAAATCGTAAGGGTGCAGGCGAGCTGGTGAATATTAACCATGGTGAATTAATTACAGACTGGGGTAGAGAAGAAACATCGAAACGTAGAAAGCACAGGATGACATCTGTCTATTTCGTTGAGACGTCGTTCTGTCTATTTTCTGTCCTACGTTTTGATATTTCTTCTCTACCCCAGTCTCAGGTTAATTCAATACGGAAGAACACCTCGATCCCCTTAAACGAAATTTTGATTTCAGAAAACAGCGCGGAAGCGCTAGGCGGGGCGCTACAAACCCGAAAGCATCACTCACAAAGCGATATCTCCAGCGAAAGAAGAGCGCGCTTGAACAAGGCCAAAAAAGCCCGTGACGTCGCCGATTCTCCTTTTCTTCTCTTCTCGCTTTGACTCCGCGAGGACGGGAAGAGAGAAGGAAACAAGACCGTCTTCCCTCCTCCTCAACAATTCTGCAGGAAACGCGACGTCGCAATTCTCACTCCAATCGCATCCTTATTTTACAAAAATACGGATATCCTTTCGAGATATCGCTTCATAAATGATGTTTTGGAGTTTGTGGCGCCCCGTTGAACATTCCTGCTACCTTATTTTGTGAAAACCAAATTTCGGTTTAGCATTTCTTTAACCCTAGCGCCAAAGAAGGATGTGGAGCCGTCCAATGTGCTGAGCTTTCTCCTGTTCTTTCCAAAAGCTTTTTTTTTTGGCACTTATTTAAAGAGGGATTGGCCAATGATCTGAATGGCTGCTAGATCATAAATATGCTATCTTTTTGTTTGTTATTTCCGAACATCCAAGCTGTAGGTATTAGCTAGGTAATCGTCTGGAATGCTGTAATGAATTTGTGCACATTGTTACGTATCTCTCGAAGAACGTAACCCTGATGCGTAAGAAATAATCGAAGGTGATGTAAGGCAACTATGCTAAAGTGGAAATACGTTTGAGGAGCTTCCCCTGAATTCTTAACCTTGCACCGACCATAGAGCTCTCCCAAATGCACAACTCACAAGCCTATTGTTAATATACCCTTTTTACGTGCTGCTTTTTGTGGTTGTGGTTTCTGTTTATGAGCAAATTTAGAAATTCGCAGTTCGATGGTAAATACCCTAGAGCCAGAGGCTCGCAGCGCGAGCACGTTTTCCCCAGAAGAACGCTTCAGGCTACGCGAGCGCACGCTTTCGAACCACGAGTCCGGAAAATCGCTCATAGGTCTTTTGCTAAATTATCCAATCATCGAAGGGAACGCAGCGAACGCAGGTACACGCGCTGCACGCACTCGCCCTCTCTGTATGCGCCAAGAAACACGGAACACGGAACACACGGAACAAAGGGGAATACGAGCGCGCGCGGTGAGGTCAGAAGGCCGAACTGGCCGAACCATGGTTGGAATGATTAGTGGGTCGGAGAGGGACTCGTCGAACGCATCGGAACGCGGAACGCCGGCGTCCGGGGGGTTGGCTTTCGCATTCGAACGTGTTCGACGAGTGCGGTAGAGGCAAAGGTCCACCCACTAATCAACCAGAGCTCCGCGTTCAGGTGTGCCCGCGCGCTCTCTTCTGCTCTTCTTCCCCAGCGGTTTCTCGGCGGAAAACGAGGACTCGGAAAGTCGAACAAATGAAACAGAAGGCACGCTATCGGCGGTAGGAATCAGTATTGCGCGTGATCGGAACAAAGCTCACGAAACAGAGCGGCGATATCAGGTGCACTATACACGCCATTAGATCACTTCTTGGCACGCCGCCACTTCTTTTTGTCTCCTCTGGGGCAAGTCATAAGACCATGGCGTTTCGCGACATTTTCGAGTATTTTTTCTGAGACCGCGTGCTGCCAGCTTCAACCACCACGAGCAATCACACCAGTCTAAAAATAACACTTAAACATCTTAGTACCCGAAACTTGACGCACCCTGCAGCGTTTCTTTTTTTGTGTCTATTTTGGACAGGTTTTCTAGCCCACATGCACCTTACTGCCAACCCCTTCCCCCCCCCCCCCCTTTTCCCAGAAAAAAAAAAAGAAAAAAAAATCAACAACAACAATATAAGGTCGGTTTTTATATGCAGAGTAGCGCTGATTTAGCGCTGTATTTCTTCCTTTGACAGCTGAATCCTTTTTTCCACTCGTCGCAAAATCGCTGAGAACTTTGGGAAACGAGATTATTTTTTTATAAAATGAGGGCTGTTATTTTTTTTCCAGCTTCTGATGAACTGCGTAGTATACACAAGAGTGTTAAATCATCTTTTGGTATTCACGGAATGCAATCCATACTCTAGCTACGTCTCCACGTAGTCACCGCACAAATTAGGACAGTTGTTATGACGTGACACAAGATTTTGGACGCCCTCCCCAAAGAAGCTTGCCGCCGAGGTCCTCAGTCCCGAGGATCGCGGCGCGCTGTCAGAGTGCTGTGTGAGCTTTGGGCCGAAAGTCGCGTTTTCTCCGACTGCATATGCGAGTTCCAGTCGAACCACCCAGCACCCGTGTTCGGTGCTGTTTGCTGGCCCTTTTTAGGGGACGTAGAAAAGACAACAGTACGGCTTTCTATCTAGGCGGCGTTGCCAGTGAGCGCTGCTCTGTATGTGCGTCAAACACCAACATTTGCAAATGAAACAAAAAAAAAAAAAATATAGCGCTTTTAAGAAGTGGAAAGGTTGCCAATGGTAGTCTACGGGAATTCTCTCCGCGCAGCATCATTTGTACCAGGCCGAAGATCGGAGTTCCCGGTACCTCTGCGGCAAGGGTACCATCCACTTCTGGAAGAACTTCGCCTTTGAGTCCGAGGTATGCGAGCGGGAACGCCGTCCCTCGGACGCGATTACCTTTTTCGTCAACGTTTAGCTTGGATGCTATATTAGCACGTGTATTTACGGCTAACCATGGCGGTTAACCATATTGGTGCTCATCCCGTACCCTTAAAGAAGCCAGAAAACGATTTTTCTACTTTCGCTAAATGCTATTTAAAACCAATCCCTAACGTTAATAAGTGAACAACATTGCTTTAGTTTTTCTTTCTAGGCAATGGCAGTTGCCAAAAAGATTCGAGAAATATGAGCATCGTTCATCCCCTCAACTTGGAGCCACAACAAGCGGCCACGTAGTCTGGTGCCCATCTTATGCCGCCAACGTTAATTACAGCCACGCGCTGGGGTCGGCAAAGTAGAAAACGAAGTGGTTGGATACGAGCCATTACCTAAGGGTCCGCCGAGGCATTGATTGTTACGAGCCGAAGTCGCGAGTGCTCACGCAGTTCTCGTGCCCAATCCATGAGCCGCGCTCGATTGCCGTCAGATGGGTGGTTTGGATCCCACAATTTCGTCTTCAAACTTTGCGAAGGCAAGATTCAAAGTCTTGCCTTCGCAAAGCCTTCTTTTAATCTCGCAATTTCACCGCGAAAAAAAAAAGAGCTGATTAGTGGCGGTTTGTGCGAGTATACGTGGGCCAGGGTAAGACCACTACGCCTCTGCAAAGTCATGAACATTTCAACCCGATCCCCTTTAATCAACCAGACGTGTAAAGTAGTTTTCAGGCTTTCAGTAACGACGACAAACATATACTGTGTGCACCATGTTGACGTAAAAAAGTGCAGAAGCAAATTTGACGCTGCGAGCGTTTTGTGAATCACGTGAAGCAGTTTTGAGCTGGAACATACCTTTTGCTGAATTACCCAAGCATCAAGGCGCATGCTACGAGTGTAGTTACACGGTTCGAGTTCACGCCGAGCGCCGACACAGCACTTGTATCGAAGTTCGTCTGCTCCTTTTGCACGGGTTGTGGTGACGTCAGAACGCCGAGCTTTGATTGTTTCTGATTAAAAGATGGTGGGTAGACCTCAAAGCAAACTGCCTTGAGATCTACCCACTATCTTTCGATCGGAGCCAATCAGTGCTCGGCATTCTGACGTCACCACAACCTTTGAAAGAAAAGCAGACGAACTTGTGCCCCGCATACGTTTGGACCGGAGTACGCGTCAAATGTTTACGCAGCACCTCGGTTAAATTCATGCTCAATGTGCATGCCCAAAATGTTGAGGCCCTCGGATAATCGACGCAGCAGCAAATCTATTCGCCTGGCAGGAGGTTCCCAGTAGCAAACTTCGCTAATCTCGTCCTCGCTGAAGTTTCACTATGATGAAAGCTAAGCTCTGGGGTTGGAACAGGGCCGTCCGTACATCCGCGTGACGCACGACATCGGCATCGAGGAGGTGCTGAACGTCTTCACGCGCGAGTGGAAGTTCACCCTGCCGCGCATCGTGCTCGTCATCATCTCCAGCCTCACCACTTGGCAGGAGTGGAGCGCTCCCAGGCAGCTCGAGAACTTCAAGGCGGGACTCATCAAGGTCGGTTTGACGCCGTCACGTTGGAATATGAGGGGAAAAAAAAGGGGGGGGGGGGGGTAATCTCTTTCTAGTAGACTGTTTGACAGCTTTCGTCAGAGGCACATAGTCACTAAGAGGCACTTAGTCACAGGAAAGCTGCCGCCGCTCGTACACACTCTGGGACTGCTACTGAACATAGTCACACGTTGTTGCCTCAATGAAAAGCCCGTTGCACTATTCGTAGTCGAAGAAGATATTAGAATGAACGAAAACATGTTCATTATGGCAAAAATAATTACCTTATCACGACCAACTATCTGGGACATTCGGTGGAATAAAAAAAGTTTCCAAGGAAATATCAAAATGCGAAATAAGTTGCGTTTTATGATATCCATGAAATTACAGTCCTCGGGAACATTACGCTATTTAGTCAAGAAAAGCAACAGTTCAGAATTTTGAAAATGTGGCCCATAGGATTCAATAAAAAAATTGTAAAGCCTTGGAATAAAAATTATATCAATCCAAAAGTTAAATTACTGCTTACTGATATTGTATTACTGTCATCTAAAGTATTTCCGGGGAATATTGAAAATGTTGTTGTTTAGTAAAAATTCTCATTTTAGTGCATGCGCCGAGTCGTAGATGATCCAGAAAGTTTGGAATGAGAAAAAATAGATAGAGAGACACGGGAGAGAACAGAAAAGTCAAATAAGTCAAAGCAGATTTTTATTTCGCTACTGTAAAACATTCCTTAAAGAGATACTGAACCAAAATTCGGAGCTCACAAAATAAGGATGGAGCGATAGGCGGGACGCTGCAAAACCCAAAAAACATCACTCATACAGCGATATCTCTAATGCATGGCCATATTTTTGAAAAAAAAAAAAAAAAAAAAGGGCGTGATTGAACACGGCCGACGAGTCCGACGAGACATGTCACGTCAGGATTCTCATTCCCTCTCCTCTTCGCTTCGTCCCCTCTAGTCCCCTTGAGCTAGTGAATCGAAGCGAGAGGAGAGAAGCGAGGCCGCTTCCCCTCATTCTCAACAGTTCCAGGAGGATCGTGACGTCATAGTCCTCGCTTGATCGCGCCCTTCTTTTCCAAAAGTCCTGCTACCCGTTGGAGATATTGGGTGTATGAGCGATGTTTTGGAGTTCATAGCGTCCCGTTCGATGCTTCTGCGGCCTTATTTTGCGAAATCAAAATTTCGGTTCAGTATCTTTTGAAAGTACTCCTCACTTCGCTGCCACTGGTTCGGTGTACCGGCCGTTAGATGTCATCCCACGAAAAACACATTTAACAAATTTAATTATTGTATTGGGAAAGGAAAAAAATCAGCAATAAGGGACACTTTATTTTTTAACTTTTTTTAAGATGTCGATTATTACTTCGGGTAATTATAATAACTGACCAGTAGAGTCCTGAGATTTGACAGTTAGCATATAATGAGAAAGAGTCTAAGTGACACTGAGAACTATTTGACAGCCTTGGCAGTGCGTTGTTTTGAATCACAGTTACAAAGAATAGCTCGCGCGCTGGCTGTGTGCACGGTCTTTTCTGGCGTGCTCGTTCCGGAACATTATCCGCTATTACTCAAACAAACGAATTAGCCTATCACTTTTTTTTTGCGCGTTCCTTAAATATCTTTAGAGTCCCGTTCCCTAACGGCGATTTGCAATAGCTGTGTCTGGGCTAGACCGTATCCGTCATTAACGGAACTCAGGTTTTGACGGAAGGCCATAACCGAGGAGAAAAACGCATCACCACACAATAAAAACCGATTCTTTAATTACGTTTCTATGAAGAAAACGTGCACAAGAAACGCGTTTAGCGGACGTCTACAATGCAAAAACACCCCTAATTCTGTTAGCTGTATTCCGCCCATCGCTTCTAATTACACACGTCGTTTATAGGAAGTATTCAACACTAATGAAATCAATATTTAAACGCGGTCGAGAGTAAGAAAAAAACTATTCAATTGCACTTAACAATAATACAAACAATATTTAAAGAAGACAAAATACACATGTCTTTTTTAATAAAAAAGAAAAAAAGAAACGCGAGGCGAGAGCTAAAATACTGTTTCATCGCAGTAGTAGGACTATTGTCGAAAATCGTGGATGTTTGACATGCTTGGCACGAGGATTTCACAAATAGGTAATTTTAGGGGTTTTAATTATAACAATTAGTTACACAAGTAAGGCCAAAAAATTGGTCGATGTATGGGTGTACTCTGCCGCGTAAATTTCCGTAGAACTGCGTGTGGGTGGCACAAAAATGAGGGGGGGGGGGGGGGGGGTTATCGCTTCGCCGAGTCGCGCTCGAGAGTTGCGTGAACTGTCCGTGCTGTAGAGAACTCGAGCTGGGCCGCTCGGCCGCTGTCCAGAGCGATGAGCGAAGATTGTGGAATCTCGGCTGACGGAGCGGCGTCTATCGCCGTTTCATTCAAACAGGAGTGCGTAGCGTTGAAGCGAGCAAGACAGCAGATGTGAAATCTCTGCAGAAACCACTATTGTTGGTTGTCTATGAACTGCGATAGCATTCGTCTAGGACAACCTCAAGGACGACGCCTGAGATGAAGTACTTGAGATTGCCCTAGACGTCAAAGATGACGTCTAGGGCGATCTCAAGAACGACCTCTAGGACGACATCAAGGTCGTCAGGTCCTTGGAAGAGGGTGCGAATGTGAAGGACTGTGAGAATGTGAGGTGAAATAATTTACTGGACATACCTACTGAGCATTAGGAGGCCAGAAATTCCAAGAAATCGGGGGGGGGGGGGGGGGGGGGGGAGTAGCTAAAGAACGCTATCGCATTAAAAGGACGCGCGTGCGCACTGCACGGCTTTCGGCAGCAGGCACGGCGCGCCGTGAGGGAGTGCGGCGATGGAAATCGGTCGGCGCTCCGGTGTTATCTGTGTGACCTCACTTCCGTGAGAAAGTTTTTGTGACATCGATCTCCCAACTTTGCACCCCCTTACATGCGCGGAGACAGATGTAGTTCTACGTAAGAAACTTGACAAATTAAACTTTTAACAGTCTTGTAATTCCAAGTGCATTTAATAGGACGGAAGAGGGGCTTCACCGCAACCGAGGTCTATATGAGGTGAAGCACCCTTGCCGGTAGACGAGCTGTCTGCTCTCCGTATTTGAATTTCCATCTCGCGATCTCAATGCTCTCTCATGTTCTCACGAATGAGCGAGTATGTACCAAAATGTGTAACATAATGGTGTTCGCTCAGACGCTAAACAAAATTAAAAGTACACTGTTATTGCCGTGGCACTCGACATCTGTCCGCAGTAGTTCGTTTTGTACGCGCACCGATTTTAAGAATCAGGGGAGCGATGATCTCGTGATATGAGTTAGAAAAATTCCCCGAACGCGTTGGGCCATGGTAGGCGGCCAACACGACGGCCATGTGGATCATGACGAACGGCGTGAACACGGGCATCGCCAAGGAGGTGGGCGCCTGGGTGAACGAGGAGCTGGTGCAGCGCCTCATCATGCGCTGCCACCGGCACCCCCACACCGACTTCGAGAAGATGCCGCCGCTCTGCCTGCTCGGCATCGTCCGCGAGGACCTGCTCACCTGCGCCGACAAGTTCGACGCGAACAAGGTACCGCTCTTTGCTAGGGACCGGATTCTGAACAGAACTATCCGTTGCTTGCCTATCGCTTGTATCTTTCATTCTGAAAATAGCCTTTTACGTACGCGAAGCAGGCTTAAGCCTGTTTCACATGGTGCGTATGGTGCAAAGCGCTCGACGCAGTGTAACGACAGGCGATAGCGTCTTCGCGCGGCGGTTGCGGAACCATTCGCGCGGCTGCGCGCATCGCCGCTCGTTCCGCTCTCGCTCTTCATCCTCCGAAGACTGGTAGCCGCCATCTATGAGCCACGGCAGTAACCAGTTGTCTGGTTGCCGCCGTCACTCATAGATGGCGGTAGCTGTCCAGAGTTCGGTGTCATAATTTCTAATCCGGCGGACACGATCCTGGGGAAACTAGCCCTTAACAGCTCCACTGTAAAATTTTTGGGCGGCACCTGAAGTATGTGCTATGTCCACAGGCCTTTTGCTGCGCGAGACGGAAAATTGCTAAGAGATCAGCACCACGTAAAACGGGTTTATCGCGTAGCGTACGTTATACACCATAGTGCCTCGATAAAAGCTCAATATTGTCAGCTTCATGCTATACGAGGAACCTAATAAGCCATGTGATGAAGACTTCGTAAGAAAAGCTTCGTTTAGCAAAATAATTGCATCGCGGTTACCTTCGACATATACCAGGTTTGAAACCTGTCTGTCAGAGTCGTTATCCATCGACTCATGTTTCAGACGTTACACGGCGCGTGCTAAGTAAGATGCTTTGATCTTTAAAACTGCCTACCGATACTGCCTGTTAACGCGTTCGCCAATAATCACCAAGCCAACTGTGCCCAGGACGGCGCCATCTTTATCGAGAACGTGGGCAGCAGACCCGAGGAGAACCGCTTCGACCTGAACCCGGACCACACGCACTTCATCGTCGTCAAAGACGACACGGTCAACAAGACGGGCCTCAACTACTTCATGCTCAAGCTCGAGCAGCACCTTTCAATGACCTGCGAAGACGACTCGGGTGAGTGCAGGCGCACGACGCAGTGTTGGACTCATTCACCTACGCCTACGCTGTTTGAAAGGGCAGATTTAAGAGGGGGAGGGGGGGGGGGGGGCGCTTAAGCTTTTCAGGGGTAACTTTAATTGTTTTTTTTTTATGGAAAATACCACATACACTTAAGGTTCTTTTAGGAAAAAACGTTTTTAGTTTTTGGTGAATTTGCAGTTATTAGGTTAACAATATAGATCTGGACAACGCTACACCCGCGGTATCACATCTGTCTGTGACGTAAAATATCTCTGCGGAACAACGGCTTGCTTGAACTAGGCATGCGACGCTCGGTTTATATCGTTATATAAGTTCATCCTCCTCTACATTTTTGCGAGCAATCACGATTCAAAAGCCATTCTAACTACCGTGGGTAAAAAAAAAAAAAAAAAATACAACGAAAAAGCGCTTTGTTGGGGCATCACTCTGACAACCGTGGGCAAGCCTTAGAGAGGATTGACCGTCAGACGAACTAAACCTACCAGGAGTAAGATGGCGGCGCCCAGAATCTGCATTTACAAACCTGAATACCGAAAAAAGAATGCTGCATATTTAACAGAATTAAAGGTGTTCAAGTGCTCACTTCCTTTAAATAGGGAGTATTTTCACTGGCGGCCTTAGCTGTATTCTTTTCGCACCATGAAAACTGTTGTTCATGGCAGAGGGATACGTTGCTTTACCCACAGCTCGTGCTGACGACGACATGTGAATGAACTTCCTATTGATGTAAAACAGTTGTTTGCGTGTAGTCTGGCTCAAGATGAAAAAGATTCGCGCTTTCGGTTCTCGTTTCGCTCAGTTCTTGAGAAAGCTAACCGGTTTTTGCGGATTTTACGAATTGACATTTTTAAAAAGAAGCAAATAACTTTTTTTTTTTTAGAAAAAAAAGAAATATTAAAAGACAACTCCCCCAGCTTACCACTTTACTACAATACTGAAAGACGTCTACAAATCTCTCTAATGCGAAATTAGAATTCAGCTCTTGAGGAGGAAGAATTAAGGGAGGGTATGCTGCTTCTCCTCCTCCGTACCCTCCCCTCCTCCCCTTCTTCTCTCCCCCTCCATACCCTTCCCTCCTCCTCCTCCGTACCCCCTTCTCCTGCGTACCCCCCCCCTCCTCCTCCTCCGTACCCCTACTCCTCCTGCGTACCCTCCCATCCTCTTCCTCCGTACTTTCCCCTGCTCCTCCTCCATACCCTCTCCTCCTCCCACAGTTTCCCCGCTAAATTTAGCTTAGAAATTGACGCCATGTGACCTCAACACCAATTCAGTTTCCCCGCTAAATTTAGCGCGAAAAATGACGTCACATGACTTCGTGTTACGTCACCCATGAACAAATTCAGTTTCTCCGCTAGATTTAGCAGGAAAACTGACGTCGCGTGACCTCAACACCAATTCAGCTTCCCGCTAAATTTAGCGCGGCAATTACGCCGACGGCGACGGCGACGTCGTGCTCGCGTAAACGACGCCTAAGGGCTCATTCACACTGGAAGCGGATCCGCGTTCGCAAAGCGGTTGCGAACGCGCTTGTATAAGGATTCAGTACAATTGCACGCGCACACGATGACATCAAATGCGCGTGCAATTGCACTGGATCTTTATACAACCGCGTTCGCAACCGCTTCGCGAACGCGGATCCGCTTCCAGTGTGAATGGGGGGTAAGAGCTGCGCTCTAAAAAAACAAACCCCGTTTGTCCCCCTTTGTCCGGCAACCCGACGCAGCGTCCACGCTACGGCACGGGTGCGTGGATCCCCGCACGCTGTGCTCGGCCGAGATCCCGCTGATCGCCGTCGTGTGCCAGGGAGGCACGGGCTGCAACAAGATGGTGCTGGAGCACATCAAGAAGCAGCTGCCCATCCTCGTCATCCAGGGCAGCGGGGGCGTCGCGGACCTGCTCGCGCTCGCCTACAACGAGATCGACAGGAGGTGCGCCACGCACTCGCAAACCGCTCGATCGCTCTGTTTGCCTTCTCATAGGCACGTTTTCGAGCCGCCGAATGGAGAATATACTGTTCGTCTCCTCGATTTAGTTTATAAAAAATCATCTTCAAGCGGCGAATCCCCTGTGGTTCTCATACATTGCATCCAACTGAATGTTAAAGTTTTCGCCAAGTGTATGATATCCAAAATCGTAAAACAATAACGCACAAATTTAATAATTCATGCTTTATTACCAGAGCAGTAGTTTATACCGTGGTAATGATATACCGCTCAAAAAACGTATTGTAAAGCTTGAGTTAAAAAACAAATCTTAACCAAGGTTTTCGTAATTTTTATTCTAATAATACGTTTATTCGAAAAAAACAAGAAAATGTGCATGATGCTGAAACCTGCAGAAAAAGTCTGTCATAGTGACAGCTCTACCAATCCAAGGGCCGCTGCACTGGCAGTATCACACCATGCAGGACACATAATAAATGAATAATTCCGGCATCAGCTATTGAATCGGATGGCGTTTCTTCCGAAATGCTTGAATCACGTAGCCATCATTGATGCGCGCTTTTGGCTGCGGCACTCGCCGATGTCGTTGATTCTGATCGGACCCCGTCGCAGGGGCGTGACTCTCTGGGACCCCGAGTTCATCGAGAACGTGCTCAAGCCCGAGCTGAGCTCTCGCATCTGCCAGATGTTCCCCAAGTTTAGGGACAACGCAATCTCCAGGAACGTCTTCAAGGACAGGATCGTCGAGTGTCTTCGCTTAGCCTGCCAGGTGCTCCGCACTCAGCAGCACGTACCCGCGTCAACATAAACGCAAAAACCACCAAATGACGTCGAGTTCTGCTATGCTACCGAGAAACTAAGGGAAAGGGCGCGGGGACGTCGGAACGCCGAGCTTTCTGACTGGAACGATGAGTGGGTAGACGTAAAGCTGTCCGCCTTTGTCTCTATTTCCTGTCTGAACGCTTTCAAATGCTAACGCGGAACGCTGGACGCCAGCCTTTGGCAACCGAACGCATTCGACGACTGCAGTGCCAAAGCCTGGCAGATCGTCACAAGAAGCGGCCACCGAAATGGAAAAGGTGGAGCGGCAGATAACGGATGAAAGAAGGGCCACGTGACTGGCGCCCCGCTCCGGCGAGACGCCGAAACACACTTCTCCCGAGCTCACAAGTGTGTTTCGGGTCCTCGCCGTTGCAAAAGCTGTGCGCTGACGTCCGGGTTACCCGACAAATGGCTCTTCGATGCTCTGTGCTACCAGATACTCGTGCTCAAAATCTGCAACCGGGCACTCTATGGCTCGGTCATCAAACTGCCCGGCTTTGGGAGTATAGAGGAGGCTATGCGCATAGTTGCTGACAAAATGAGAACGGCGAGGTGTGTCTTTCCAATGCCTGGCGTTCAGCGCGTGCTCCATGCCTTCCGTCGTGTTTTGGCTGCGCGCTCGCACGCAGCACGAGACGCCGAAGCCTTCTAACCCAGCTAATTATGCTTTGAAACTTAACCAGGTAACTGTTACCCTATCTTAGTTTTAATTTATAAAATTGGAAAAAAAAGCGGATCTAATACAAAAAAAAGAACTTCGTGTGACATTACAGAAATCAATCTTGCACTTCTTTCTTTGTCAACCCATAACCCCTAGCATGCAAGAGAGTGGAGGAGATGCTTTCATTATGTCTAGCGATTTATTTAGTTTAATCAACACTCGATAAAAAGAAATCTAGCTAAGACCCAGTTTCATCTACACCTTTTTTCACCTAAAAAAAACAAGAAAAAAAGGGGGCGTAAACGTGATTAATTTAGTTCTGTCTGCATCTGAACCTGTTTGCTTTCATTATGTTATTTGATGCCAGGTTCACGTGACCTACAGAGCATCAGAAGACACGCTCATTTGTCTCCATTGCACTCTGCGCGTAGACTCAAGAACAGATGTACTTTACGGTTATCAACATCCATCATCATCGGAACAACCTTCAGCACCTGGACGACATCTTGCTCAAAGCAGTCTTTAAGTGTGAGTAGCCCCTCAGAAATGGCACGCGTCTGACAGACTAAAAAAGATAAAGACATTAAGAATTCTCTGTAATGCGAAATTAGAGCGCAGCTCTTGAGGAGGAGGAGGAAAGAGTACGGAGGGGAGAGTATGCTCCTCCTCCTCCCCTCCCATTTGGCAGGAAAAGTTTTCTAAATTTTCCGCTAAATGTGTGAAAAAGTTTCCCGCTAAATTTAGCGGGGAAACTGACGTCACGTGACCTCAACACCGATTCAGTTTCCCCGCTAAATTTAGCGAGGAAAATGGCGTCATATAATTTCGTGTTACGTCACCCATGAACAAATTCACTATCTCCGCTAGATTTAGCGAGAAAGTTGATGTCACGTGACCTCAACACCAATTCAATTTCCCGCGAAATTTAGACGGGCGGTATACGCTGGCGCCGACGGCGACGCCTCGAAACGCGGAAACGAGCGTCTAAGAGCTGCGCTCTAAAAAATATAAAAGTAAGGCGATCATAAACGTGTTTACGAATATGATAAGCCATCTGGAAAGTAACCTTGCTGGGAAAGCTTTATCAAGCATGAACAGTCTTGACCGACACTACTGCCTTTAGAAGGTTAAGGAAGCCGTAGGACAGTATAGATAGCCTCTAAAGCGGCACACACACGCATACGCACGCACGCACGTACGTGTGCACGCACGGACATACACATACACACACGAATACTACGACAATGTTTTCGTTCTCCTCCCTTATCCTGTTTTATATCAAGTTCACCAGGTAATACACGCCACTGCAATGTTTTAGTGCTTAACCGGCGCAAAGATAGCGCCCGAGCTGTTCTTTGCCATAACTGACGACAATGCCTTTCAATGCGCTTGTTCGTTTGTTGATGCCTGCTGGAATTATTGAACGCAGCGCAACTGAAACAGCACCAGGCTCATCAAATGAAAAAGGACCTCCTTTTGACGCTGGATTGGAACTGCCCCCATGTGGCCATGACCAAAGTCTTCTCGAAGGACTCCGCCCAGCAGTACCAGGCAAGCGGATGTGGTCGCGGACAACTTAAGAAATAACCAAAGTTTCTTCGATCAAAGCTATTCGCAACTCCACGCGAGGTGACGCCACCTAGCGGAAAAGACGAGAAGGGGATAAGCGGGGAGCTACCACTTAACCAAGTGTGCAGCGGAAATAGCGCTGCCTGGCGACCGAAATGTGAAACGGTAAAGGGGTTTGAACGCGCGAAGTTGAGCTTGCACGTATGAAGTTCACATATGAAGCACATCCGAGGACGAAACAATGCTAAAACTAGAGCCGCCAAATAATCTACGCTTAAAGTATCGGCGCTTCATTCCCCGACTGTCTCGTGGTCGTCGCCATTTTGTTGCCTAGTGCAGAGTTGCTGCAATTGTCAATAGTTACGATACGGCGTCTGAAAGAGTGGTGACACGATTTCCACCTGATGACGTCATAGAAGTGTCACGCTGTCGCCGGCCGCGATCCTAGCGGCGTCACGGCAGCGGTGGTGGATGTGACAGACGCCTGTTCTGCTGCAGGTCGTTATCCAGCTTGACAGTTCACGGAAGCGTCGGCAGCAAGGAGTTGGGACGCCGCGACGACAGAGACACTCGCGTTTGCTCGCGCTTTCTGCCGGAACTTCTACGACCAACCGCCAGGATCGCGACGTCCGACAGCGTGACACTTCGGCGACCTTTGTGACGTCATTCGTTGCCGCTCCGGGACCACTTTCAGTGCACGGGCGCAATAGGACGCTAAAGACACCAGTCGAATACGCGTTCCCGGTTTTACAAAACGGTGCCAGGAAGCTCAGGCGATGATATTTTTCTCTGTCGCAAATTATTTCGACATTTTTGGAATGCAGAAAGGCGTTTTCTGTCATTTCAGATAAAACTCCCGAGAACTGGCAACAATGATTTCAAGGAGTTGGATGACTGGTGTGTCCATACTTTGAATCGTTGTTTACTTAGCGGCTCAGCGGCTTACTTAATGCAACTACTTGTCCGGCTCTGAATAAAGCCTCTTTTATTTTATATTTTCCAGATTGACCGAGAGGACTTCGAGTACGCCCTGTTGCGGCCCAAGCGGGAGGAGTTTTTGCACATCTTCCTCAACCAGGGCTTCCAGGTGCACAAGTACCTGTCTCCCAAGCGGCTGCGGCAGCTTTTCGTCAAGATTCAGCACGAGGAGTTTTTCCGCTCCGTTTGCTGGGAAGGGGCCCTGGGCCGCAGCCTGGTACGCTCACGCGTCCATATTCAACGGAAATTCTCCAAAAACAATTATTTTACTCCGGTGTCACTATGCTGGCATGTAGCA
The DNA here is from genome assembly GCF_016920785.2 of Ixodes scapularis. Lineage (NCBI taxonomy): Eukaryota > Metazoa > Arthropoda > Arachnida > Ixodida > Ixodidae > Ixodes > Ixodes scapularis. Next base: position 15,513,567 of record NW_024609868.1, on the reverse strand, counting down.
GTGAATTAATAAAGGGAGCTGTAAGTACGTATTTAAGAAGGAGCATCTACGCTTTTATGCGAAGAAATTAAAACACAAACAAAACTAAAGGTAGCGTAAAAAGAAAAGGTGGGAGGGGGGGTCTGCATGACAAGATGAACTCGAAAAGGGTTGCCGAGAAAAGGCTGTTTTTCCTTTTTTCGAACATAAGTTTCGACGGGTTTGCTGCAAGGCAGCCACATGTCTGCTGATGATATGGGTACGCTCCTAATATGTTAATTTTAAACGACGTTCTTGCAATTTCGAGCGATGACGTCAATCGAGACAATTTTTAGAAGGTCTTCGAAGGAACCTATCTGTACGCCACTATGTCCCTGCTCATGTAAGCAAGTATTTGCATTTGCAAGCCTGTCAAAGCTGTCTCCACGCGCATGCTGCATGCGCTTGCACGTATGAGACACTAGTCAGGACACCATGCTCGCAATTGCCATAGCCTCCCCTATACTCACCAAACCTGGGGGAGACGGGGGGGGGGGGGGGGAGGAGGAGGGTGGATTGGTGGCCGAGTGGGCTAGCGCACACCAGCTCGGAGCACGTGGAGCTAAAGTTCGCGCTGCAGAACCCAGGATCCTGAGCTCAACCCCAACCCTGCCCGTTTCGATCTGGATGAGCATCGTACCGGCGTGCCGTTGTGTATCACTACTGCGCGGTGCACGAAAATATCCCAAGCTAGAGGTTGTAGTGCACTAGGTAAATTTCTCACCTGCAGCTGACAGACTCGTCGCCTGTTGATGCAGACCAAGTTTTAGGCTGTATAAACATACACACAACCCAATTTCTCACAAGGCCTGGCAGTTCGACGACGGAGCCATATAGTGCCCGGTCGCAGATTTGGAGCGCGAGGATCTGGTAGCACAAAGCATCAAAGAGCCATCGCCCGGGGAACCTAGACGTCAGCGCGCAGCTTTTGCAGTGGCGAGGACCCGAAACACACTTGTTCGCTTGAGAGAAGTGTGTTTCGGCGTCTCGCCGCAGCGAGGCGCCAGTCACGTGGCTCTCCTTTCATCCATTGTTTGCCGCTCCATCTTTTCCATTTCGGCGGCAGCTTCTCGTGGCAATCAGCCAGGCTTTGTCGGTATATAGACCTTTTCATCCTCCTCCGCATGGGCGCTGCCATCCTGGAATCACGTGACGCGGCAGCCATTAGGTTGCTTCAATTTGCTCCTCCGCTCTCCCCTCCGCACCTTGGCGGATGCGTTGTATCCGTGTTTTTCGTTGCGTTTCACCGCGCTTTCTGGCCTTGCTTCGGAAACTGTAGTCCGATATGTCTACTCGACGACTAAAGCATCACGAGAATTTAAAGGTTCTTATGTTAACTGTGGTTTGTTTAGTAATAGTAACGGAACATTCCCAGTAAGAAGCGCGTATATTTATATCGCGCATTTAGGATCGGAAGGCGTAAAGAATAGTCAGCGCAAGGAGACTATCGTTATTTCCTGAAAGTATCGTTCTTTGCATTCATAATATATCGAAAACAGTTGCTTTTGATTATGTAAGGAAACTCGCGGAGGAGATGGACAACGAATGTTTAACTTGTATTTTATCTGATGCTAGAAGTAATGGTACGTCAACACCAGGTGAATTGTTTGTTCTTAACATCACACCTACATGTTGATGAGGTTCTCAATATTTTTTTGCGACATGAATATTCGGTTGGTCGGTTTACTTATGAAGTTTAAGAAATTGTATACCGTGCTCGCTTCCATTTCGACAGTCATTTAAGTGATTTATTGATTATATTTAGATAACCAGTGTCATCCACTCAATTTATTTTAACACAAAGGTTGGGACTTCCCGCGTAAGAAACTGCCATAGACACTTAACGGTAGCGAGTTTTAGAATAGCGTGCACAAAGAAATAACGCCGTTTCTATTTGCAAATCCAAAACGCGATTTGGGTTCGGCGCACGCTCAATAATGACGACGCTTTTTTTTTTTTTTGCGTGCGCTGTTTTAGTTTTTGTGCGTATCTAAAATCCTCAATATTTTACGCAAAAAAAAAAAGAGCCGTTTGCATAACATTTTTTTTAGTCCAGGATTGTCGAAGGTGCATAGAGGTTTACTTTTGGTGGCTGGCGACGCCTAAATTTAGAGAGCGAATCTGTTCAAAAAAATTAATATTTGTTCACACAGGTTCGTAAAGTGGTGCCTAGCGCTAGAATTCAGCCAAACTATCCGAGGCATTTCTCTTCCAAAGCCCTTTAATTTTATTTGGCCACTTTAACGGAAGACAAATGCCAGATTTAATTTGACGGGCCTGTCACTTATATCTTGAGTAAGCAAATGTTCATATAAAAATAATTTATTTTCTAGGGCCAATATCGCGAAATGCTGCTCATGAGTACTTTAGCAGGGTTGACAATTTAAGAAACTTCCTACTCAGCATGTCAAAGCATGCTCGAGTACTGAATTAAAAAAAAAAAATACGCCGAGATGATACTACTCCTTTATACCATTTATCTGCGTCATTACACGAAAGGTTTTACTCTGCGAAGTTCATTAAAGGTTGGGTGCCCACGAAACCGAACAGTGAGTCGTAAACTCGCGAGTTTATCTGTTCTGGCCGATTCAGCACATTGCTGATCAAGCTGTCGATATGCTTATTTACATTCACATGTTAGTCTTTTCATTATATTGTTTTTCTGGAAACTGGTGTCATCGGGTACGGCTGTATACGATGGTAATTTCCCCTGTACATCAGTCAGGCGTTTCGCAACCGACCATAATCAGCTACATCAAAGGAGTGGGTAAACAAAAAGCCCACAATTTAGGCTAAGATACATCTCGTAGTCCTCAAGGTGACTCAATACCATTGTTTCATTTGTTGTGTGCTACAAGGAAACCAATCGAATCACAAAATTAAGCAAAAATAACGTAAAACAGCAACACATCCGCGTTCACGTTGAAACCGAAACCAACCAAAGTGAAGCAACCTGATGGCGCCGAGTGTGTCAGCGCCCTCTATCCACCGGTGAGGCAACTAATAAAATGAAAAGGTCTATAGGAGGCTATACAATTACGTATACATGGTTTGTACGTGACGCTATCGCACCATGGTGGTGTTCATTTCTATTTGCTCTTGCAAAAAAAAGTATATATATATATATATATATGCATGCATATATGTTCGGTGGTGCGTAATGTACGCTGCAAAAGGTTACGCGCTTAGAAGCAAGATTACCACAATGGCACCAGATGTGACGTCAATGCAAGCCATGTACAGCAGGGTGACCTAAAAGGGATGTTTTATTTACAAATGAGTATATACATAAGTATATACATGACTCATGCATGTATATACTCATCACATTATCATGTTCATTAGACGTGGCACCGCGGGCCTCCATGGTACGGGCTGCTGCCTTTCCGCGGTTCCGCGGCTCTCCTGAGCCAAATAAATAAAGACTAAAGACATCCTCACGACTTTTCTCCACGAGAACGGTATCCCAGAGACGACCGGTTGAAACGGCCGATGCATGCTATTGTTCGATAGTCTAAGTCTAGATTTCTGTAGAGTCGTTCAAATTATTTTAATGTTGTTTTTCCTTCTATAACCAAGCCAAGAATATCCTCTCTCAAATCGTTTGCATCGCAGCTGTCGAAGATTGGTAAGAACTTCATTGAGGTGGACCTAAACTGGCTGATTGAAACCACGACGGGACTGCGCGATTTCGTCGACCCGGAGGAGCTCTCCATGAACACCGCCCTGGGGATGTACATTCAGGTGGGTACTTTGAATAACGACGCTTGGTAATACCACCCGTGTACGATATGCACGATTTACCACTAACTTTGGTGACTGTATTCACACTAAGATGTATAAGTACTACAGATTCGGGAGAGCATAATGATGAATGAGCACTCATGGAAAAGCAGAGTTCCTTTCGGATGTTTTGAGACCATTTCCGCGCGTTGGCCCAGTTCATTCGACTGTGTTATCTGTCTCTGGAACTTCTCGAACTAGCAGACGTGGATGCAAGGCCCTTCCAAATGTTTTTTGTGTTTTTTTGGCCTTGTTGTTTTGACAATGGTGTCCGTGCCCCGTCGTTTTGACGATGGTTATCGTGTTCGCAGCTTCGCTTTTCTTATTGCCACATATGTTTCCATGACTTGCAGCTCAACTTGCAAACAATATGACTTGCCAGGGTCAACACGTTGCTTTGGCCGGCCAAGCTAATATTAAATAAAAAATAATTGAGAAAGAATTTTTTTTTTTTTTTAACCGACGTCCACCTAAGCCTAATATTGTCAAAACGAGAGATGACATTGTGGGCGCCCTCAGCATCTATTTCAGTAAAAGAAACTTATCAACAAGAAAGCAAACAATATCTATTTTCTTGCTGACAAGTGTTTTCCACCGATACAAATCCCACGAGCGTCCACTATCACGAGATCTGTTTTGACGATATTAGGCTTAGGTGGACGTCGGCTCATCAAGAAGTTTTATTTTCTCAATTATGTTTTATCCGGGTAACGTCATGCTGTCCAACTTTTGCGTTTTATCCCAACCGCTAGCGTCACATTCTCACGAAGTTTAATCTTTCTGCGATGCATATTTCTTATTTACCTGGCCGAAAAACACGGTTCTCGTTTCTCGGGAACTCCCTGCATAAACTCGCTTTATAAAAGTGAATTCGCACTAGGAGCCTCCACGTAGAAGGTTGTTTTATGCGTTTACAGTAGGATCGGTTGGCGTCGCACACAAAAACACACAAAACAAAACAAACTGTCTACAATGTTTCCCATACTAATATGTGGCTTTGCAAACACTAACGCAGTACCTGGTGAAACTTTCTAATTTTCGCAAATTCCATCTCGCTCATTGTACGGTGTCATGCACAGGATGCCGCCTCGGCGGAACGCAAGGCCCTGGTGATGCTGTCTCTGTGGGCGGCCTTCTCGAACCGGCGGAAGACGGCCGAGGTGCTGTGGCGCAACTGCGACCAGCCCGTGCACCTTGCCCTGCTCATCTCCATGACGTACGAGAAGCTCACCCTGTACGTCTACGAGGGGACCATCAAGCAAGAGCTTCTGGACACCAGCAGGCAAGAGCAGACGGAAGTTGTAGTACAGCAAGAAAAGAAAAGATGCAAACCGCCTTTTCGTGTCTTTACGTAGTACCCACTTAAAACAATCGTTTTCGTAAAAAAAAAAAAGGTATTTAAGTTGTACATTTGTATAAGCCACACTGTATTCTGATGTGATATTTTGGCTAAAACAGACGGTTGTACTTTGTAGGACCGTTTACTACCAGCCTCAAGCATCTGAATGTCCCGCGCTGGCGCGCGAGACCGAGCCCCCCGCGGACCTTATCCGATATTGGCGATGATGATGATGACGTAAGAACCTGAAGGTTAATACGCCAATACCCCCCTCCCTCTCCCACCCACCCCTTTTGGCAGGAGAAAAAGGGTGGAGGGGTAATATAATGCCACAGTGTTGTCGGTGGGCGTGCAGTGCGAAGAAAGACAGAACCTTTGGTGTGGTTGTTAACCTGTCTGTGATGAAAAGCAGGTGGGTTTCATTGTTTGGGAGAGGGCGGTTGAGGCGAGACGTACGTCTTGAGGCGGCTCACACGAATGATTTCGTCATGCCTATAGCGTCCATCACGCGGCGGCAAAAGGGGTACCGCGTAATAGGTCACGGAAGTCAGTTGTCTGGTTATACGACAAGGGACTATATATTTACGTAGAAAATTAGCTTTGAATCCCTGTTTTCTAGTAGGCATCCACACCAACACTGCATCTCCAGGCGCGTAGGTTGAAGCAGTGTGCCATATCGTATGAGTCTTCGCGGTACGCAGTTGGTTAGCAGTCGGTTAGCAGTCCGGAGTTAAGAAAGCTGGCGACACACCTCCGCGCGCCATCTATAGTTCATGATCAACTCGTCGCTATTGGTCGTTGTATTTGGAAAATTGATGTCGATGGTGCAAGTTTCCTCTCTTCTATACAAAAAAAGGAGAAAAACTGGTGGTGCTGGTTTTTCTCCTTTTTTGGCCAGAATGGCAACCCAATTGTAATGATCGGTGGCAATGTACATCGCGATCATGTCAGCGAGAGTTTGATGGAAACGATCAGTCAAGCCGTTGGTTTGAGGATCGCCATAAAGCCTGATAGGGAGATGTCGTGTGATGGACGACGTTGCACGCTTTGAAGACTTCTTCAACGGTTTCGAAAAAGAGCTTAAGACCTATGTCACTTATAATAACTATTAGTTCCCTATGGAGTAACAGGATGCCAGAAAAAAAAATGTGGTGACATATTCAGCTGAAGCATTTGAACCTAAAGCTGTTTCATCGTGTCGGGCGAAGTGATCGACAGCAGTAACAATCCAACGATTTTCTTGTTAAGCTAGTAAGAATGGGCCGAATAGGTGTATGCCAACTCGTTCGAATGGAAGATTGGGACAACCTAACGGCCGCAGTAATCCGTCTGGTCCACTGGTAGGGCGCTTTCGTTGTTTGCATTGCAAGCATGCTTGTACGTATTTGAAAACAGTATCATAAAGCTTGGGCCAATAATAACCTTGCTTGAGTCGTGCATGTGTTTTGTAAACTCCCATGTAGCCAGCCGTAGGTTCGTCATGAAAAGCGCGAAGGAGGTCGGCGCGCATATGTGTAGGAACTACTAGGAGCTAGCGGTTTCCAGAAGGCCAAAATTTGTGTCGATAAAAAATTCCACCCCTTCACAGAAAGGAAAAAAAAATAAGATAAATCACTGCATTTGTTTCCGCAATGCTAAATCAAGATACTGTTTGGTTGTTGTGAATAAGTAATGATTTATTGAATTCAGGGATCCTTGCGTTGTTAAGTGGAAAAGGAATTGTAGCTAGGTGAAAAAACATCGTCAACTTATATCGTCACCCCCCCCCCCCCCCCTCCCCCTCCGGGCCCATCTAATTTTGGCGAAAATGATGAGATCGATATATATATATATATATGTGTGTGTGTGTGTGAGGGGGGGGGGGGGGGGGGGTGTCCGCTCGGAGCAGCGTACCTGCGTTGATAATGTATATTGTGATCGCGATGTATGGACAAGCGGGAGCCACTTTTATTATCCTCACGACCGAATCGAACGACAGATATAACCCCCGCAGAAAACTGGCGAAATTAAGATCTAGATTTAAAAAAAAAGAAGAAACAACCGCATTTAGTTGCACCATTGTATAAGACGCACGATGGCAATTTTGAAACAAGAAAACCGCGAATGATACACCGGAAAATAGGATAAATACATATTTCTCTCCTGGCATTATCTTTGGCCTCCTCATCAAGCTGTGGATGCAGACTCGCACAAGAATGATGTTCTGCATGAAACGGTGAAACCGGAGTCTCCCGGAAAACATAATATTATCCGAGCGAAAAGTCTCGAAACAAGGAAAATAGAGCTAGGGTCACCGACAAAATGATGACGGCAGGGAGCCGGCACTCGTAGGCAACGCACGGCAGAAGGCAACGAAGGCGTGCTAGAACAATATGCCACCCTAAAGACAAGGCCCCGCATGACGTCATCGTTAGTGGATCTACGACCCGACCCCAAGCGGCCTCCACGCTGAAACTCAATGAGAGCCGCCCCAAAAGCGGCAAACCCGTCCGACCAGGCGTTGCCGCCTGCGAGTGCCACGTTCGTTGTGAGACGTTACGAGACGCGCTGGCGGCAGCGGCGACGCATAGTACGCGGAGCGCAAGTTCGTCTGCTTCCTTGGCAGAGCTTTTGGTGACGTCAGAACAACGCTGAGCTCTGATTGGCTCCGCTTGAAAGAATAGTGGGTAGACCTCGAGGCCGCTTGCTTTGAAGTCTGCCCACTATCCTTCCAGTCAGAGCCAATCAGAGCTCGGCATCTTTCTGACGTCACTGCCGCTCCTGCGCAAGAAGGAGACGAACTTATTCTCTGCATAGCTGCTTTCTTCCCACTTAAAGCGAAAGCTCGCGCTGTAGAATTCAGGGGTCCTGTGTTCGATCCCCACCCATGCCCGTTTCGATCTGGATGAGCATCGTACCGGCATGTGGTCGTGTATCGCTACTGCGTGGTGCACGTTAAAGACCCCAGGCTAGCAGCTGTAGTGCACTGGTTAGATTACTCAACTACAGCTGACAGACAAGTCGCCCGTTGAGGCAGACTGAGTTCAGGTTGTGTGAACATACACCAATATTTTCTCCTTCCCACTCGTTCTTCGGTCCTTTTCCTTAAATACCAGTTTCATCATCTACTCCTCCGCGACGCTAGCTTTCTCGAAAGACACTTGGAGGCGCAAAACAGATCTGTTGTCCCCCGGCAGGCAATTTGCGGCTCTGGCCACGGGCGTGCTGGACCTGTGCTACCGTGACTCCACGTGCCGCGCGTACGACATCCTGAGCGTGCAGAGCGTGGACTGGAAGCACAAGACGGCCGTGGACATCGCGGCCGAGGCCGAGAACCGCACCTTCCTGGCGCACCCGTGCTGCCAGAAGTGGCTCACGAACCAGTTCCTCGGACGGATCAGCGTCCGCGACATCACCTGGGGGGTGCTCAGCGTCCCGCTCTGGCTCAAGGTACCCATGCATACGTATGCCTTAAGCTTACCCGCCTGCTTTACATGCGCTCCCAGTGCGCTCCGCTTGTATCCCAGTTGTGCTCTTGGTGTGCTCCAGTTGTGCTCCAAATATATATTTTGAGCGTGCTGCGAGCGTATTTCTTTTTCCTTGGGGGAGGGGGGAGGGGGTGTTGAGGTTGCTTTTTGTGTGCCTTCTGCTTCGAGTGTGCTTTTCGTGTGTGCTGTTCTTCACCTGTGCATTCTGTGTGTTCGTGCTCTGCTCGTGCAAATTGCGTATACGTTTGTGCTCTCTGTGTGTTCTGACAAGCCCTGAGTATGTTCTCAGCGCACTTTTGAGATGTGCTCAGTTTGTGCTTCGAGTGTGCATCTCGTGTGTGCGCTCCTTCTCAGCGTGTTTTTTTTTTTTTTTTCTTGTCTGTTCACGCTCTGAAGTTGCTTTGCTTGTGTTCTGAGCTTGCTAGTATGCTCCGAGTGTGCTTTTTGTGACCTCGAGGTCTGAGGTTATTGTGTGCGCGCACTTTGCTTCAGATCATCCTCTGTGCGTTCACGGTCCTGCCTATGTACCTCTGGGTGCGATTCAAGAGTGATCCCCATCAAATGGATTACGGAGACGGTAAGTCCACATAACTCTACTTTAGAGGTAAGAGAGTTTGCGGTGCTAGCTCGGCTAGGGCTACCAAAGCCGGCCCGTGGGACGTCGGTGTTACTCGAAGTCTTTAGGTCCTTTGAAATTCAGTCACTTCTTGAATGTCTTGCGAGTTCAGTCTAAGCCCTTCGTTCGGCACTTGTTCACGCTACTTCTCTACGATCTAACGAAAAAGAAAAAAGAAGAAAAGTTGTTTATTGCGCTTTAAATGTATTATATCGGTTACGGAACTAAATATTTACGGAGCTTCATGCGATATTCGATGGCGTCACATTTGGTTTGTCAACATTCTAATGACTGTAGGAAAGGAAATTACTGCGGCTGTACTCCGTTTCACATCTTTAACGCCGGTGGCTGGAACGCAGGTGGCGCTATCGTTGCCGGTGGCTGGACGAATTCGGCCATGTTTCGGACGCGTCGGATGAACCGTTGGACGTTTCGTCGCACACTTGTCGTCTCGTACTTGAAACAAACAGCTGGGTTGCTGCAGCTACTTTTTTTTTCTCACTTAAAATAAAAGTAATAAAACTAGAAAAACATATTTGGCCAGATTTATCCGAGTTGGGTTGCGAGGCGGTAGATTATAATAAAAATCACAAACAGACACCTACACACCCTACACAAGCAAGATGCGCAGTCGAGACCGAGTTCCCGTTCAAACATATTAAGACGCTTATTTTGACGGCAAGCTTAGATACTGCAAGATCAGGACGATAAAAGAGCAACCGAGCGTTCGTTTTATGATCTTCCCAAGGCGTCTGCATTAACCGGAGATAATTTAGCTCTAAAGCTACCGCCCTCCGTTATCAGTCTGAGCGTATAGAGTTTTCGTGAATCATTCTGGTATCTCCGCCTATAACGACACCCGATGCCCCGCCGACGCGTTTGCGTATGCCTTGCATCGTTATCGGGTACCTTTATCGGAGTTATCGGAACGATCTACTAAAACTCTCTATTATCTGCTTCTTTTCTTTTTCACAGACGAAGAATGTGAGAAGGATTACAGCTTCTCCAGAAACGTCACCGAGAACGTGTAAGTAATCGTGGATCTATCTTTTTTGGAGCGCTTGCTCGTCATCGGTTGCGGCTTAATTACCACTACGTAAATAGCAAGGCCTGTGCACTCTGAAGGTGGATGACCAGCAGACGGCACAGACATGACACATAATTTTGAACAAAGGCACGAACACATTTATTTTCTTGACCGGTGGTAATTGATCAAGTGCAAGTTGTCACCGACAACGTTTGCAGCGCACGAGTCCGCTTTGCAGGATTCCGTACATTGCCGATGTGGTTAAGTCGTTGTCGAACCACAGCCGATCACACACCCTACTACTACACCCAAGCTGTCTGCCCAGAAAGTCCCTTTTGAAGCTAGCGTATGCTCCATTAAAGTTGTCCAATTTAGCAGCATGATACCTGCGTCTTTTTGATGCGTGCTCCGCTCCGCGACGTTCGTCATCTTGTCTGGTTTGCCGCATGCGCTTGGCGCTTTGTGCACGATGTTCATCGGTCGCGTTTGCAGCCCGCCGCCGCCGCTGACATTCTCGTTGACACGCGCGACGGGACAGGCAACCGGCGGAAAGCAGACACGCGCGACGGGGCCGCCACCCCGGGAGAGCGGCAGCAAACGAGGCACGCAAGCGCTTGGAGCGACGACAAAGAGAGGGCGTTGCGAGATTTTGTTGATGCACATGAAAAGTCCACGGAACCCTAGCCATAAACAGCTTCGCTGTAAAACCGGCCCCAAAGGCCCCATAGGGAACCATGTAAACGACTTCGGTCCCCCGGCAGGATATGAACTCGAGACTCTGGAGCCAACTGCTTTGCCGACCAAGCTATCCGGGGTCGGTGGTCGGAGCACGCAAAAGGCGAACTCATCTGCGCAGCGCGCGAAGGTCTAGCCGCGAAGGCAAGGCTTCGCGACTTTTCCTGTCATGCTGCTCCATCGCACGTCGCGTGTCAGAAATGAGAGCGTATCTTTGGTAGGCAGTGCCCGTTCAGACGCCCTTCTCTTCTCTCCTGGAAGGCACCTCACACATTCCGTGCTTACCATATCTTTGTCGGTATGATCGAGCTTGTATAACTTTTTTTTTTTTGCTACATTATCTACCTCGATCGAGTGCGTGACACAGATTGAACACGAATCAGTAAAGCGCCGATTGAAAGGGAATCACTGAAACACCAATAGAAAGCTTCGCCGCCTTTGCTGCAGGGCGTGAGTTATTAACAATCACAAATCTTATATCGTAATTTGCTGTTCGGAGTTCTTATTGACTAAGGCCGCAACTTCATTGGCTGCTGGGCGATAATAAATGCTCGGGATTCGCCACCCCCTGTATTTCTTAAGTCGTCACTGACTATGTCGTGTTAACTAAATTTTCCCAGCTGTTTTCACGCGCTAGAGCAACTGGCCACGCAAGAAAAAACAACAACAACAAAACAACAAAAAGAACAACAACGTTGATTGTACACTAGGGTAACAGAAACTGACCTTAAAAGGTCTCCAGAAAGATTGCTACAAACTGGAAATGTTTACTGCGTCTGAACATATCACGGAAGTGCAAATCGTATGGGTAAAAGGAAGCGACCGCACAGAAGGGTCGCGCCGCTTCTTCCGCAGGAAGTACGACCGCTACGACACGGTAGGCACGGGAGCGCAAGAGGGCATCTTCATCCAGCTCAATCCTCCGCTCTGGAAGATGGTCTACCTCATGTGGAACGCTCCCATCACCAAGTTCTGGGTGTACCAGGTGCCGTGCCATCGTCGTGCGGCGGCGCGCTCCGGAACACCGTGGCGCGTTGCCGGGCTCGGATAAACGTTGATTTATACCGCGTTACAACTCCTCTCGAGTACGCTTAGTTTACTCGAGAGGAGGTTATTAGTTCACAAAAGAGATTACTTACTGTAGAACTGTACTTTCTCTAACCTGTGATTTCATACCTGTGGCAGTGACACAAGCTAAGAAAACTACTTTTTTGCAAATGTATTTTACTACACGACCTTTTTTATAATGATGCAACATTTAATCTTTCCTACCTATAAATAAAGTTTTATTTGTTCATGCAACGTTCTACCTTTGCTACTAGATATTCACAATAGCGTTATGATAAAGGTTTGTTTGATACGTCGACTTCACTATAGAGAGCATCCTACCTAATACAGATATCTAGAACGCTGTTTTGCAGCTGACGGTTACGACTACTGCGCAGAATTTGCGAACATCGTCTTGAAAAAAGTGCATCCGCATTGCGCATTGGTGGCGTCTCCCCGTCTGTGATGAACTTTATCGTTTGAAAGCTCTTTTTTAAAAAAGATGTTTCGACACCGCACCAGATGCTCCTCCAAAGTCCGGTTGTTTTTCCCATTGTTCTTGACTCCATCATTCTTCAGAGGAACGTCTTCATAGCACAGCATAAAAAAAAAAGAAAAAAAAAAAAAAAAGACAGCGGTTGTTTTTGATTATTGAAGCGATCTCCAACGAGAAGTTTATAGCCTGCGTACAAATGTTTTGTTTGCTCGACGAGACTCTGCGTTTGGGGAATAAGTTCACGGAATTTGGCACTGCTGTCGACAAATCATTTTGTAAAAAGTACAGGAACGCTGTACCTCGTAAATTCTGAAGGCCGTTTCACATAAAACAGCTGTGTGAAGAAAAAAAAAGTGTTGCAATTTTTGATTTTGTGTTAAAAAAGAAAGAAAGAAAACCCGTGGACACAGCATGCGTTTCAACAGCCGTTCACGTCGCCTTCTTTTCTTTTTCTTTTTTTTTTTTGCTGCACGAACGTCGTTGCAATTCTGGAACGACAGAAATCGCACTGCGGTTTTAAGGAAATCGCACTATGTGAAACGGGCTCGAGGGTGCACATCAGGCGTAGAAAAAGTTCCCATTTCTCAGACACGTTTAAGCATCTATGGAGGACGGAGATTGCGGAGATGCTGAAAAGGCTATTCAAAACGAAGCAGCTGCTCTCCATAAGCGCCACATGAAGTTTGTCTACCCATTCGGTCTCTCGTGGACGGTGCAGATCTTCTACGTGATGTTTCTGGGCACATTCAGCGTGGCCGTGCTCTGGCCTTCGTGCGGGAACATGACCCTGGACATCGTCACCGTGTTCTGGATCTTCCTCATCGCTATGGAGACCATCGACCGAACCTACCGCTTGCACCTTGTACGTATGGCACGCCCTCGACCATTGGAAGTAGGTTCTGAACTTACACACTCCAAGAAACCTGGAGCGTCTACTTTCCCGCAAGGCACGCGGGAGAACCAATCGCTGTAATCTGCGGAGAAAACTCGACCAATGAAAAGGCTAAAATAATTTATGTTTAATCCTTAAAATAAATCTTTCAGCCTTTCCACTCTGGTGAAGAAGGAAGACCAGCGAAGCTGTACTATGGTGGGAATGAAGTAATGGCTGACCGCAAGTCAGTAAGCCAGAGTGGGCAGTCTGGAGAGGTTGCCGCCATCTTTGAGTGACGGCGGCAACCAGACAACCGGCAAGCATATTGTCTGATTGCCGCCGTCGTTCATAGATGGCTGTAGATGCCCAGAGTTTGGTGTCATCATTTGTTGCTGACGGACACGATACTGGGGAACTAGCCCTTAACAGCTCCGCTGTAAAAAAAAAAAAAAAAAAAAAAATCCGTTGTGGCGCTGAGTTTTATGTTTTACCACGCTCAGCGCCACATCGCAAATTGAAGACGTAGGCAAAAGCAAAAACGTGAATCTGAAAAGCAAAATCGTTACGTTATGCGGAAGGGAAGTAAAACTTGGTAAATTCGCCGGCCGGAGAATTTGTAAAAGTGACTTCTGTATGGTCAGCTATTATTAAAGTAGAATGAGCTTTGGGTGAAGATAACTTGGTGAAAACGTCAAACTCAAAAGGGGGGCGACACGGGAAAACGAGACACAAAGCGTTACGATAGAGTAAAGTGTCACCGACGTGGCGTTTGTCGTTGTATAGAAGCGCGACACTGTAAACACCAAAACGAGCCAACGACGGTCATTCTTTTTTCTTACATCTAGGAAACTGCCATTAAACATATTAGCAGGCTGTAATGTACTCATGGTGGATACCAATGTACGCGGTAGAATTTGGTGTTCGTTAGTGCAGTTGATGAGCAATATCCCAAAATGTTTTGATGTCATGTTCGCGCTAATTGTGTCGAAAAGAGTATACGCTCAACAATGTTAGCGGGAAGAGTCGATCGTTGTTTTCGTATAGTTTTTTTTTTCTTCTAAGACTAAATGGAATGTCATCAAGGAAACTAGTATGGTGGAAAGTGCTTGTGCAGAGCGCTGACCTCAGTGATAGAATCTGGTTCTCGCCAATACATTTTAGAAGAATAAAAAAAAAAATGTCGATGTCACTTTTGCGTTAATTGCGTCGCAGATTGTATATATGCAGTGCATATTGCCATCGGAAGTTGCAGTACGAGTTTTTGTGCCTACGATACCGGACCCGAGGCGTATTCCACGCACGGCGAATTTGTCAGGCACAATTAAAGTGCAGCCTGTACCCCTTAAAGAAACTAGTGTTTTTCTAACCGCAAGAATAAACTATATGAAAGCGTTAAAAGTGATTTTCTGCACCTTTTAATGGGACAATGAAGCCCATTTTCGCCCGTTTTTGGTAACTGGCGCCATAAAGCTGCATGCACTGGAAAGCTCGTTCGGCCGCCATTTCCCCATTAAAAATACCAGAAAATCCCGTTTAGCTATTGAATAAAGTAACCTCTAACGTTACATTTGGGAGGAGAATGAGAGTTCCGTAATGGGTAGTTTATTTTTGAAAAAAAAAAAAAAAAAAACCAATAGCCTTAAAATTATTTTTTGGGGGGGGGGGGGGGGGGGGGGCAAAACATGTTTAACGACGCTTTTCCTCTGGCGGCGCAGACGAACATGCACGTGCCGCTGATCTCCAAGTGCGTGGAGGTGTTCGTGACGATCTTCTTCGGCGTGATGTACGCGGCGGCCCGGCTGCTCGGGCTCAGCCTGTTCCGCGACCCGTACAACGGCAAGGTGCTCATCTGCGTGGGCCTGCTCTACTTCTACTACCGGCAGACGCTCATCTACCTGCCCATCTCGCCCCAGCTGGGACCCCTCCTCTACCGCGTCAAGCTCATGGTGCGCACGCGCTCCGCAGCAGAGAAAACGATCACGATCGCCTTGTCACCCTTCCCTCTTCACGGTTTTTAATCCACCAATCCTCTTGTGATTTCAACATGAAAAAGGATGCAAATTAGCACAACGTTGCTGTGCGGAAGTAGAAGATCGATGTAGAGACTATTCGTTGACTGCCATAGTTGTGTGTTCTTTTGTCAGGCGGCGGCGGCGGCGAGCGTTCACCAGAATTCCTTTAACATCTTCAAGACTTTTCCACTGCAGACGATACGTTGATTTACCCCCATCTCATGCTAATGACGACACGCGAATACTTCATATAGCCAGGTGACCATAACTTGAACGTGTACACCATACATGTCACAGTTTTTCATGTAGGTGTGAACGGTATTTATTAATGTATTTGAATGAGAAGCAAGACCACGAACGTAGATAGCACGAACCCAGCTTGCTTTGTCGGCCCTCCCGCAGGTGATGCGCGACTTTGCCAACTTCATGCGCATGGCGCTGCTGGTGATCATCAGCGGGGGCATCGTGACCCACGCCATCCTGTACCCGGACTTCCCGATCAGCGTGGAGCTGTTCCGCAGGATCTTCCACAAGGCCTGGTTCTCGCTCTTCCTCACGCCCATCGACGACCTCGAAGGTGCGCCCGAACATATACTCTTCGAGTCAATGACCACTGCCGTCTTTTCTTCTCGCGCAGAGAGCTCCCATGAATCTACGGAGCGACAGAGCGCTACACAATGCCAACAAACAAACACCAATGTGTTTTTTTCTTGTTACAGTGGAGCTGTTAAAGGCTAGTTTCTCCAGTTTTGTGTCCGTGGACAAATAAATGTCGACACAACACTCCGGACAGCTATCGCCATCTATGAGCGACGGCGGCAACAAGACAATCGGCTTGACGGTTGTCTGGTTGCCGCCTTAGCTCATGAATGGCCGGCAACCTTTCCAGTCTTTCCACTCTGGATTGCAGACTTGCGGCCGGCCATTACTTCATTCCCACCATAATACAGCTTCGCTTGTCTTCTTCACCAGAGTGGAAAAGCCGGAAGTTTTTCTTTTTCTATTAGCATTAAGAGAATGTCATAAAAACTTGGCGTGAAAGAAAATGCTAATTTAGTGCATTAATCTAAGCGTCAAAGTTTGGTGCTCGTCAGTGCCTTGTCGAAGTGAAAAGCGAAAAAGATAATGTCGTGCTCGTGCTAACTGTGTGGCGGCGGTGGACGTTTATCTATTAAAATGATGTATCTCGCAGCATAACCAAACAAATATCACAACATAAGCGAGTAAACGTAAACGACATCAACATAAACAAACATGCATAAACAACATAAGCATAGACAACATAAACATACAAACATTCACCTCAGCATCGAGATCACAAACAGAGGCTTGTAAACTTAGAGAGAGATAAATGCAACCTTATCGCCTGGGTAGTGGCTGGTTGTCAACTGAATCTTTTGCCCTTCCAATTTATAAATTATTTTCTACTCCGTTTCAGCTTGCTTGGCTAAGATAAAGCCCCTCTAAGCTAAGGGCAGAAGCGTGCACGGCCCCTATAGCAAATTACAGCGGCAGATGCAAAGCACGTGTCACTTCTCCAGAGAAGTAGAGCATTTGACGCTCCGTTGTCACGTGCCTCGCTCCGACGTTCCGATTGGCTCGTAGATGCTGTAGCTATTGTTATTTGCCAAGTTAGTACGTTGAAACGGAGTAATGAACAGCACAGGTAAGAGTACCTCACCTCGTAGAAGCTGCGTCGTAACGGGTCTTCGAAAAGATGCCCAAGTGCCTACTCACTTGCAAAGCACGCGGAGAATAAACAACATGTACCGCTCAACCGGATGCTGAAATTGGGAAGGCGTTTTCACAGAAAAATAAAGCCTGCAATGTGACACTGGTCGGTGTCATGTCCGAACAATATAATTTGACAATGGCCTTCGTAACCTGCGTACGGGCCATTTGGAATGAAATGATTAGCGTCCGGGCCAGGGGCACGCTGTTCCCCAGACCCAAACGACTTGCGATCCGTCCCCCACGTACCCTTTCGCCATGACCCGACGTTCGGGGAACCAGAACGTCACGAGCGGGAAGAATCGCATGAAGTCATCCCTTTGTTTCCTTTGTGGATGAAACATCAGTCAGCTACTGGACAATCCAGCCTATATAAAACATTAAAAAGAATGAAGCTCAGAAGGTATACATTTCAAGATGATAAGACAAAGTTTACGACACTTGGGCCTGATTTGTTTCTGAGCCGCCACATGCACCCTAATCATTATTGTTTCCTCTTGCTACTCACCCAAGTTAAAAGGAACCTCGAAAACTCAAAGGAGAGCTTGAGCACATTTTTTGAGTTTCAGTTAGTCTTTGTGCGCCATCCCGACCGATCGATGTCAAAGGAACATTTTAAAATAAGAAATTTACGCATCTTTCTTCTTCTTAGGGAACTCCGCATGCTACAGCAAGAGCGAACCAGAGAGAAACGCCTGCTACTTGAGCAGATGTGAGTCCCTGGCCATTAATTACGCTCATAAACAATTAAATACATATTTTTAGCTTCTAATATTTGAAGTATTCCTCACTATAATCAGTGACGGTTTAATTAAGAAACGCAGCTAGCGTGGCTTATTATGTACGCGCGTCTTTCTTTCTCATTAGTTCATCGGCGTTATTACTGTCCAATGGCTCAATCTCATTGGCTGTGGTGTGCGAATGAGATTAACCATTAGTCGCGCCCTGCGTTCATAAGCTGTCAGTAAATATAGCTGCTGGCAGGGATGGGCAAAATACATGCAAATATGCATCGAAATACAAATACAAAATACTTTGTCAAAATGTATTTAATTACAAATCTAATTACATTTCTAAAAAAGCATTTAAGTACAAGATACAAATACAACCAAATGTATTTGGTCTCCTCCAAATACTTTTCCAAATACATTCCTCAAAATTTGCTTCAGCGACTTCAGGGCACCTGCAACGGGTTTCTGGGTATCTCATTTTAATTTTGCATCGCACGCTCGGGAGTTAGTGTGCGAGGCTCTAGTAACGTAATAGAAATATAATCACACACACACACACACAAAAAAAAAAAAATGTAATCAGCTTGGACGTAATAGGTGAAAAAAAGTACAGAGCTTCAAGCAGCTTTTTTTGTCGATTACATTTTGGTATAGACCAACAAAGAACCGAGACGACCAAGACGCGCAGCGCTAGCTAGAGACTTTTTTATTGTTGCAACTCGCACCAGTTACGAAAATCTGGACGACCCGCGCATTTAGAATGTTCAGGCAAAAATATGGATGGAAATCAGGCTGGAAAGCATTACAAGCTGTCAGAGGCACTTATTTAGCCAGTTTGCCTGTGAACGTCGATTTCGTCACTATTCTTGCCCTGGACTAGCACCGTAATCACAAAGCCACTAAACGCTGGTGCTTGATTGAGAGACACTGCATTCGGTGCAGAACGTGGTTTTCTTGCTGCTCTGGACAGTGACAATAAATTTGAGGGATGTATTTTCGCCCACAAAATTGTATTTAATTACAATTGTATTTGAAATACCCACGTTTTAGTATTTAAATACACACGTCAAGTACATTACCCAATTTGTAATTAAATACAAATGCAAAATACGCAAAGTATTTGAAATACGTATTTCAAATACTTGTATTTGAAATACTGCCCATCCCTGGCTGCTGGTTTACATATTTGCTCGCAACAATGTCCCGAAATGTTTGTATTCTGCTCTCACTTGACAGGACGCTTGAGTCCCCAAGAAATGCATTTATTTAAGTGCCTAGACAGGTTACGTATATCACAAGGCAAACTTCTACAAACAATAATTACAGGAGGACGTTTAAGGCTGCTTACTTGTAAAACGGCGAAAGCATTGTAGTCCCGCAGGTGAAATGTTTTCGTGTAACGTTTCTACACGTATTAAATGCTTACGGCTTCCGTGACGAAGCATCTGTGTTGCCGTGCACGTACCGAAGACAACGTCAAGGATGGCGTCTAGGAGGACGTCTAGGACGACCTCTAGGACGAGACGTCTAGGACGACGTACTAGGGATCGACGCCAAGTACGGCGTCTAGGACGACTTCAAGGATGACGTCGAGGACCACGTCAAGGACGACGTCGAGGGCGACGTCAAGAATGGCGTTTAGAATGATGTCGAGGAGGACGTCATTGAGGACGTCATTTACGGCCATGTTTGTCTTTCGGAAGCCGCCATGGATGTGGACGCTGCTGCCGATGTCGGGGCCGTAGATGTAGACGCTGTCGCCTCACATTCCATCGCACGAAGCACAGAACGAGCACAGATGAAATCCGAAGCGCACGTTTTGCACACGGCGCTCCGGCGGTGACATCACGCTCTTGCACTTGAGCGTGAACGTGGGCGGCGCGTGCTTGATGACGTAATTTTATGGCCATCTTTCGGGCACAACGACGCCGTTTTTTCGCGAAATGGGACTAGTAAGGCTTTCACCTTAAAACACACACTATATTTGAGTTTAATGTTTGCACCGTAAGACCCACTTGAGCGATCCCGAAGCATGTTTTTATTCGGTGCCGACGTCTTGAAATAAAAGCTCGTTGTTGAATCGCTCTTGAATCAAAATGAGTCTCGCGATGCGACTGATGATTTGCAAAGGTACATTGAGCAAATGTCTTAACTGGACATCCTATAGCTTGCGTGCATATCTGCGTATAACGACAGATTCTATTATAGAAGTGCATATTTTGCCTCAGGGTGAAAAGTAGCACATGACGGGGCCGAGTTGTAGAAATAGATTGTGCATGGTAATTAAAAGTGTTTTCGTCGAACGAGAGCGTGCTCAGCGGGGCCCGCGAAGTGCTCCTTTTTCGCTACAGATGCACGTCGAGGATAGACATGGAACAGATTTACCAAATTCTGTTTCTTTAACAAAACGTCCATCGAGATACAAATGGCTGTAAAGCTTGTTAAGTAGGTAAATGACAGTTAAATATCGCAAACAATTAACACCTGCAAAAAATGAGTACAGTCGCGACGAGTTGACTACTTCACCCTTAACTCGTCCAACTTCTCGGCTATGTGTGTTCAAGGATGCGCTCACGTGCCTCTCGTACAAAAAAAGTGGTTCAGCTTCTACAGCTTTCACGAGATAAAACCCATGAAACCAGAAAAAAGTCAGATTCGATCGCGAGTTATTAACTCCTTGCCTGGGTGTGCATAAGAAAAAGATACTGGTGAGCAATCGAGCTTGCCTCCTATTACTCGCTGAAGAAGTAAGCGGCTTCAATTACGGTCCCGAGACAATTTTCACTCTTGGTTGCATTCTGAACGATTCAATTTTAAGCAGGTTCTTATGAAGGTGCGCGTCCCCTTTTGACGCTGCTCGCAGTCGCGGACGAGAGCTGTCCCAACCCTGGTTTGTGGCCGTACATTTTCGCCGTGCTCTACTTCGTCCACCTCAAGCTCATCCTGCTCACCCTGCTCTACGCACTCTTCAGGTCGGTGCCGTAACGTATCCAACGTATCCAACGTGACGTATTCTCAGCACCAAAATAAACCAGGCATCGCCAAACGCCCAGTCTCCGCCCAAGTGTAATCCTAAAGCGGGGCCCGGACCTGATGCCAATGTTTCATAACTTATTAATGCGAAAGCATTAACTGTCCCATGGAGCGAGGTGACGTCATCAGTTGGAAGCACGAAAACGGCACCTAGTTTCCTCGATCCGAAAGGAGCGAGGTAAGGCTGATGGATTTCGCCTTCGGTTCCACTGGGCCGCTGCGATCGTCAGTTTCCACGACCGCTCACCCCATGGCGCTGCGTGTCCATTAGCGCGCTGTTAAAGGGACCATGAAATGACTTTTTTACTTTTTCCAAATAACTTTTACAATAAACCGTCAATGTTCACTGAATGCCGAACAGGCATCCGTTTTCGTCTCGGTTTATTAACTTCTACACAAAAAATTAATGAAATATCGACTTTTTCTTGACCGCAAAACAAGCCGTGACGTACGATGTTTCCGGAACCGGAAGTTCTCTCTGCAGTAGGAGATGGGAGCGTTAGCGAGTTGGGGTGCGCCGGTGGGTTTTACTGCGCCGATGTCACCGACGTATTTTCTGAATCGGCGCCTCTCATCGCCGCATCGTATACACGTTTGCAAGTCCGGCTTCAGGGCGCTGCCATCTTGCCTGTCTGGGGTGCGCTTGGACCAGTCATAATCCTATTACGAAGCCTTGCTAAGGCGTCGTAATCGGATTATGGCCGCTCCCGAGAGCGCACCCCACTGAGGAAGATGGCGGAGCCCTAAGACCGGACTTGCAAACGTGTATAGCTGAGCGAAATTCAATGAGATACGTTGCGCTACAGCGACAGCATGGGACTAGTCCCATACGCCGGTATGCCTGTTGGGAAGTGCAGATGGGAACAATTTGCCGCGGCGTTTTTCGCGGTCTCGGAGATGCAGGAGCGAGCCGACGTTAAAAAAGATACGTTTGAACTGTCAGCAAGAGCCACGTAAATACCTGTTCACACTCGGAGCGGACGCGCGCGTTTGATGAAGTGCTGTATTCGCGCTGTTGGTAAGCGGTTCGGGACCGATCTTTTACAATTGCAACTCGATACTGACGCGACACTCGGCAAAGAAAGGTTGGACCGGTATTGCACGTATACCTCCCACGAACTGTTACAGCTCGACAGTGACGTGCAGTCTGTCAGAATAAAAATGGCATACCAATAACAAAGTGTACATACCGTGCTACGAAGGTAATCCATACAGCGTTTATTTCAGCTCTATATCACACAAAACAAGGAGAGGATCGACGAGGGTCCCTTTTCGACGAGTGTTCGTCAACACTGCCTCGGAAAACAAGGGGAAGAGATTGACCTCACCTCTTAACCTAAAATTGAGGTCAGCGATCAAACTATAATACGGAAGGGTCCACAAGGGTAGCGCGGGCATATTCCATTGAGTACGCCAGCCGGTCGTAGGCAGACGGTCTTGCGACGAAGCAACAAACTGTAGAAGAGTAGTAAGTTGGGCGAGTTGGTAAACGTTGAACATGGTTAAAATCGCGCACAAAGAGACGAGGACAAACGAGGAAGGAACACAGAACCGCCTGTCTGTGTTCTGTGTTCCTTCCTCGTTTGTCCTCGTCTCTTTGTGCGCGATTTTAACCATGTTCGACGAAGCAACGCTGCGCCAAGTCGGAGTGCCTGCTAGGCCTATATTCTGAGAGCTTCGTCGGAGCGGGATTCGCGGCTGTTGTCGCTCTTCTCGGGTGTTTGTGGATCCAGCGTTCTTGTTCGTCGTGGTTTGTTTTAAGTACATTTCTTTCTTGCTGCTTGAAGTCGGCACGCGCGAGATGAACACGTAGAAAAATAAACGTTCAGTCAGTCAGAGTTTTGAGAGGAAGGAAACCAAAGGAAATAACCGTTCTGAACTTGGCCCTGCCCTACTGCGCACGCGCAGTAGTTGCTTCGTTTACCACACGATAGATGGCGCTTGGCTCTCAGCATTATCAAATTTGGCAATTTTCGCCACACATCTCTAATTATGCTACAAAATGTGGATCTGAATATTATTTAACAAAACTTTTAGGAAACATTCGCCGGCTATTTATTGTTTACGATCGCAGTGCTGGTGAGGTAGGCTCTTACCCAATAGGCGATGTGGATTCGGCTGACGTGCACCGTATCTGCGTATGCATCGTAGTGAAAAGGCAGAGCTTTCGAAGGAAAGAAGTCGCAAAAGAGTCCAGTTTTCTTTTAAAAGTTCTATAGCAAATAATTTTTTTTGGCTCCCTAGTCTTGTGTTTTTGTGTTCCTTTTCACACCTTTTACGACGTGCGGTGGATGAAATTCGATTTTAAAATCATTTCATGGTCCCTTTAACACGGAGCGTCCAAGGTCAGCGTGCCCAGGGGAGCACGCGAGCCGATCGGCGACGAAAAGTACGCCGTAGGGGAAAAAGGGAGCGGACGAGAGGCTTGCATGCTTTCGCATTCACAACTCATAAGAAGTGCTTAAGTGTACTCCGAGCTTTTCGGATTCAAGAGTTATCGGAAGTTTTACAGCGGAGCTGTTAAGGGCTAGTTTCCCAAGGATCATCTCCGCGAAGAAGTGTCGACACAAAACTCTGGTTGCCGCAGTCGCTCATAGATGGCGGTAGCTGTCCAGAGTGTTGTGTTTGCCGGTTGTCCGCTTGCCGCCGTCTCTCATAGATGGCGAAACCTTTCGAGTCTTTCCACTCTGGCTTGCCGACTTGAGGCCAGCCATTACCTGATTCCTACCATAGTACAGCTTCGCTGGTCTTCCTTCTTCACCAAAGTGGAAAGGCTAAACATTTTTTAATGAGAAACTGAGGCCCGTTCGCGGTGGCAGACAAAATCCATTTCCTGCATGTATCCGTTGACTTCGTTGGCCGGCACATTTTCATTGAAAATTTCGAAAAATTTCCTATGCTCAAAAATTTCAAGTGGGATAACGGTTAATTCAGAAACTTTGGTTGCCGCGCTAGATTTAGCTAACGTTACATTCCGGCGAAGACTGAGTGAGCGTTCGGCGAAGCGGTGGTTTAAATTTGCTATGAGCAAAGGCAATGCCACCTAAAAGGCAAGCGTAATCACTCGTGGATCCACGCAGTGCGGCCTATAGCTCGCGTCCGAAATTGCGAAATTATGCATAGATTATGCGCAGCCGCCATTAGTTGGTCTCATCGCTTCCAGCGGGAAGCCCGTGATTGGTTCCGAGTTCGCGCCGAGCACTGACGTCAGCACTCGTGTGGAATGCGTTTTGATCCGAGAACGCTTCGAATGCTGACGAAGCGCTCGTGTCCACTGCGCGTGCTCGCAGTGCATGTCCAACTAATATTGCGGCCGCACATAATCTATGCATCATTTAGAAATTTCGCAAATTGTCTATTAGTAAAAGACCGGTCCCCTTTCTCTGAGACACCAAATAGCAAATAGCACCGAACCAAATAAAAAATGTAAAATGTGTTTTTAGATGTTCTTGGTCTTTGCTGGTGCTCATTTTGCTCATCCCGCGATGCTCATCTTGCACGACCACGGCCCCATGTCACTGTTTCGCGAGATATGCTGCGGCTCAAAACACCAATTTTACTTGAAGTGACACTGACAGGCAGACGATCGAGCTGCACACCGCGGCACTTTGTGAAGTTTGCTCGCGATTGCAGCAACACGGCGGCGGACCTGGAACCGGAGTCGGACGCTATCTGGAAGTTCCAGCGCTATCAGCTGGTCATGGATTTCGCCATGAGACGCTGTCTGCCACCGCCCCTCAACGTGTTCGCCTACCTGTGGCTCGGCACTGCGTCCCTGATTCGGCTGGCCAGAAACGCTATCAGCCAAGGCCGCTTCGTACAGAAGGTAAAAGACTTTGGAGATGCGCGTCGTTTTAGGTCCGTTAGTATAGCGTAACTTTCTTGGGGAGCACGTAGAGCCGTTTATCCACAAGATCACAATAGGGGATGACGAGACAGAGATGGTGTCTTCGTTCACTGTTGTGGCCTGACATTTCGAACATTTAACTGGAGGATGCTGACCAGTGACAATGTCTTGATAAATCTTCTCTACAGAGTGGAGTTATAAGTTTGTAACGCGATCAACTCTGACTCTTCAAACGCCATTTAAGAGAATACTGCTGCACTTTGGTTAGCTGCTTCTCTTTCCCGTCTTGTGTTACATCGTTTAACCTTTGATACTTAGTTCTGTATAAACAGTAAATGCACTCCCGCTTGGGCCACAATAATGGCTTGCAGTATCCCGTAAATGAAATATAAAAATTCCAAATCGTCATACGTAGAACCCGTTAATTTTTACTTTCTTGGTTCGTCAAAACTCGGCGCAATAGTTTATGTATACCGAGACGCATACTGCGACATCCGACGAGAACGCCATTGGTTGTCGCTGAACTACGTGACTGCTTACGCCAGCCATTGAGAGTGAAGCGGCACCAGCGAAGGCTTCGGCGACTAGTTTAGTCGGTGAGCAAGTTGACAAAGGTGACGAACGCCGTGACGAGGCACTTTTGGCGCTGCTTGATTGGCCCAATCGAATCGTAGCGTTGTCTGCGGTTGGAGTGAGACGAAGTCCCCTTCGATCCCTGCGCAGGAGCAGCCGCCCCTCATCATCATGATGGACGCCATGAAGGGCCAGAGGCTGTCGGATCGGGACTACCACTACTGGCGCCAGAAGGCGCTCGAATACAGCAACGGCATCACCGGCGTCAACGAGAACACGCCGCAGAAGCAGGCCGAGCGGTACGTCTCACTTTATATATATATATATATATATATATATATATATATATATATATATATATATATATATATATATATATATATATCAATTTAAACGAGTCTCCAGTGTGTACGCGTAATGCAGCTAAAAAAAAAAAAGAAACACGGACGAAGCAGGGCAAACGCGCAAACAGGACGAACGCTGACTCTCAACTAAATTTTATTACTCGAAACAGAAAGGACTAAAAAGAAAGGAATGAACCAAACAGGCACTATATTGTCTATCAGTCCAGACATGTGTCAAACCCCTAGCCCTATCTCACCCATAGTCGTCGCATCACCACCTGATAAACCTCCCACTCTCGCGAGCCAAAAAAAAGAAAACAACACTGTTTCTTATGAAAGTGCTAGAGACGCCTCACGCGCTGGTGACAGTGTGAAAAGTTTCGAGCACTCCTCTCGTCATTGTATTTTTGTTTCTTCCTAAAATTGCAGCGTCACCAATGGACGATTTACACCTGCACACTTGGCAGTGTGTGTGCCTCCGAGTGTGGCAGCAACAGAGTAGAGGCTCTTTGCGTCTATCGCTTAAACACTTTCTAGTCTGCCCCCCCCCCCCCCCCGCCCCCCAAAGAAAAGAATAAAAAAAAAGAATAAAGAATAAAGAAAGACATTTAGAAGATTCTTAATGCGAAACTATACATCGTTTCACCTTATGTTGTACCGCAGCGAAGGCTAGAAGCGCGAGCTCATAGCGTTGGCAGCCGCTCTTTAATCACGAGAGCTTTTGCCGCCGAGATGTGCCCCAGAGCATTGAGCTCGCGCTTGTAGCCTTTCCTGCGGAACATCATAAGGTGAAACAGAGTATACACGTTTGCAAGTCCGGCTTCAGGGCGCTGCCATCTTGCCGGTCTGGGGTGCGCTTGGACCAGTCATAATCCGATTACGAAGCCTTGCTAAGGCGTCGTAATCGGATTATGGCCGCTCCCGAGAGCGCACCCCACTGAGAAAGATGGCGGCGCCCTGAGACCGGACTTGCAAACGTGTATAGAGCGCAGCTCTTAAAGAGGAGGGGGGGAGGGTATACTTCTCCTCCACCTCCGCACCCTCCCCCTCCTCCTCTTCTCCTACTCCCTTCCCCCATCTTCCTCCTCCTCCATCTCCCCTTCTCCTCCTCTCTCACTCCTCCTCCTCCCCTCCTCCTTCCCTTCTTTTCTCCTCCTGCCGCTGAATTTGTTCATGGCTGACGTGACACGGAAGTCGTGACGTCATTTTCCCCACTAAATTTAGCGGGGAAACTGAATTGTTGCTGAGGTCACGTGGCGTGAATATCCCCTCTAAATTTAGGTTGCCCCGCTAAATTTAGTGGTAAAACTGTCGTCGCATGGCTCCAACACAAATTCAGCTTCCCCGCTAAATTTCGCAGTAAAAATGTGACGTCCCATAATGCAATGCACGCAGTTAAGCCGACACCGCTCAACCCGGAAATGGTCGCCTAAGAGCTGCACTCTAAAAAGGATTTTTTTTTGGTTAATATTAACAGTGTGACACTGAGCTACATAAAGCATCAACCGTGATCATGATTTTGTTTGCCCACTGATAGCCATTCAAATCCTTTTCGGAGACGACCTGGGGATGAACTTAATTCGGAGGCCATTTTTAGGCCTGAGAACCATTTCGGCGACTAAACAGACTTGATCTCTCTGGTCAAGGGATTGAAGCTTGTATCGCCGCAAAATGTTGGCAATGACTATTTTCTCCTCTGACATCGCAAACCTCTGACCTGTGAATAAAACAGAAAATTATTTTGAGAAGTGTTCGCTCATGACGCGGAACAGAGTAACGACCTTACCGATGCAGTTTCGGGGACCTGCCGAGAAAGGGACGTAGGCGAAAGGATGCCTTCCCTTCGAATTCTCGGGAAGAAACCTGTCTGGGCAAAACTCTTCAGGCTTTGGGAATACTTTGGGATCCCGATGCAAAAAGTAGTTCGACACTTGAACTACTGTTCCTTTGGGGAGCGTCGTGCCACCTTTTGAGAATTGAAAGCGTTTTACAAATTAGTACACAGGTTCAACGTACTCCAAAATGCAGTATCGACTTAAAGAACCCGGCGGAATCAAACACAGACTTTAAGACTCGCGACTTTAGTCACACGGTGGTGAAAATCTTGTAATTTAACTTTACAAAGACGAACATCTCATGTCCGCACTTTTTAACAAACTGTTCATACTACGTTGTTTATAAAAAAAATACTTCAGATGTAGTTCAAGCGCTTACTTTATCGCCCTATGTGCTAACTGTCTTACCTAAAACTAAAAAGAAAAGAATCATGCAGCCTTTATTTAGACGCTGTAAGTTTTTAATATTTCTAGGGTAAAAAAAAAGGCAATTTATTCGGCAGTGGCACTTGATGTAGTTGTGTATTATCACTGCCGCATTTTTTAGCATTCCTTTGGTCGTCTATATTTTGCAAATGAGGAAATAGCATTTTATAGCTCCAATGCTGGAGATGCTCATGAAGCCTATTGAGAAGCAAACTGCAACAGCCATTTGAAACCCAAAAGATCTGCTTATGACGAGATGTTTGTCAGCAGTGACACCGTTATGAAAAGGGTAATTGCTCAAATACAGTAATTGAATTACTGTAATTTAGTTACTTTCTTTTTAATTGTTAATTGTAAGTAATTACTTTTGGCTAAAAGGAATTGTAATTGTAATATAATTACTTTCTAGGATCAGTAATTGCAGAATTTCAGGCACAATTAAAATTACTTTCGCGAGACTTTGCGGCGCCGACGGAACCTCTCTGAAAGCCTCAGCGGTCGCGCAAGCGGCCTAGCGCTCGGTGACACACTCGCACACATAGACAACCACATACACGCACGCAAGATAGAAATAGCGTCGCACTGTTTGTTGATTTGTTGCTTACACTACGGGCTGAGAGACAATCCGCTTTGGAGTCTACCTCAACGGCGCCATGTGGCGCCGTCTGCGGTGCAAGCAGAAAACAATAGTCTAAACATGCCAAAATATCGAAAGAAACAAAATCTAGCTTCGGCTTTCAGCCGAGGTTGGCAATTTTAATTGTCTATGAAGTTATGTGTATTTGTTTTGCCAGTTTTTTTTTAACACTCCTCTTCCAGTACTGTCCCATTTTTTTTGTATTTTCAAGTTTATTTGCTGTTGGTTTGACTTCGGATTTATTTACACAAGCATATTGAAGACTGTCCCCGAGCTGTGAATATTGTCACCATTGATTCGGGAGCCCCGATTCGGTTCTTATATATTATTCTGAGCCATTATAATTTCGACTCAATGTAAACAATTGCCAATAACATGGAACGTTTGTACATTAATGTGGTCATATTAGCACGTGTGGAATGTAGTTTTACATTAACACTTCAAATATTCAGATACGACTAATTTTTTGCATTTTTATTTGGCTGGATAATAGAAGTGTGTCAACCCAATTTTACTTTAGCGATCTGGCGTCTTCGAGTAAATAAACTTTAATTATTTATTGAAAATATCATAATGTAGGACTTTGTTACTCCAAACTGTCAAGTTTTATCATTAATTTAACAAAATTCACAAAAGGAAAGTACAATACGTAACACTCATAGAAGGATGCTTAAGCCTCCTAAAACATCGGGACGAGGAATGAACAAATACACTGCATTGTAAACAACTCGTTTAAAGCTATACGGCCCAAGTAGGGCCGCTGTGAAAAATGAGTAATTACGAAGTAATTGCATTACTTCTTAAAAGTAATTTGTAATTGTAATGAATTACTTTCCACATAGTAATAATTAATTGTAGCTAAACTACTTTTGGTGCGAAGTAATTGTAATTGTAATTAAATTACATTTTGTAAGTAATTTACCCGAGTATATGAACAGACTTCAAAGCGCCCAAGATAGTTTAGAGGACGAACGCTTCAAACATGGCAGGCGTTTCGTTAGACTTTTCGAGCTAGACATCTGGAAACCTTGTTCGAGAAGACCACAAAGAGGCTGCCAGGGTTGAAATGTTATTCTTTTAGAGCGGAGCTGTTAAGGGCTAGTTTCCCCAGGATCATGTCTCCCGCAAAAAATGAAGACTCCGAACTCTGGACACCTGCCGCCATCTATGAGCGACGGCAACAAGCCCCATACCTGGTTGCCGCTGTCGCTCATAGATGGCGGCAGCCTTTCCACTCTGTTTTTTTTCCCCTCTGAACTACCTCGAACGTTGCCTGTTTACTAGGGGCAGTATTGCTTGAATATCATGTGGTAACTCACCGAGTTCAAAAGGTTCCTCACAAAGCCTTGAGTAGAATGGCACAGAAGGGTAGATTCGTTGTGACTCCTAAGTATACAAAAAAATAAACTTTTATGCACACTTCATGGCACTTAGAGGACTATGATCACGGACCAGGAGTTTGGTTGAAACGAAAAGATCAGTAACCTTTATCACGCATTCCAGATAGCGCATCTCTTTCATGTCTTCGTGGTTGACGTGCCGCTCTGTGTCGTCCCCGAAGATGGAATCCAGTTCGTCGTGTATTTTCTGCTGCGCCTCAGGGCTGTGGCCTATCAGAAACAGCGCCCAGCTTATGCCCATGGCGGTTGTGTCGTGACCCTGAAAGCGAACGTAGAATGAACCAAATTTGCTGCAGTCATGTTTGACGTCGTGATGTTTTCCTTCGTCCGGATTTGAGGAACATGCCTGCTCGGAGTCGTCAGAAAGGGAACGTGTAAATAATGCTGTCAGTGTTTTAAAACGACTTAATATAACTTGCATCAAACGTCTGCATCCACCCTCCAAACAATGGCACAAGCTACGTACAAAAGAGCAAGGTTGAACCATTGGTTGAACCGACGGCGTCTACTAGAGAGAGTCCTCGAAAGCTGGATATTTATGCGAAGGAAGAGTCACGGCCGAACGCCAGACACGTCTTGCACGTGACATCATCGGATCCTTGTTGCTCTTGCGAAGAAAGACGAATTTGATGGTGAAAGATTGCAAAGTGCATGGTGTTAAAGGTGTATGCTCAGAAGCAAGATCATCACAGTGGTCGCTAATGTAACATCAGTTCAAGCCACGAATCGTTATTGCCTCGCAGGCCCGTCGGGGTGAAAAACACAAGGTACCTAACCGGATTCTTGAAATGAAAGCCCGTACACACCGCAAGCTTAGCAGATTTTTTTGTTTTTAAGTTAGTGATCATCGAAGCGGCTGAGGCAAAAACTGACGTTTCTTTCAGCTGTCGGGGATCGCATGTTTTACCGCACAACATTTTGTCACATCTCACACTGCTGAACCAGAACTCTTCTATGACGCTCTCAGAATAAATTTATTACGCTTAATGAATCAGAAAATTTTATATTGCATTTTGGCATATTAAAAAAAATGAACAATCTACCTCTGATGTTTTGTGGCAAACATTGCCAAGTTCTTGCGGTGTAACCTATTTAAGATTCTTTAAGAATCTTGATATCACAAGAGAGCTCAAACTTAGCTATTTTTATTGCACACGAATTTAATATAATATGTTCTAAGTTCCGTTGGATATTCCTCGGAATAAAAATAGCGCGAAAAGACGAGGACCAGACAATGAAGTAACACGGACACAGCGCTGACTTACAATTGAGTTTATTGATCGCAAAATCGCAACATATACTTGCGTTGTCACAAACAAAAAAGAAGAAGGAATTCAGCCCACGTGATACATCACCAATAAAAGATTAAAAAAAAATGCGCCATGACACAGCCATGACCTCGCAGATTCTGGATTTCCCTTACACGTGTTAACAACGGTCGTCGAGTCTTTGCTGAAAGATATCAAGAGCAGGCCTATGACAAGTGAAGAAGAGGCCAACAACAGAAAAAGAAGGGAAAGAAGAAAGTTTGTAGTCCTTCCCTACATACACGGCTTGGCCCACAACCTAATACGCATTGCGGGCAGGTGTGTCGTCAACTTTTTATTCTCTGCTTCGGACAAGTTGTCAAGGTTGTGCAGAGCTGTTAACCCCTCTTCGAGGGAGGCCATGGCTTGCAGTACGAGGCATCGAGATTGCTTCGTCTCGTGTTCTGAGGGGGTGGTTTATTCTATCCCTCTGACGTGTGGCAAGCGCTACGTTGCCCAGACGGGCCTCTGTCTCAATGACAGGTTAAGACAGCACGCTTACAGTGTCTCCACTACCGCGTCTGGTCATCTGGGCATTCATTGCCTCGACTGTGGTTGCCGACCAGACTTCCAACGGTGTGAGATCGTTAAGCGTCATAGGGACCAGCTTACTCGTGAAATTCTGGATGCTGTTGAGATAGCGAGGTTGGGTCCAGCATGTGTAAGCAGTCCTTCTGTGGCCCTACCAGGCAAAGAGATGAATTTTCTAGTTCCCCGACTTGCTCGTTTTTTTAACACGTACTCTGTACGGCTGTGTCATGGCGCATTTTTATATTTCTTTTATTGGTGATGTATCACGTGGGCTGAATTCTTTCTCCTCTTTTGTTCGTGACAGCGCAGGTATTTGTTG
This sequence comes from Ixodes scapularis, assembly GCF_016920785.2. Classification (NCBI taxonomy): domain Eukaryota; kingdom Metazoa; phylum Arthropoda; class Arachnida; order Ixodida; family Ixodidae; genus Ixodes; species Ixodes scapularis. The sequence continues at coordinate 15,481,439 of NW_024609868.1, read as the reverse complement.
AGATTTTGCGATGAATAAACTCAGTTGTAAGTCAGCGCTGCGTCCGTGTTACTTCTTTGCCTGGTCCTCGTCTTTTTGCGCTGTTTTAATTCCGAAGTATGTACCAACTCGCCCAAGCCTCAAGTTTAGCTCCGTTATATACTTTTAAGTATACGAATGTCTTGAGAACCTCAGAAATTCTACTGAAATATTAAGGTGGGCCTAGTTGGTTCAACATACTGAAATTATAAAGCGCAACGGACAGACAGGGACATGAAGTAGAGAGGAATAGCGCTGTCCTGTCGACTTAATGACCGTGTTTGTCCCTTGCGCTTTATAATTTTAGTATACTTAAGAAATTCAAAATCGATTCTTTCAAAAAACCCAATTTTTGAATCACCTTGTTTTTTTTATTAGTAGCAAGGTATGATAGTGATAATAAATTAGTATGTTTATATGACAAGAAATATAGCTTGAATCTCGTTAAATATTATCCGTAAAAGGTCAAGCCTTGTCGTGGAGTAAACAATATTGACTGCGCAACAAAGCTTGCCGTCTATTTCGTCAAAACAAAAAATTTGACCCAAAACCGTGCCTGAATTGAGATGAAAACATCCATATGGGTATTTTCATCTTAACTTAGACACGGTTTTAGAGTCGAATTTGTAATTTTGATAAAAAAAAAAATGTTTTGGCAGCGTTTCTTAAAATGAAAAGGAGCGTAAACGGCAAGCTTGGTGCATTTGTTTTTTGTTTTCATGTTATTGGCCATTGAAGAAGCCGAAGCGAAAACTGACGTTTCTTCAGACTGTCGGAGATGGCAGGTTTGACCACTAGCTATTTTGTTTCTCATCAAACTATTGTACTAGGACTCCTTGGTGACAATTTCAAAATAGGTTTCATTGTGCTATTGAAACTAAAAATTAATTTTATACTTTGGAATAAAAAATAAATAAATAATGTCATACTGTTGTTTAATAACTTTTAAAAACGTTTTGGCAATTTTTTAATATTTTCATTTAATATTTAAGATATTTTAATGAACTTGATATTATAAAAAAGCCTAAAGGTAGTTCTTTTTATTCATTATAAATTCAATATTGTATGTAAAAGAAAACATTTGCTACATACATTTGTATTAACGAATGTTTCAAAAATATTGCGAATTCGGGATCGATTCTCTTTAAAACCCGATTTTTGATTTACTTCATTTTTTAGTAGTAGTAAGATATAATAGTAATTTATTATAAAATATAAAAAGGAAACGTATTATACTCTTTGTACGTTCGCAATGAAAGCTTGAATCTCGTGAAATATCCGTTGTGAATGCTCCTTCGCATGGGTGATGTTATGGCCATTACTGTCGCATGGATATGATTAATCTTCTAATATTAATACTCGCTTTAACACTCAGCGTATAAATGATGTTAACTGTGCATAATGCGGAGTAAAAATTGCCGTTTTGTAAGTTTGCTTGCGATACACCTAAACTCTCTGCCTAATTCGTGGCGCATTTCCTTCGAAGTAGACACCGCTTCTACTCAGTCTTTCATCTCCAGCTCCGAGTTACAGATGGTATAAGTTAGACAGCCACCTAGTAGATCACGCCATCAAACCTGCGCCGGTCTACCTGCCGTCAGTGAATCCAGCGGACTTCAAAGGGCTCTTTGGGAAACGGCAAAACCGGATTATCGCAAAACGGGGCATTTGAGGGCAACTCTGACGTCGGCGCTCCTCCTTTCCCCTTTCTCCTTCTTCTGTGCACCCTACACTCTAAAAAGCGCCCGTGCGTCTGCTTTCCCGCACAACACTCGCAGAGCCAATCACCGCAACTTACAAAGGTAGCTCAGCGAATGACGATGCCGAAACATATGACTAGACCGAAAAACGCAGTCTGAGTTGTGACATTAAGCAATGCAAAACGTCACACTTGCATTGCTTAATGTCACAACTCAGACTGCGTTTTTTGGTCTAAACATACGTTTCAGCATTGCCATTCGCTGAGTTACCTCCGTAAAATGTGGTGATCGGCTCTCCGAGTGTAGTGCGGGAAAGCCGACACATGGGCTTTTTCTAGAGTGTATCTGACATGTTCCACATAAAAGGGGATAGTGGGGATCTATTCGGTTCCCGTCTGGCTCGAGCACTCTCGAAGTGTTGGTGCTTATCTCCGTTCTAAGCTTGGCGTATACTTGGAAAGTGCCATCTGTCGTTTCCAGAAAGCCAGGCGCTTTCGTTTGCTCTATGGCTTGAACGTTCAGTGAAGACCGGCAAGCGTGCGCCGATTATTCAACAAGGTTCCACCGGCCGAGGACGCCGAGGACGTAAATCCCAATGATGTCGCGTTCAAGAACTGCTACACAATGTTCTGCAGTCAAATCGAAGAACATCAGTGAGGACAGAAAACATCGTCATCAGGCTCATCGTCACCACCTCCACCAAGTGAAGCGGCAGGAGCGTACTTAGGACTGTGAAGGCGGTCCGAATTTGAGAAGCAGGTGGAGGAGCTCAGGCAGGAGGAAGCGTGGAAGGCAGGGCTAGAAGAGAGGAAAAGGGAGCGTGAGGATAGAGTGGAGCGTCTCATCGGAGTAGTTAAGGAAGCGAAGGGGAAGAGCGAGGAAGGAGAAATAATTATGGCAGAATTGGAGGATATTCTCAGAGTAGAGATCGAGAATAGGGTCGACCTAGAAGCGCAGTGGGAAGAGATGAAGAGGCAGTCGACAGCAAGGGTAGTGCCAGATGTGCAAAGGGCTAGAGAGCAGGGAGTGAGCAGTGCAGACACGAAGGAGGTTTCTAGGGCCTATAGGGAAGCAGCGCGAAAGGAGAAGGAAATTGGTGGATTGATAGAACCTAACCTCGTACCGGTGGTAAATCGAGGGGGTAGTAGCGTAGTGCCAGGAGAGGGAGGGCAGTTGTCGGCATTTAGGAGAGTTCTAGTAGCGGGAGCCTCCAACTTAGAAAAATGGATAGTTGGGCGAGTTGGTGGGAATTCATCGGAAACAACGCGAAAAACAGACGAGGACGAAGAGGTCCCGCGTGTTTCTCCTTTGTCCTTGTCTCTTTTTAGAGCGCAGCTCTTAGGCGCCCGTTTCCGGCTTAAGCGGCGTCGGCGTCGCCGTCGCCGTCGCCGTCGGCGTAACCGCGCGTAACCCTCGCAACCCTCGTGAGGGTTACGAGGGTTACAGGGGTTACTCTCACGAGGGTTACGAGGGTTCCTCTCGCGAGGGCTACGAGGGTAACCCTCGTGATCCTCGTGAGGGTAGCAACCCTCGTAACCCTCGTAACCCTCACGAGGGTTACGAGGGTTACTCTTACGAGAGTTACGAGGGTTACCCTCACGAGGGTCACGAGGGTTATGAGAGTTACCCTCACGAGGGTCACGAGGACTATGAGTTACCCTCACGAGTGTCACGAGGGTTACCCTCCCAAGGATTACTAGGGTTATGAGAGTTACCCTCACGTGAGAGTAACCCTCGTAACCCACATGAGGGTAACGAGGGTTACTCTCATGAGGGTTACGAGGGTTACCCTCACAACGGTTACTAGGGTTACGAGAGTTACCCCCACAAGGGTGTGAGAATCGGCCCCGCCATCACCGTGAGTGGACGCGGGAACAGGACCGAGCTTCATTTTCCTTCCATTGCGTGTTGGCGTTTGCACGTGTGCCCCTGTGTGTGGGTGAACTGGCGACGCTCGTGCGAGCTAGGGCAGGGGACGCTTTGAGAAGGAAGAAGACAAGGAGAGCACATGCGGTAACCTTTTGCAGGACATTCGAAAATTAGCTTCACTTGTAAATAGACGTGTTTTTTTTCTCCCCCTACCCGCGGAGTCCTGTCTGGTTTATTCTTCAGTCAGCGACCATCAGCTGCCTGCGTCGTCGGGTTCCGGCGCAATCTCCAAGAAAGAACATCTTTACTGGCGCAGTCGACAGGATTGCGTCAGCGGACCCCGGCGGCGTGATCTTCACAACGGAATCGGCGGACAGCGACTTGACGCGGCATTGGTGGAGCCTTCTAAAGAGAAGACTGGACCACCGGGTTCCGTGAAGATTGGACCACCGAGCTACTTCGTGGTGGCAGAGCTACCTCTCACCGGATGCCGTCCCACTCCAGCGAGGAACGCTTGAGTCTACAGCTCGGACATCATTTTCGTGCCTGACTATTCTGAGCAGCGGCCTCCGTCTGTGATCCAGCGGCAGTCGTTGACCTTACGGTAAGGTGATTCTTTGACGTGTGCCCGCCATGGATACAGACAGTGCAGAGCGGCGGAGGCCGGTTCTAATGCCCGAGCAGAATAGGGGTCGGAACAGGGATGTTGACGGGCCAGGTGAATCGTCACCTTCGAGTGGATTAGGGGCAAACTCGCAGACACAAGGGGAGGGGAACGGAGGATTCCGATCAGACAGCTTAACTGAAAAGGAGATAGAACTAGTGAGGGAGAAAGAACGGCTAATACGTCTCGAGCTAGAGCTAGAACATCTACGCTCAGGGAACCGAACGCGAGCCAGTGGAGGCGGCATGGAGTTCAACCTCCGAGATGAAGTTTTAAGTTTTTCCAGATTGATGAAAGGAGTATTGACTTCTATGCCATCGTCCGAAATATTAGTGCCGAGCTGGTTTGGCGGTGTAGAACACGTCTTCGAGACGTATGCAGTCCCTGAGCGGCTGAGAGGATCCCTGGTGCGACCCTATTTCACGGAGCGCATGCGTGCTCTGGTGAATAGGCTGCCCGTGGGGGAGGCAAGTGAATATAAGGCAGTAAAAGAGCGGGTTCTATTAGAGCTCCGATTGTCGCCGGCAGAGTACAGGAGGCTCTTCCTTAAAGCCACCAGAATGGAAAGACAGTCCTGGACTCAGTTTGCGACTCGGGTTGAGAGCTGCTTCGAATATTATGCTAGAAGCCGCGGGATTGAATCTCTTGAGGACTTAATCGCACTGATGGTGTCCGATCGCATCAGGGACTCCTTGCCCGCCGACATGCAGGCATATGTAACCCTCAACGAGGTGGGTGACTGGTTGAAACCCTTGGAGGTGGCGGTACTGGCTGACCGTTTCGACGAGGGTGAGCGATGTAAAAAGCGAGATCACCAGTCAGGCTCTAAGAGCCGCGCATACGACGCAACAAAGGCCACTTCTCTCGAGGAGAAACACGAAAAACCAAGAAAGGGCATTAAACCTGACAATTCCCGGGTGAAGTGTTTCAACTGCAAAGGAATAGGACACTTTTCTCGTGACTGTCCACGGAAGAAGGCAGATGGCATAAACGTCAATCAGAGCAGTACACGCGCTGAGTTGCGGAGAGTGGAGGTGAATGCGGCCCGAGGATGGTGCAGGCGATTATCGATTCCGGAGCGGAGATTAGCGTTGTGCGTGATGGGGTGGCGCCTGAACTGGAGGGGTCGTCCGGAAGAGTGACACTGACCGGGGCGTTCGGGAACAGCGTGAGCGCCGTTCTGCGCCATATACCGATGACTCTCCCCACAAGCTACGTTAAGTACGTTCCTCGGGAGGTGCCGCTCTTGTGCGCCGTCACTGAAAAATTGGTTAACGGCATAGACATGCTGTTGACGTCCGATGACTACGACAGCCTAAAATTGGCTTGCGGGAGGGTTGACTTGGAACCGATGGTTTGTGAAGCTGAAGACCCGCTTACTCACGAAGGTGGTGAGGTCGCAGAAAACGACTATGGCGCTCAGCTTCGGCTTCTACAAGAACGACCTGCCCGAGGACAAGGTGCGCTTGAGGGCCTTCGTGGACATGGCCCACTCGGTGCTTCATGTGGCGCTGGTGGCCTTCAACAAGGATCGGCTCAAGATGCTGGCCACCACCTTCGATAAAGTCGGGGGCCGCGATTCCGGCATGGTGCTGGCGCGCTACTTTCTACAGGAGTTCATGGAGCGCTACAAACTGGACGTGGCCACCAACCGGTGCGCCCTCATGCGCCTCATCACCGAATGCGAGAAGCTCAAGAAACAGATGTGTGCCAACCCGCACGGCTTGCCGCTCAACGTCGAGTGCTCCAAGGACGACCGGGACGTTGCGGGCAAGGTGAAGCGGGAGATCTTCGAGGCCATGTCCACCGAGCCGCTAGCGCGTGCCCAGCGCACCATGGCGTGGGCGCCGACGGTGGCCGGGCTGTGGCCACCGGACGTGAAGTCGGTGGAGCGGGTCGGGGGCGGCACCCGGGTGCCGGCGGCCAAGAAGCTGTTCCGCAAGGTGTTCCAACGGGAGCCCTCAACGACACTGCACCAGGACGAGGCGGTGGCCCGGAGCAAGGCCCTGCAGTGTGCCAGGCTGTCACCCATCTTAAAGGTGCGGGACTTCGCGGTGGTGGATGCCCAGCCCTACCCCATGGAGCTGTGCTACGACATGGGCAAGGGAGAGGACAGCCAGGCAGAGGTGTACCCCCGCTGGCACCGGCTGCCCTTCATCAAGATGCTCACCTTCTCCCGGAGCAAGCCCTTCAACCTCGAGGCCAGGTACCCGTAGGAGGCGGTGGTGCCCCACCCGGACCTGCAGCTGGGCAGCTTTACGGGGAACAAGGTTGTCTCCGCGGCCGAGGGCGGGGCATCCAAGATTAAGGTGAAAGTGCGTCTCAACCTGCGCGGTATCTTCTCGGTGGTGTCCGCCTCGGCCGTGGACCGCAAGCCCGACGGTCGACAGGCAAGTACTGGGCGTGCAAACGATGGCGACCTAGCGGTGGCGGGGGCGGTGAGTGGCGAAAAGGCACCCCCGACCGAGGGAGGAGACCCCGACAAAGTGGCCGAGGGCGAGCCCGTCAAGAAGGAGGACCGGCCCAGCCCAAAAGAGAAGCAGGCCAAGGCCACGGAGATTCCGGTAAAAGTCCGGGTGCCGCAGCTGAGCGTCTTCGAGATGGACCAGCTTGTGGAGCGCGAGGTCCAAATGGTTCACATGGACCGCATAGAGAAGGAGTGGGTGGACGTCAAGAACGGGGTGGAAGAGTACGTATAAGAGGAGCGGGACCACCTGTCGGACCGCTACCATCGGTTCGTGGTGCCCTTCAAAAAGGAGGCCTCCCTGAGGGCAATCGACGACGCCCGTGGCTGTACGCCGACGGCGAGGAGCTTATCCAAGGGCGTGGTAGAACGTGTTGTGGGACAGCGTAAGAGCATCCTTTAGAAGATTTTATTGACTCAACTAGATATGTTACAGCTCATCGCGAGAAGGGATAACGAAAACACTTCTTCTGTTCCTATTTTTGTTTATTAGTCTTTTATCGGTACCTTACACACGTAACGTTTCCTTTTTCTTTTAAGTCCCTGTTTTGAGTATCAGTATATTATGGGTGTGGACACAAGGCTGGTCATGATAGCATTAGAGCCTTGGCGGGCACAGTAAGAATCACTTTACTAGCGTGTGATTTGCATAATGGGGTAAATTTCTTTTATAGTTCGGATTCTTACGGGTAGAGTCACAAACACTGTGCAAGGTGTGACTGATATGCGTACGCGTCTGAGTTTAGTTATATATTATTTTTGACATTTCGGGTCTAAAAAATATACTTAGTCGGGAGGTGTGAGAATCGGCCCCGCCATCACCGTGAGTGGACGCGGGAACAGGACTGAGCTTCATTTTCCTTCCATTGCGTGTTGGTGTTTGCATGTGTGCCCCTGTGTGTGGGTGAACTGGCGACCCTCGTGCGAGCTAGGGCAGGGGACGCTTTGAGAAGGAAGAAGACAAGGAGAGCACGTGCGGTAACCTTTTGCAGGACATTCGAAAATTAGCTTCACTTGTAAATAGACGTGTTTTTTTTCTCCCCCTACCCGCGGAGTCCTGTCTGGTTTATTCTTCAGTCAGCGACCATCAGCTGCCTGCGTCGTCGGGTTCCGGCGCAATCTCCAAGAAAGAACATCTTTACTAAGGGTCACGAGGGTTACCCTCACAACGGTTACTAGGGTTATGAGAGTTACCCTCACGAGGGTTACCCTCACGATGGTCACGAGGGCTACCCTCACGAGTGTCATGAGGGTTACCCCCCTGAGGTCGCGTGACCCTCCGCTGAGGTCACGTGACCCCCTGATGTCACGTGACCCCTCCCCCCGCCGAGGTCACATGACCTCATGGAGTCACCTATCCCTCAGTACCCTACCATCCTATCCCTCAGTACCCTTCCATCCTCCTCCTCAAGAGCTGCGCTCTAATCCGGCGTTACAGGGAGTTGTAAACGGCTTTCATTTTTTTGCGCTGTTTCCTACGATGAGCGTTCAACGTTGCAAGGATCGTAGAGGGAGTGCTAGGCAAGGTGAAAGAAGACAAAAGTGCGAGTAGAGGCCCAGCTAGGAAAGTACATGGTAGGTGCCATTGCCAAAGCGGAGGATGTATTGTGGGACAACAAGTGGATAAATTTGTCATTCAATGGGCTGTGCAAGGTTACCACTGGAAGAACAAGCTGGTGACAATTTGCACTTGCGTAGCCATCACCACAAATGGAACGCCGAGTTTTGGAATGGTGAGTGATGACATTTGCCATGACTCTGCACACGCTTTCTTTGCACTCTTATTGATCGAAGAACGACTTAAAGAACTGCTGCCCGTGTTTTCTGGTGTAATTTATATTTCCGACGGGGCTCCAAGCCTCTTCAAGTATCGTTTCCAGTTATACGAATTCGAAACTAAGACAAATGTCACCAAGTGGTTCTACTCAGCGTCAGGGCACAAAAAAAGCGCGTGCGAAGGAATGGCTAGTGTTTTCAAGCGGCACGCATCAGTGCATCATTTTTGAGAACAACGTAGTTGAATTCTATAACCGACGCGCGCACCTCTGTTGACAAACTGAGTCATAAAATTTTGGGATAGTGCTTCTCGAGAAACTGTAGCCATGAAATGAAGGGAGTAGTGCTTGTTTCAGTCGCCCGAGAGGAGATAACCCGTTTTCGGTCGTCGAAGAAGGGCCGGGAGAAGGTTAAAGCGTCATAGGGCATTCAATCCTGTCACGTGGGGAGCAAAGCAAATGACCTTGGGGACAATACCGTCCTATTAGAAAGAACTTGTAAAATTCCAGAGTAGCAAGGCACACATGCCGGGACCATAAAGCGGAGAGACAAGCATGTTTCAACAATAAATTCACTTCGCCCCTCTGCAGCCGTCTAACTGCCTCTCGGCAGTGAAACGGCTGCGTTCAAGTCTTCAATGGTGAATTGCCTGAATTTTGACCTGTGCGAACGTTAACTCAGTATTGCAGTGAACTAGTATCTAAAAACGTGCTTCCTTTTAATAATCTGCTGTCAATATTTGTTTGTGTTTCTGACTGTTATATTACTCACCTTTTCGTGTTAGAGAGAAGTGCCAGTCCTGTGCTGTGTACCGCTTGAGTTCTATTCCATGTGTGGTCTGTTAAAAACGCCCTTGAACATGATCTTAGAGAACCCTAAGAGGTTGGATGCGGACAGTAAACATGTTTTTTATCGATGAAACCAAAGTGTTTCGAAAACATTCCGAAACAGTTGTACAATTCTGTGGTATTTCTACGATTTGTCAAGCTTTTCAATTTACTTGCTAAGGATTCAACGTCTTTATTTGGGGCAGGACAATATTAACTGTATTTTTTTTGTCAACTTAAAGTAAATATGTCTGCCATAATCGGTTCCAACCGTTGACTTCTTCAACTTGACTGTGTTTTTCTGAAAATTTATATCTACTTTTTTTTTTTTTTACTTTTGAGATTTTTGTGTTTTTGACCAGGTGTGTGCGAAAAATTTGGCGTTACATTAGGTACGTTATGTGAAACATTTTTGAAATGTGTTTTATACACTGAATAAGTAATATTTCTTCGATTCACTGGTAACGAATCGAGCATAAGTTCTTAACGTCGAGCTTGGTTACTAAATGTACTTACATGTAGAGAAAATTCAAGACATTGATCGTCTAAACGGCAGTCCCCAGAGTGTAAATACTTACTTGGTAACTTTAAGTGTTAGTAACTGTCATAAAGTGTGACTTACAAAAATATTTGTGTTACCTATAATAGGTGTGTTTTACTGTCACTGCTTCCTGCAGGGTTATGCGTAATTTTACTCTTTGATGTGTCCTTTTATTTGTCGTGCATTTTATGCATTGTATTTTTTTTGTGTTTTTACATATTGTAGTATTGAATCAACCTGATATTTAAAAAATTTGTTTCGCAATACTTATTATTCCAGTCCTATTTATGATTAAATTTGATTTCAATATTATTATTAGGCCATTAATTCTATTAATTCCACAATATTGACCATAATAGCACCCATGCGATGGCGCGTCCACAACGCACATTTTACGAGATTCAAGCTTTAATTTCGGACATACGAACAATATACTACACTTTCTATTTATGTTTTATAATAAACCACTATCATACCTTACTCCTACTAAGAAATTAAGAAAATTAGAAATTGTGTTCTTGAAAAATCGATCCCAAATTCGCAAGATTTTAGAAACATTGGTTAATTCAAATGTAAGTAACAAACAATTAATTTAACATACAATATTGAATTTACAATGAATGAAAAGGACTAAGTTTAGGCTTTCTTATGATATCAAGTTAATTAAAATATCTTAAGTAGGTAACGTAGTAAAAGATTGCCAAACGTTGCCAAAAATGGTTAAAGAGACACCATTCGAAATTTAAAAAAAAAAGTATTCCAAAATATAAAAAAAAACTTGTTTCAATAGCATAACAAAAACTACTTTGAAATTGTCGCTAAGACGCCTGGTGCAATAGTTTTATAAGTGACAAAACAGCGAGTGGTCAAACATGTTATCTCTGACAGGTGAATGAAACGTCAGTTTTCGCCTCAGCCGCTTCAATGGCCAATAACTTAAAAAAAAAAAAAAAATCGCCAGGTTGGCCGTTTACACTTCTGCCAAAACATTAATTTTTTTAGTCAAAATAAAAGTTTGATTATAAAACCGCGCTTGAGTTGAAATGAAAACACCCATATGCTCCTTCCTATACACAGCGCCGTTGGTTGCCTTAAGATTGTTATTTCAAACTTCAATGAAATACCGAAAAATCCGGAACGAGCGCCTACCTCCCAACATTGACCACCTTAAAATAATTCCCTTTTATACACCATAGGCGCGTAGTCATTTTAGACATTGCCGTAGATATTACGTAGAATCCCTGTTCGCCAAAGCCCACCCCACACGTTATTTCGAGACGAAAGGCATGTCACGACAACTTGCCTCAAACATGAATGTGTCCACCTCTTCCCGCATGTCTTCCTCCGTGATGTTTTTAGGGTCTTTAAAGTGTTCAAGGAGGAGTAAGTCGAGGAAAGGCCTTTTCTCTTTCTTGTGATTAGACTCATTCTCATTCTCGTTGCCAAGAATGGAGCCGGTGTCGATGGTGGCCATCATGTCTTTTTTTCGTTCTGCAATCACCTGTAATAACAACGCGGGACTTCGATGAAGCTAAAAATCTACAATGTGGCGGGTGGTTATACTCCCGCACTGAATAAAGAGACATGATTATCTGGAGGAGAACTATAAGGAATGCACCATCTCTAATTTAACAATCAATCAACAACTGAAAGTAAAAGTATCCCCTGCGGCAAACGTGTTGCGTTAATATCGAGAATTTATTTTGGTCTCGTCATCGCTTAGACTGAGCAGAAGCCGCTCACGGCGAATGCACCCCAGCTTTAATAATTAAGGTAGAAATGATCCCTAATATAAAATGGGTAGTGATATTGTCGCGTGCGCAGCTGGCCAAGTAGGCAGCGCGGCCGTGGCCTAACGGTTACCCTGCTTGCCTGCCACGCGAAGAGCCAGGGCTCGATTCCTGGGAGTGACGTACGTGTCATTTATTTATTCTTACAATTTCGTGTTCTGGTATATTCGAGAATCCTGTTGCTTGTTCGAGGCTCAAATGTTCTACGCCCCGAACCTTCTACGCCGATTGTTCGAGAATCCCACGCGTGTACATAAGGGACTCCGCGTGCCGAGGCGCGGTCAGTCTCGCCCCAGCGTTCGATCCTGCAGTTACGCCGACTTTGGCGCCGGCGACGTTGTTCTTATGCTCTGTTTCCGTTTTGATTTTGGGCACAAGTTCGCTCCAAAAAACGTTTCAGTTTCTTCAGTTACTCTTTGTTTCGTCACCATCATTCGTGACATTTTGGTGGAGGTGCGGGGTAACGCATGTCCGTGCAGCGCACCCCTCCGAAGGCCTGCGGTGCAAGTCCGAACCCAAGCCCCCGTGGATCCAACGAAGACCACACCGAGACCCGATCAAGTCGCGGCAACCAAGGCCTATCCCCGGAACTTGGACCCTTGCCACTCAAGTTCGAGCAGTCAAAGAGACCGACGATGGACAACCAGTCGTCGCAGACCCCGGCCGCTGCCGCCGTCGTATGCCTTCCCGTCGCTCCCCGGACTCCGACGCTTTTCCACGGGGAGGTCCACTAGGACATTGAAGACTGGCTTCAACACTATGAACGTGTGTCCCGCCATAACTGATGGACAGCTGACCAGTGCTTGCAGAACATCTACTTCTCGCTGAAGGGACTGCAAGGTACTGGCTGGAGAACCACGAGACTTTAACTTCGTGCGAGGTATGTAAGCTAGAACTGAAGAAGACGTTTGCCAGCCAATACAGACGCGAGAGGGTTGAAGACATCCTTCGAACAAGGGCCCAAGGCCCAAATGAGAGCATCACCAGTTTCGTCGTGGATGTTCTTCGCCTGAGCGCCCTCGCCGACCCTCATGCTACCGAGGAGAAGAAGCTGCGCCACCTGATGAGGGGTGTGAAGAGCGAGATATTCGGTGGTCTTATCCGCAATCCCCCGACAACAGTCGACGAGTTCGTCACGGAGGCGACAAATATGGAACGGGCCCTAATATCACGCGCCAAACACTACCAGCGACACCCTGGCGTAACTACTCTGGCGACTTCCAGATCCGACCTTGGTACCGACCTCGCCGGCATCTGTGACATCATCCGTGAAGTCGTCCGGGAAGAACTCCGCAAGGTGTGCCCCGCTGCGGATCGCCCGTCCTCACTTTCGCTCGTCGAGGTCGTTCGAGAGGAGGTTCACCGAGCCTTCTAACCTGAATTTTCAATAGACACGACGACGCCAGAGGAACCGACCCTGAGCTACGCCGCCATGGCCCGACGACCACCGTGAGCCAACCGCCAGGCCACGGTGCCACCCCGACGAGACCCTCCGATGCCGCAGTGTCTTCGACGCCAGGAAAGACAAGTCCAGGACGTCCGCCCGGAGCGACCCTCGCCGAGGAAGATTGACGTGTGGAGAATGGCCGATCGACGCCCGTTGTGCTACCACTGCGGGGAAGCCGACCATATCCACCGCCGTTGTCCCTACCAGATGCGTGGGTTCCACCAGAACGACCCACGGCTGAGGTATGGCGAACGCCCTCGCAACATCGAGGAGTACTTCCGACGCTCGCCTCCCTCAGCGCCGTCTCTCCGCCGTGAATCCCGCTAACCATCGCCACGATGTTCAGCGTCTCCAGCGCCCCGACCTCGCCGAAAGAGCCTGTCTCCCCTGTGTCGCCGGGAAAACTAAGTGCGGCAACGCCTGGAAGTGGCGTTGCCGAAGACGACCGAAGTAAGGAGCCTCCAAAAACGACGAAGCGCTCCCACTCTCCCGACGCTGCGCATCGCAGCGACGCCCCTGCTTCGGTGTCCAACAACCTAAACGTTATTATCGACGGCCACGACGCATCGGCACTCGTGGACGCCGGAGCAGACTACTCAGTCTTGGCTGACAAGGAAACAGTGCACCCTCAAAATAAGCACTCTAGAGCTTTCATGCACACAAAAGAAAGAGTCACTTACACAGCGCTGACTGACAACTCTAGGTTATATTTACAATTTTTGTTTTCGTCTTTTTTTGTGGACTAGGGTTTCTATGGCAAAAAATTGCCCTTGTCTTCTTCCTTCTTCCCGTGTTTTTGTAATAGGAAGCTAAACCGTAAAATTATTGTACGGCTAAGTACTCCCATTCTTTTTTGGATAACATTATGGAAGGAGTGCTGACACATCTTTCCTCTTGTCTGGCAATGTTCTCTGCTTCCACGATTTCTCTTGTTAGATTGTCGTGGTTCCGCCTAACACTGTGCATTTCTCCAGCTGCGCTGAGCAGCCACAGTTTCGGCAGTGAATTCCCAGGTGTCCGGAGTTTTTGTTGGTGATAGTCCAGTTGTGCTTCTCTGAACTTCAGGACGGCTGCACTAGGGACCTCGTGACGAAGTTCCGAAATGAAACGCAACACGTCACGGAAAGTGCAGCCGTGGGCCACGTCGAGAAACTCCGAAACTCCGCCGAAATCGCCGCGATCACTGAAAAATCCTCGCCACCGCAGCAAGACAGTACGTCACCAGCGCAGCTCGACATTGACCCCGAGCTTCCGGGCCCGAAACGACGGCAGCTGATTAACCTCCTCGCCGAATACCGCGACTGGTTTGCGACGTCGCCGAAAGTGCGCCATACCGCCGTTGCAAAGCACCGCATCGTTACCGAGGACGTCGGGCGCCCTGCGCATCGATCGCCGTACAGAGTCTCCGTTAAAGAAAGGGATGTGGTACAGGAGCAAGTTCAAGAGATGCTGAACGACGACATAATTTAACCTTCAAGCAGTCCGTGGGCCTCTCTAGTCGTACTGGTTAAGAAGAAGGGTGGAACGTTTAGGTTCTGCGTGGACTACAGGCAGCTGAACGCGGTGACGAAGAAAGACGTCTATCCACTCCCCCGCATCGACGACACGTTAGACCGGCTGCGCCACTCTCGATACTTTTCATCGATGGACCTGAAGAGCGGATGGACTGTACGAGTTCAGGGTGATGCCCTTCGGACTATGCACGGCGCCAGCAACTTTCTAGCGTGTCATGGACATCGTACTGGCAGGACTGAAGTGGCAGAGCTGTCTCGTCTACCTCACGACGTCGTAGTGTTTCCCGGCGACTTCGACGAGCACTTGCGACGACACCGAGCTGTTCTCCAAGCCATACGGACCGTCGGACCCGAAGCCTCAAGCCGTCAAAGTGTCGGTTCGCCTATGACGAACTGAAGTTCTTAGGTCACGTGGTTAGTAAAGAAGGCGTTCGCCCAGACCCAGAGAAGACTCGCGGCGTCGCGGCATTTCCAGCGCCGACAGACAAGAAGGCCGTGCGAAGGTTCCTTGGACTGTGTGCCTACTATCGGCGCTTCGTTCGAAATTTCGCAAGGATTTCCGCATTGCTCAGAAACCTCACGAAGGACGCCGAGAAGTTCGAATGGGCCAAGGAGCAGCAGCAGACATTTGACGAGCTGAAGCGACGACTCCTCACTCCTCCTGTTCTTGGACATTTTGATCAGCATGCAGAAACCGAGATTCACACGAACGCAAGTAACGCAGGACTTGGCGCGGTACTGGTTCAAGTGCAAGCAGGCACCGAGCGAGTCATCGCCTACGCAAGTCGTACACTGTCCAAGGCGGAGAAAAATTACTCCACGACTGAGAAAGAATGCCTTGCGGTCGCCTGGGCAATTACGAAGTTTCGTCCGTACATGTTCGGAAGCCCGTTCCGCGTAGTCACGGACCACCATTCGCTCTGCTGGCTTGCGAACTTCAAGGACCCGTCAGGACGCCTTGCTCGACGGGGTCTCCGACTACAATAGTTCAACATGACTGTGACAGGCCACAAGCACAGCGACGCCGGCTGCCTGTCCAGAGCCCCCGTCGAAATACCTTCCGGCAGCAGCGACGACGTTGACGACGATTGCTTCCTACTCCTAGGCGCAGTGGACACGGACGACATGGCACGACGTCAACAAGACGATCTTGAGCTGTGCGAACCAATGGGGCACCTAGAAGGGCGCGGGATTACCATGCCACGTGTTTTCTCACGAGCCCTTCCGACCTTCGCCATTCGACGAGGTGTACTCTACAAAGAGAACTTCGGGGACAACACGTCGCCGTGGCTGCTGGTAATCCCGACCGACCTTCGAGAAGAGATCTTTCAAGCCTGCCATGACGACCCGACGTCCGGACGCCTTGGTTACAGTCGGACGCTGGCCCGTATTCGTGAAAATTATTGCTATATAGCCCAAACTCCCCAAAACCGTCCACCTATACACACGATCATGCCACGAGTGCCAGCGGCGCAAGAAACCTCAGGCGAGGCCGGCCGGTCTCTTGCAGCTGAAACTCCGCCAACTGTACCCTTTCAGCCGATCGGAATGGATCTACTTGACCCCTTTCTGCCGTCAACGTCGGGAAACCGCTGGATAATCGTCGCCACAGATTATCGCACGCGATATGCCGAAACGAAAGCCCTTCCTTCAGCGTCTGCTGTGGAGGTCGCTAAGTGTTTCATCGAGTCCATCGTCCCCCGGCACGGCGCTCCTGAAGTTCTGATCTTAAACCGTGGATCATCGTTCATGGCCCAGCTGACACAAGAAATCCTTCGTCTCAGCCACACCAGCCATCGTCGCACCACGGCGTATCACCCGCAGACCATCCTACTGACGGAGAAACTCAACAAGACCACTGCCGACATGATCTTCATGTACGTCGACGTGGAGCACAAGACATGGGGCCAGGTGTTGCCGTACGTCACATTTGCCTACAACACGGCTGTGCAAGAGACTACCGGGGTGACACACTTTCAACTGCTTCATAGTCGCAAAGTAACGACAATGCTGCACGCGATGTTACCCCACGAACCGACTGGCGACGGAAGTGACGACGCCCAGGTGGTCGCCCAACGGGCAGAAGTCCGTCAGCTCGCGCGACTCCGGATTAAAGCCCAACAACGTGTCGACACTGGTCGCTACAACCTTCGTCGTCGGGACGTCCACTTCCAGCCCGGAGACAGGGTGTGGGTCTGGACATCTATTCGCCGCCGTGGTCTCAGCGAGAAACTCCTGAAACGGTATTCCGGACCCTACAAGGTACTTCGTTGACTTGGAAATCTGAACTATGAGGTGATGCCCGAGGGAACAAGAACATCATCACGCCGCCCACCACGACCTTAAGTCGTCCACGTCGTGCGCCTGAAGCCGTACTACGCTCGATAGGACTGTGGACCTTATGTGCTCCAAAGGACTCTTTAGTTTGCCGTTCTTTTTATTTGCTTTTTTTTGTTGTGTGTTGCATCGGGGCGACGCGCTTTTCAAAGGGGGGGAGTAATGTGCAGCTGGCCAAGTTGGCAGCGCGGCCGTGGCTTATCGGTTATCGTGCTTGCCTCCTACGCGAAGAGCCAGGGTTCGCTTCCTAGGAGCGACGTGTCTTTTATTTATTATTGCAATTTCGTGTTCATGTAAATTCGAGAATCCTGTTGCTTGTTCGAGGTTCGAATGTTCTACGCGCCTGTTCGAGGTTCGAATGATCTACGCGCCGAGCCTTCTACGCCGATTGTTCGAGAATCCCCCGCGTGTACTAAGGGGCTCCGCGTGCCGAGGCGCAATCAGTCTCGCCCGAGCGTTCGATCCTGCTGTTACGCCGACTTCGATGCCCGCGACGCTCTGCTTTTATCCTCTGTTTCATTTTTGGTTTTGGGCACAAGTTCGCCCCATTAAACGTTTCAGTTTCCTCAGGTATTCTTCGTTTCGTCACCATCATTCGCGACAATATAGTTTATGAAACTCACCTTTCTCGTGAATGCGTGCAGTACACCGAGACAGTGATTATACCGTTTTCCCATTGCGGTCATCCTAAAAAGTCCTTCGTAATTTGCAAGCGGCGTTATCATCCTTTCCAAGAACAGCTCACCCAACCTGAAATAGGAGGCATTGTTTGCTATAATTCCCATTGATAGTACTCTCTGTACATGGGAATCAGTTTTCTGGAAGCGTAATACTATCTTTTCCAAAAGTCATCAAAGATGATCACGAAAGATGGGTGGCAAGTTTAGCTGAAGAAGAAATATGAAGGTTACTAGGCGTAGTGAATATCTAGCGAAAGCATGTAAGAAGTTAAAAAAAAAAGAAAAAAAAAAGAGAAAGGCGACATAGACGCCCGAGTCATCACTGTCAACATGTTGGCGCTTTAGCAGCTGTCGCCAGTTCTATCTTATTTCTTCGTCCTGTTTTATAGTTTTGCATGACAATGGTTCACCAGATCGTCTGCCTTATTTCGTAAGATCTAGTCTCCACACCAACCCGGAAGGCTTTTTTTCAAGCATAAAAGTGACACAACACAACGTACTGATTGACAGCTTTCACGTAAGTCGAGTCCTCATTGCTTTGAGCGTTAAGAGATTTTCCCATGATGGTTTCTGAAAAGTGGAAATACATTAGGTACATGTTTATAAGACCTAATAATCAACATATACGGACAGTGCAAACACTATTACTCATATATACTTTCTTGAGAGTGCACCAAGTTGTAGTTTTCATTTTAATTTCACAAAAAAACAGAGGGGCGCAGAAGAACATTACATTTTTTATCGATTTGTACATTTTATAACACACTGCATCCCAAGATCTTCTATACTCATCAAAAATAGAAAATATTGCGTAGCAGCCAATACACGTAATTGACGCTGAACTTTTATGACAGTTAAAACTGTTTATCAGCGGAGCTAGAAACGATCGACAAAAAACGCATGCCAGCAGGAATGACTGTTCCACAACAAAAGTGAGTCTGTTTGTTAAACGAGAGTTTCTAGAAACGAGCGCGGAGTTTGAACGCAGCGACTCTCAGTACTTTGTTTTCATCAACGCCATCGCAATGAAGTGAAGTTAATCCGCATTAATTCAAGCTCCTGAGCCGCTTCGGGAACCTCGCTGAATCTGTTGCGACCTCCCTTTGGGGTCCCAAATAATAGTTCAGGAAACACTGGTCTAACATATTAGCATAAACCAAGAATCGCCATTTTTGCTTTCCTGTGCTTGGATTCAAAGGCTCTTACCAAAACCCACCACTCAGATGGAAAGTGCTGATTTGGCCAACAAAGCGAATGATTATGGCTGATGCCTGCCCAAAGCCTTTCTGAGTAAAACTGATAAAATCACAAATGTCTTCTTCACATTAACTGTGTCGCGCAGTGTGCATCTAAGAAAAAAACCCATCAAAGGTCTTACCACAGACTATGTCCAGGGTGCAGAGTGTAACTTTGGGGACCACGTCAACCCCATTGTGGTCAAGTGACGTCTTTCCCAAGATATCCGCAAGAACCATAGACTGGGTGTTGATTGCAGAAGTGAAATCTTCCAGGATTCGGAAATGAAACGCTGGCGTAAAAAGCCGCCTTCGCGACCTCCACTTCTCTCCTGTACTGCTTGAGAAAAGCAAACATAACATAACATAGTTAATTACCGCTCACATTCTGTGGCAGAATATTGAATGTAGCTGTTTGATGTGCAAGGTATACCATACGTGGAGTTGGTGTATGACGGCAATGGAAGATGTGGAGGTATAACTTAGGTTATAACACTTAAGCTTTAACAGTATGGGCTTCATTCATTGTACGCTGCCCCGCTCCGAGGCATAAAATAATTGAATCGTTTGTACTCAGTCTATATTCAAGAATACATATTACTTATAAAGCAATAAACTGAGCTTATTTTTCGGCGTGCGATTTTATTCTAATCTACTCTTATTCTTAACTAAAAGTCTAATATAGGATATAGACGCTGTCTTGAATAAAGCGCCCGTCAAAAATTAAGTTCACCACCGGGTCATAATCACCAATATTTATTTATATATAAATTATAGCAGCAATTAAACAAACCAAGACTTGCGCATGGACTACTTGGTACTGTGCGAACTTGAAAACAAAGAAGACTTTGACGAGCGTGTTGGGACAGATGTAACAGTAAGAAAGCACAAAACAAACAAGCGTGTACATGTCTGTTTTTGTCCCTCTGTTTGTTTTGTGCTTTCTTACTGTTGAAAACAAACTGCTTGAAAAACAACGACGAAGATGACTAACAAGAATACAAAGAGAGAAGTGCTTAGAATTAATAAATAAAACACGTCGATTTTATCGTATGTGGTTAGCATAATCCTATTACAGTACATTTAATTTTAATCACTTATTCCAGAATAGGACAGTATATATGAAAACTTTCCAAACACATGTTATGAATTAACGTGTATTGTGGTTCAGATCAGAGTTGGTTTCCCAATGCCATCGTTGCATTCAAAGTAGAATCATATGCTACTTTAATGCATGGGCGTCAACTCATAGTTTACTGTGCCAAGAAGACGTGTACTTCTGACGAACGAAAATTAACATTATACAGACGGCATTAACGCGCCCGTAAATGCGAACAAAATGCTACGATTTACACACCTTGTCAGTAAGCCGGTTCCCAGCCAACTTTGAAGAAAGTTGTACACGTGCCCCTTTGTTAATATCTTGTTGCTTCGAAGCAGTTCCTAGGAGAACAAGATACTTTAAATGTCTCTTATTGACGTGAAGATGAAAATAAAGGTTTTTTTATTATCTGGATTGCTTGAATTAGAAGAAGGCTTGGGGTCGTACCTCTACAAAGTCAGCTCTGTAGATTATAACGAGCGGCCTGAGGCCAGCATACACTCTGTGCATCCCGTACCTTTGGAAGCGGGCGTGGAACCCACACAGTGCGCTGAAGACCACTGAAAGTAACCCAAACTAAAGCTTGGATACCATTTGCAGGAGCCGGTCAGTTAATATTTGATAACTACACCGACACCAAGATTGCAATCTTCTGGAAATTACATCACGACAAAGAAGCCTTTGACTCAGCGGCGTTGAGGGCGAATATACGTATGTCACATTCGTGTCAGTAGGCCCGTGTAGAAGCGAGTAACGTTCAAGTTCAGTTGATCGTTTACAAGTGCCACACACAAAAGACTGCCTACGGGCTTATTACATTACTCGCTATTCTATAAATTGAGAAATGAGTTCTTGCGTTTGCTTTCGCATAGAAAATTCAGTGAGTCGATCACTGCAGTCTATAAAAGAGGTTAAGAAAATAACGATGTCCTTACTCTCCGAACCTCTTTCATATATTGCAATGATTGACTCTCAATGTTCCATGTGAAAGCCAGCGCGCGCGCTCATCTCTCAAGGTATAGAATGGGGCATAATATAAGACACACTTAAAGAGTTTTAGTGTGTGGTACTTTTAAATAAATGAATTATAGTAAATAATTAATACTGTCACTGTAAAAATATATATATACATTGCGTGAGCACTAGGAATCCAAATGTGGGCAGGAATTCCGAGCAGATTACCAAAGCCTATTATGGCATTTCATCACATATCTACCACGGCACAGGGAAGCTGGCTGATTCAGGCATACAAGACAATAAAAAGTGATACTTACATGGGCCAAACCCCGCCGGGTTTTCAGGCTGGGAGCATGCTTTGAAAAGTATGTAGTGACTCAGGAATGGCAGCACCTCCTTTCTTCCAGGCAAGTGCTCCAGTTGTTTTAACGTCCTTCGCTGTATCGACCAGGCGACCGAAAGGAAACCCACCAAAAGTAGAGCAAAGGATGCGCACATCCAAACACTCCATTTTAGGGCCAAGCACAACAGACCGAGCACAAGGTCTGTAGGTGACGACTTGGCGAGTTCCTGTAGCGTCCATTCGAACATCCTGTTTGGAAGAAAACGTAGGTACTTATATAGAAAAGAGAAAAAAAAAAAAGAAGACAAGGGTGTATACACACGCTAACCCTGTGACTCTTTGCATACTCATAAAACACACAAAAAAGAAGAAAATGCTGCTAAATGTACGTGCGTGTAGACTGCGGTATTGGCAAATTCTGCGAAATCGACGGCACCTAACGGCTAAAACTGAAAGCTATAGCGGCAGGATTGCTCGCCATCTTTCTCGAGCGAATCAGATATTCGCAGGGCCTGACGGCCTAAAGGCGAAGCCGTGAACGTAGATTCAAAAACACGCGATGAAAGTAGCCATTACTATCTCGCGGTTTTTCGGGGACTGCTTGGGGGCTCCGTGCCGCGCGCAGTTTCGGGTATCGTTTTCCTAGATTTGATATGACGAGCGATTACTGTCTGGCGTAGAAGCCGTGTAACTAAGATAAGTAATACATCTTTTCCTGTTAAATCTGCGTTTATTTACACTATGTACAGTTTAAGCCGAAAAGAAGCTAGCCATTGCTTATGGCGTTTTGGAATCAGACTGTCCCTGCTATCGCGGGTGCGCGCGTGCTTTTCTTGAGCCTCGTCTTGCTTGACCGCGATATATATCATATCCCCCTTCTTGATTAACACCCATTACATAGTCTTTAAAGTGTGCTGGCTGCTTAATCTGGCGACCCCCTCGGGTAGTCCTTGAACCGGGGTCTGCCTCGACGTCCGCGTTGTCGTCCACGGTGTCTCTGTCCTGGACGTCCGTATTATTCTCCACGGTATCTCTGTCCTGGACTTCAGCATTATTGTCCACGGTGCCTCTGTCCTGGACGTCAGCATTATTGTACCCGGTGCATCTGTTCTCGGGCTGTGTCATTTGTGACTCGTCTATGTCCTCCGTGGCTGGGTAGATTAAGAATGGCGAAGCTTTTTCTTTGCCCTCTAGAGTTTCCAAGTGTGATCTTCTGGGGCGAATATGATCAACGTGTCGACGCTGAATTTTTCCGTCCTCCGTTCTTGTTTGAAATGATCGAATACCTAGCGGTTTCATGATTACCGGGGTAACCCATGTTGGTCTTCCACCGAAATTTCTCACGTAGACGGTTTGGCCTGCCGAGTAATCTGCCATTACTCCGTCCATCGGATCTTCTCGGTCTTCGCTGGTCGACGAGCTTTGATTCATGAGATCGAAAGGTGTGGTGATCCGTCGGCCGAACATTGCTTCGACCAAAAAAACTAAAAAACTGCTCCGACTTTACTCAACAAGATTAACAATTTAATTTTTGATCATTATGATTCCCGGCTTTTGGAATATTTTTGCGAACATTGCTTCGGCGGGTGTTTTCCCCGTCGAGGTTGAAACTGTAGTATGCTGCCTGAACAAAAACCTGGCGATCCTGCACTGGATAGTTCCTTCCTTGAGTTTCAGGAGGGCCTTTTTTGTTTTGCCCACCATACGCTCCGCTTGCCCGTTTGTGGCCGGATGATATGGGGCGCCGGTGTAGTGTTTGATGCCGTTTCTCGCTAGGAACTCATTCATTTCGTTCGACACGAAATTTGGCGCATTGTCGGAGAAAAGGATTCTGGGTACTCCAAAAGTTGCAAAGGTGGAGCGAAGAACGTCGATGATGCGTGTAAACGTCGTGGAGTGCATCGGCTTCACCTCCAACCGCTTCGAGTAAGCGTCGACGACGATGAGGTACGATATCCCGTCAATCGGTCCGGCGAAGTCTATGTGAATTGTCTCCCAGGGTCGAGTGGCAGGTGACCAGTCAGGCGTTGGTACCGTAGACTTGGCCCGATGATGTTGTTGGCACGTCTCACACGCAGCTGCTGTTGCTTCGATGTCTGCGTCAAGCCTCGGCCACCAGAAATGGCTCCGAGCAGTACTTTTCATGGCAACAATACCCGGGTGGTTGGCATGCAGCATTTTCAAAGCTTGCTCGCGTGCTGCTTGTGGTAGAACAACACGTGCCCCCCACGTCACACTGCCGTTGTGTGTTGCCAACTCGAGTTCTCTGCGCTTGTACGGTGCAAACTCGTCTCCTGTCCAGTTTGTGGTGGTTCCGTCTTGTAGTCCTTGGTAGACTTTTGACAAAACGGAGTCTTCCTTCGTCAGACGCGCAATGCGTTGACCCTTCAAGGGTGGGCACTCCATTGCTTCGAGCATAAGTACATCTCCTGGTGGTGCGGCTTCGTCCTTCATAATATCCAGTGGTAGACGGCTGAGTGCGTCCGCGTTCTGGTGCGCCTTGCCTTGTCGGTAACGCAACTCGTAGTCGTAACAGCCAAGTAGAAGGCACCATCGGGTCATGCGTGGTGACAGCATTACCGGAATCTGTCGACCTTGGCTCATTATCCCCAGAAGTGGCTTGTGATCGGTGTACACGGTCACTTGTCGCCCGGCGACGTACTGGTGGGAATGTTTCATGCCGAAGATGATGGCTAGTCCTTCCTTATCCAGCTGAGCGTAATTACATTCGCTTTTGCCCAGTGTTCTGGATGCGTAGGCAATTGGAGCTTCTTCTCCGGCGTCGTCCAGCTGCGACAGAACTGCCCCAACACCGTATGGTGATGCGTCGCAAGACAAAACAAGTTTCCGCTTGTCGTCATAGTGAGCGAGCAAAGGAGCTGAACTAAGCAGCACCTTCAGCTCTTTGAAAGCGTTGTGCTCTTCGTTCCCCCAGTGCCACTTGGCGTCTTTGTCAAGCAGTCGATGCAGCCTTTCGGCGGTGGATGCCCTGTTCCGCAGAAGACGACTGTACAAGCTCAGCATTCCAAGAAAGGCTTGCAGCTCCTTTTTGTTGCTCGGTTCCGGGGCTTCCGTGATGGCCTTTACCTTCTCGGCGGTTGGTCTCACTCCATTAGCGTCAACGTGGTAGCCTAGGAATTCTATCGCTGGAACCCCGAATTTGCATTTGGCTTGGGAGACCCGAAGTCCGGCTTCCGCGAGGCGTTGAAGAACGGCTTTCAAGCGTTCTAAGTGTTGCTCTTCAGTTGCCCCTGTGACCATTATGTCGTCAAGGTATGCTCCCGTGCCTTCGATGCCTGACAACAGCGTGTCCATGAACTGTTGAAACAGCAAAGGCGCAACCGAAACTCCAAAAGGAACTCGTTTAACGCAAAAGAGCCCCATCGGTGTCGTTACAGTCAGTAACTCTGCTGTGGCGTCGTCCACTCGCAATTGCTGGTACGCTTGTTGCAGATCTATCTTCGAGAAGATCTTTCCTCCCCGTACGATGGACAACAGGTCTGGTGCTGTGGGAAGCGGATATGCGTTTGCCTTGAGTGCTGGGTTGACCGTGCACCGATAGTCCCCACAAAGCCGTAGTGTACCGTTCTTTTTTCGGACGATGACTAAGGGTGTTGTCCAGGACGACGACTTTACCGGCTCCAAAATGTTCTGGGCCTGAAGCTTGTTCAGCTCTTCATGTACTGCTGTTCGCAGAGCGAAAGGCACAGGTCGACTCTTCAGGAATTTCGGAGCTACGTCCTGCTTGAGGCCTATGTGTAGCGGTTCGCCGAGATGACCATCGAGCTATCCTTGGAACACTTGCTCATGGGCTCTTCGTAGATCTTCCAGGGTTGTTGAAGACATTGAGTATACGCCGGAAACCTGGATGTTCAACGCAGGAAACCAGTCCCGACCAAGCAGACTTGCTCCCTTTCCGTTAACCACGTTGAGGTCCAGACGAGCGTCTTTGTCCTTGAATCGTACGTTGACCGGCACCTTGCCAGCCAGTTGCATCTTGTCTCCAGCCCAGACGCACAAGGAGAGGTCGCAAGGTTCTAGCTTAGGAGGTCGTCCCTGCCAAAGACGTTTGTATGTTTCGGAGCTGATTATGGAGTGGGAAGCTCCGGAATCCACTTCCATGTCGAGGTGTCGTCCGTTCACGAGCAGCTCCGCGATGACCCGCGAGGTGTCTCCCTGGGTAACGCTGTTGACAGCAAAAAGATCACCATGCGTCTCATGCTCTGTTGCGTCCGCGTGATGCGTGCGACGCTTCGATTCCTCTTGGGACTTGCGCTGGGCTCTGCGTTTGAAGCAGGCCTCTTCCAGATGACCTTTCTTGCGGCAAAATGTGCAAGTTGCTTTGATATGCTTGCAGACATCCGGCGAGTGCGAGCCTGTGCAGCGGAAACAAGGTTTCTTCGCCGTTTTTCCGCCCTTGGAGGTCTTGACTGTGGAGGTGCTCTGGACCTTCCCTTCTTTTTCACCTTGAATGTGACGTTGCTGGCTGGCAGCAGACTCGGTAGCCAAGGCAATCGCGTAAGTTCGGTTGAAGGTGATGTGACGTTCGACGAGCAAGCGTTGCTGTAGGCGTGAGTCCTTAATGCCACAGATGAAACGGTCACGGAGCATGACATCTAGTGGCAGAACGGTAGAAAATTCAGTTCCTGGTGTTTGTGCGGCCTGGGCCGCTTGTGTCACCTCGCTGGACGAAGTAGCGGTTGTAGCCGTAGTAGTCCTGGCCGGTACATTAGTCACCGTTCCGAAGTCGCGGTCCGCTGCGATCTTGCGGAGGGCGGCGACGTAATCAGAGATGGTCTCTGCCGGTGCTTGGTTTCGCTGATGGAACTTGAAACGGCTGAGCAGTTGAAACGGCTGAGCGGCTTCGGGTCGTAGTGTTCGTTGAGGAGTTTCACAATTTCTCCAAACTCGACTTCCGAAGGCTTTCTCGGAGCTAGTAGAGCCCGTACGGTGTCGAAGGTCGACTCACCGCATGATGTGAGCAGAACTGCTCGCTTCTTCACGGGGTTAATTATGTCCTTGGCTTCGAAGTAGAACTCAAGGCGTTCCAACCATGAACTCCGGTTTCCTCCGGGGTTAAATGCCGGAATTTGTCCGTGAGAGCCGCAGTCTTCCATCTTCAGGGTTCGCGAAAGTCCCTCGTCGCCAATTAATACATCTTTTCCTGTTAAATCTGCGTTTATTTACACTATGTACAGTTTAAGCCGAAAAGAAGCTAGCCATTGCTCCTGGCGTTTTGGAATCAGACTGTCCCTGCTATCGCGGGTGCGCGCGTGCTTTTCTTGAGCCTCGTCTTCGTCTTGCTTGACCGCGATATATATCAATATGGGTTTCATGTTAAAATATACATACATCCTAAGAAGTCTGGAACATCTGCTTTTCCGCAAAGCACTTGGGAAAGCCAAACGCAACAACCTATATGGGGGCAGCTTAGCCAATGAAGAGACAAAAAATATGTTTAGACATAAAAAATATATATATATATATATATATATATATATATATATATATATATATATATATATTCGCTGTGAATTCGAGCATGACGCTTCACCATGCTGGGTACCACAGTTTGCTGAGAAGCAAAATAGTTTGCGCTGGTGTACTTAGCTCAGTGAAACGTCATGCTCGAGACCGGATCGAAGACTGTTATTTTTTAACGTTTAACGTTTTTTGCCTAGGCATTTCGTAAAGCTTGGAAAGAAGCGTGGCCGCGAGGCTCGACACTGATTGGTTGACGTGTGGGAGAGGAGGAGTGAGGTGCTCGACGCTGATTGGTTAACGGGGAGCTCAAGTGACCAGAGGGGTAGGCGAGGAGGAGCTCGACCACATGTGCGCACTGAGGGAGAGGAGCTCGCTACTCGCGGGTATGGAATGCTCTGGAAGATTATAATGCAATTAAATGCAAAGGTGCAAGCGAGCTGGACAAGAGTGACGAAAATAATCCCGGGAGGAGGAGAACAAGAGGGACAAAGGATCATAACTTTAAATTGCAAGCTTCACCCCTGTTGGTGGTAGACTGGTGGCAACTGATAAAACCCGTTTGCTCTACTGACGTATAACCCTTGGCTAGCTCAGTTGGTAGAGCGCTCCACCTGTAATGAAGAGGTCCCGGGTTCGCTACCCGGACCCGGCGGATTTTTTCGATCGCGCACCGTCACCTAGCTGTGTTTGGAGATTTGTGTTTGTCCTTTGTCCCTCCTGTTACCCGTCTCCAGGGATTATTTTCGTCACTCTGGAAGATCGCCAGGTTTATTAGACCGATTAGCGGTAGTATCGCTTTATTCTAGGAACAATTATATCGAGTGTACACAAGGTACTCGTTAAACTATCTGGTGAAGAGCGCCGTGAACGTAGGCGTCTAGCTTCTGGGAACTCAGAGTATCGCTATACGTTTTGTGATGATAGTAGAACGTTTCACGTACGGAACTTGCGACACATTTGCGATACATTTTTTAGGTCTAGATGTATAGTTTCAGCCTCGCCACTCGCCCAGCTGCCCCTGCATGTTGCAGCGATTGGTTCTCCCAAGCACTTTGAGGGAAAGTAGATGCTTCAGGTTCCTGAGAGTGTATGATACGGCGTCAAGTTCGTCCGTTCTTTTTGCACGTCGTGCGTTTGCTTTTTATGTTTACCCTCGAGATGCGCCCGTGTTGCTTTTGTTCTCCCCCGGACCTCAACCTACCAATCACGGCGCTTGCTTGGCAACCTCGTCACCGCGCGTTCCCTGCGAATTCTCTACGCTGCCCTTTGATTGGTGTTCCTCTCCCGGCGCTCCGATGCGCCAAGGACGCATTTTGGAACGCTTGCGCGCCGTATAGTCAAGAAACGCTGGTCGTACACTCTAAAAAAAAGTCTGTGCGTCTACTTTCACGCACAACGCTCGGAGAGCCAATCACCGCAACTTACAGAGGCAGCTCAGCGAATGACAATGTCAAAACATATGTTTAGACCCCCCCCCCCCCCAAAAAAAAAAAACGAAACGCATTCTGAGTTGTGACATTAAGCAATGCAAGCGTGACGTTTTGCATTGCTTAATGTCACAACTCAGACTGCGTTTCTGTTTTGTCTACACGTATGTTTCAGCATCGTCATTCGCTGAGCTGCCTCCATAAGTTGCGGTGATTGGCTCTCCAAGTATTGTGCGTGAAAGTAGACGCACAGACTCTTTTTAGAGTGATAGCGAGACCTCTTATTATCGCTTGGCAGCAAATACGATTGCGCCATCCAAACAACCGGTGGAATTTGCTCGTGCGCAGGGCAGGGCTAAGTCGTGCTATGTGCCCGACGATGACCTGTTACACGGCAAAATTTACTGTCGGTTACATCGACCAGTGACGGACGAATCAGCTCGCGATTCTGACTACGAACGTCGCGCGTCCACCGCGCTACGCCAAGAGGATTACGACAGTCGATGAAACTTGCATTATATTTTATCGTACACACAAATACGCACACAGACACGTCAACGACAAAGCGCACGCACGGTAAAAGAAACAACACACAACAAGAGCAAGGAGGATACTTTCATAAAGTCATCCGGCTGAACCGTTCACGCACATATGCTTCCGCGATCTGATATTGTGCGGTTTCAGAATAACGTACGCAAACGGTTTGCGTACGAAAAGCGTCGTCGCCAGTGCGAATGTGCCAAACGCTACGAGCGTTTTGAACTTTGCGTGCGTTATACTAAACTTCGTCCACCCTTAAGCTGAGACTAGAAGCTCCGCCTTCAGCGCGAGCTTTCTGTCCTTGCTAACACTAGAGGGAACTCGCAGGCACGCGCAACCAAAGCACTGCGGAAGCCAGCAAGCTCGCGCTGAAGGCGGAGCTTCTAGTCTGAGCTTTAGGGATAAGCGGAGGATAGCGTGCGCTATTTTTCGAAAATTGCGTGCGCACGCAACGAGTTTTCGCGCACCTCCAAAAAGGACTGGGCATGCGCGAGCAGATGGCTAAAGCCAAAACAGGCCAAGACGAGCGAAGTTAGAAAAGGGCAGCTCCCAGGACCGTAGCTGAGGCCACTTTGGCGTTGGTCGTGAGCGCGACGTCGGCGGCACCCTCGCGACTGCGATGTGCAATACAAGACGACATTGCAGTCTTACGGGATGTGCACGCCACAAACTGCTTGGAAGACCCAGCAAGGTGGGCAACGATCGCCGGCAACTTGCTCCTTCCGATGCGCGAACGTTTCTCGGCCAAGGAACGGTGTGCGACTGTCAGTACACGAGACCTTTCTTGCCGAGATGACGCAATCGGACACTCGTGTGTGAAGGTCATTACACGAAACCCCTCTTGTCGATTCGAGGCAAGGGGACACGACCGGCAAAAATTTAACCAAAAAAACTTTTTTTTTCTT
This sequence comes from Ixodes scapularis, assembly GCF_016920785.2. Taxonomy (NCBI): domain Eukaryota; kingdom Metazoa; phylum Arthropoda; class Arachnida; order Ixodida; family Ixodidae; genus Ixodes; species Ixodes scapularis. The sequence goes on along the minus strand of NW_024609868.1, from coordinate 15,451,819 downwards.
TTCCAAGTACAGAATTCGGTGATTGAAAGAAAAATTGCTATTGTATCTTGGTGGCGTGGTTGCAAGCACGCTCTTAGGATTTTACGTTGCTGCCGAGAAACGTTATTCTAAAACTCTCGCGTAGCAAGCGCTACATTGAGAGCTTGCGTGGGCTAAAATTGCGTACGTTATTCTAAAACTCCCTATAATACAATGAAAACTTACAAAAAGAAGGGTGCGGCTTCTAACGTTCACGACCCTTGCTTCGTCATTCGTTATTTGGCATTGTTATCGGCTAATACTGCACACCCATTGGCTACGATGCGACAATGAGTTGCTCCCGGCTTTTTTTATATTAAGTTGAGGGTGCTTCAGTTTCCTTTATGAATTTAAGAAGGGGCTTACGCTTATTTACCGGGCATGCAGCATGCCTCCATGTCTAAGAAAGGGAATAATTAAACACTCACGTTTCGCTTCAGTAGTTTCCTATTCGAAGGATGCTTGTTCACGTTCTTCAGTTTCGTTGCATTCGGTCGATTCTCGTACAAAAGATACCGGTAAAAACTGCGATTTAGCAGCCTACAACAGCGATCAAATGTCGACTTAGCCGCTCGGAGTGCCCCGGAAACCTATAGACAACGAGGCGGAGACGGGAATCGACCGAGACGCCGAACGGAACGAGCTTATCAAAGAAAACACTTCGTCCTTCCTGGCACTGGGCCACGTGAAACGATGGGTCTGGCCTCGCGTGCCTTCTCGTACGTCTTATCTTCTTGGAGACGCAATCGACTCGAACAACGAGCGAAACTGGAAGAAGGCGTGATTTATCGTAACCGTTGTTCAATCATGGCAGCATGGTATTATATTGGTAAGGCACTATCAGCACTAGGGACAGCGTCAATGGCGTACCAACTTGTTTTTGAGTGGGGAAGCAACGTGGCACTTCTTGAAAATTGAAAGTGTATTACAAATCAATACGCAAGTTGAACTTCCTAAAAACAACAAAATGCTAAATCGACTTAAAGGGAAGCTGAAGAGGTATTTTGAATTTGGAGAAACCGTAAAAGTTTAAATCTGTGTTCATATGCCGACGATGACTTCACGACGACTTTGACAAATAATAGGCGACAGAGAGGCTCACCGCAGGCCATGCGGCAATCCCTGCCTGTTTTTTTTTTTTTTTGTTTTTTTCCAAAGTAAAAATGTTTTTTGTTTACTTTTAGGCGAATTCAAGGGCGATAATCGGAATCACGAGGCAAAAAACTCCAGGAGTCTGCTGTAAACTCAATTATTTTTTTTAATGGTTTCAGCTTTCTTTATAAAGAGCCCGGGGATTCCAACACAGGCTTAAAAACTAGCGTCTAGTAAGCAACCAGTGGTCAAAATGTCACAATTTCAGTTTTGCAAACACAAACATTTCATGTCCTTATAGTATATTTATTAGTTCAGAGTTATTAAAATATTTCTTTTTACTTTTCTTTATTGTAGCTTGTCACAAAACCAACTCGAATCACGGTAACCTCTGAGAGTCAGCTCGACCTTGTACTCGACCTTGTGCTCGAACTTCTGAGAATGGGCGCCTAATCCCATCTCTTCTCTAACCGATCTTTCTGGTATCATTGATCACTGTTTGCTTCACTTTAACCTCAACAATTTTTGTATCTCTTTCTAAAAAAAAAAAAAAAGCTTTTTTTTTTCTTTTATCATGGGAAAGCTAACTTTGACGCCATAAATAGCGAGCTATTTGTCTTTTTATATTTTTCTCTCCAGCTTCTCTGAGCGCACGGTAAAGCTTATTTAAATCGTGTTCAAAAAAAAAAAAAAAGAAAGAAAAGAAAGTTAATTCATTTATCATTTCCTTCATTCCAAGGAGATATATTGTTTCTAACTCTATATTAACATGGTTTAACGTAACCTAGACTTTGGAATAAAAAAAAAAGCAACAAAAAAGAAACGCTTTTTTGCATTGCGAAGCATACCGATAATGCCGAGCGCTGTACAGCGCACCAAAATGTCGCCGCTTCTTATAAAGAGGTCATACAAAACGCTAAACACACCTTTTTTTTACCCAGACTTTCCCTGGTTTTGTGTAAACGAGTGCTAAAAAAGTTTTGGTGCGTCGTGCATGGCAGCAAAAAAACAAGCTACTTCGCTGTTTGACTAAGATGGTTCTATTGTCTCCAATCGTTACTGTGTAAGAATACTAAACGATGTACTTTTAGGATAGTTTCTCTGATGATGTTGACTCATCTCTTGCTTTTAACCCAGATCATGCTTTTTCTTCCCTGTGCACCCATTTCAGTTTGATGTTAACCCTGTAATGCCGAGCGTATCATATCCGATACGGTCCATTTAGACAGTTTTGTTGATTTGTTGATTGATAATCATATTGCGGTACTGGTAGCATTAATAATACCAGCTGTCTTAAAATACAGAAATGTTTAGTGCTTTTTGTTTTAAGATTTGTGAGCAGTCCCTTCCTACTGGCGTACTTCCAAAAGACTGGAAAACTGACAAGGTGGTCCCACTACGCAAATCCGGTGATAAGCACTGTCCCAACAATTATAGACTTATTTCCTTGATTAGCATTGCCTGCAGAGTTCTAGAGCACAGTATTTATCCCCAGTTGGTAACATTTTTTACTTCAACTCCTCCTTTTCATCTTCACAAGATGACTTTCATAAATCTTTCTTCCGATAAACGCAATTTCCGGTCTTCACTAACTATTTGTTTTCAGTTCTTGACCTCGGATCTGAGGATGACTGTTCCTATTTTCTTCCTCGACTTTTGCAAAGCCTTCGATAAAGCTTCCCACAACTTGCTGCTCCCCCCCCCCCCCTCCCTTCCTCCCCCCTCATGTACTAATGCGGATTAAATGTTTTCTATTTCTAACAAACCGCTTTCAGTTTGTAAATGTAAATTATTCTAATTTCCGCACGAGTCCTGTTACGTCTGCTGCCACTCAACGTTCCGTCTTGAGACCTCTACTATTCTCGTTTATATTAACAACTTTCCCCTGTGTATTTTATCGAGCCTTAATTTTTTTTTTTCGGATGATTACGTTTTTTTTTTTAATTAATAATATTTCTGATTCCCTGATTCTTCAGAATGACTTGAATGCTACATCTGCTTGGTGTCGGGAATGGCACACGACCCTTAACACTTACAAATGCCAAACAATGAGAGTTTCACGTTGTAACACATCTCAAGTTCCACTTACTACCTTAGTGACATTCTTTTGCTTTCTACGACTTCCTATAAATATCTCAGTGTATACCTTACTTCCGGCATATCTTTGCAAACGCACATTAATAACATTCTTGCTAAGGCCGATTCTATGCCAGGCTAGCTAAAACGAAATTTTCCTGTCTCCCTTCTTTTCAAATCTCTAGTTCGCTTGAAACTAGAATCTGCTGCTGCAATCTGGAATCCTGGTTAGGCCGCACTCACAGCTAACCTGGAGTCACCTGAAAATGGCGGCGGTCGTTTTATACTCAGCAAAACTATCATCGTTCAGCCAGTGCTTTATCCATGAAAACTAACCTCTCTTTACTTCGTCTTTCATTGCGCCGTAGATGACTCCGGTATTTTTTTTTTTTTTTTTGCAATTACGTGCACCAAAGGTCTTCGCGTTGTGTACGTTACTCATCTGGAGCACACCTAAGTTCCAGTGATTCCGTAGCGATTGACAGAAACGTTTGTTTGCCCGGCGATGTCACACGGGCCCAAGCATTTGGCGTGATGTCCCGACTGGAATCAAAACTTTCAGCGAAACAATTATATGTAAGCTCCGCAAACGTTTCTTTTGCCTACAAAAAAAAAAAAAAACAACCACGATTGTGCGTGTGTGGTTTTGTGTCACAAGGTACAGTTAGCCAGAAAACAACAACCTAATCCCGCCTAAAGAGACCATGAAAATATTTTTCAACCTGTTCCTCCTGAGCTTTCCTCCTCAACTCAAAAGCTAAATGAGAAATAACGTGGGCGTCGCTTAGTATTTAACCAAAAGCAATTACTCCATGCTTCCAACGTTCTTTCTAAGCACACCATGGAACTAGTCATTCGCAAGCGATGATAAGCGCCGTCACAGCACTCATTGGCCACGAACGCGAATCCAAATATTCGTCGACGGATGGAATGTTGACGAGCGCACACGTCCGAGTGACGCAGTGCTCGTGTCCCATGCTTGAGCTGGGGTCGGCTGACATGCTTTGGGTAGAGTCACTAAATAAAGCTACGCTTTCAGAGTACCGAAACTCCTAAACTACGCGTCTGAAGCGAGTCAGGCGCCGCCATCTTGGGTCCACGCGCTGATGGAGGAGTGGCGAGCTGAGCCAAGCCGTGATGTAGCCGTCGCCTGCGCCAGCTGCTGTAGCCACAGCTGTGGCAGCGAATCAAGGTCGTGTTGTTCGTATCTCGACGTAATAAAGAAAAAAATGCATGCTGAGCAACGGACTTCAGCGTGCACGCGCAGTAAACAGTAAACCAGCAGCGGGCAGCGGATCGCAGGACCCAAGATGGTGGCGTTTAAAAAAACGCGATGATGATGATAGTGATTCACGTGACTGCCGCTGTCCAATGATGCCGTAGTGAACAAGAATATTGTTGAATGGAGCGACTGTATTGTCGGCAAAATTCCAAGCAAAAGGAATGCGGTACTCTGAAAGCGTAGCTTATTTAGTGACTCTAGCTTTGGGTACCGCGCGGATGTATATCACATTGACAAGGCGGAGGGCTTTCGAAGGAAGAGAGGCACCAAATAGTCCGCTATATTTTCACATTTTCGTACCGAGAAGCACGCTAATGACTTTTGCAACCCGCTTTCTTTTGACCCACTAAACGTCGATTAGTAAAATCTAGGGTTGGACGTCGCTTTGTAAAGTTTTATTCCGATTAATCGCCACCCTTTAATCTATAAATTATTATAATTTTATTGTCGGAGACGCTGACGAATGCTTGCGCCTGAAACGTCCCTTGTTTCCTTTCCCCTTCTTTTTGCACGTTCTATCTCTCACTCTTTTAGTTTTGTGTCCACTTTTATACCTACTGAGAACCAATCTACACAACCCTTTAAACCCAGCATCTGCTTATGGACAAATGTTTGACGGTCGGGACGGGACACCGTTCTGAACGGACATCCGTGCACGCCTATAGGGAGCATTCACTGGACGCCATATTTGTGGGTGCTGTTTAGAGCGCATGCTCAGAATGGGCTCGCATACTAAGCTGCTGAGACAGGCAATCTTGATGGTGCAGAATGCACGCTGCAAAAGAGCTATGGAAGCTCGCCGTCAGCACGCGTTCGGCAGTCGCGCACAACAGCTATGGCCGCCAGTGAATACTCCCTATATAGTGTGCTGTAAAACTCACCGACTTCAACGGATTTTTCACAAACCCTCGAGTAGAATGGCAAAGAAGGGCACAAGGTCAATGCTTTGAATAGTTTTTTTTTTTTTTTTTGAATGAGCGCTTGTGTTTTAAATGAACGTCTCAAAACCAGAAGCGCGGGCTAGCGCGCGCTTGTAGTTTTAGCAGCAGTCTTAACCTAAATGAACACTGCAAGGGGAAAAAACAGATTTCTTAAATTAAATCATTTTTTCTACGGAATGTTTTCTTTCGCGCACTATTTACGCTGTTAGAAGCAATTTAGGTGAAAAAGGGTTGAGGTCGCAGCCTGCTAAGCTTCGCCCCGTGCTTACAAGGTGCCTACACCTCTCATTGGCTGGAGAGATGATTGACGTGTAAAAGGTTCAATGTAAATGTGTATCTCTGTGCCATAATAGTATTTTAATCGACTATTTTTTTTAGAGCGCAGCTCTAAAAAATTGTATTTTTTATTGTATTTTGTATTTTTTTGTATTTATTTTTTGTATTTTTTATTGTATTTTCGGATTCGGATATTTTCGGATTTGTATTTTGTAAAAATACAAAAAATTGTATTTTTTATAGTATTTATTGTATTTTCGGAGGTCTTCAGCCCGAAGTCGATGTCCAGCAGATGCTGAGGACCGTCGACGCCTGGCCATTATGGACACGGCCTTGTCGTGTTCACTGTTTGTCTCGTGGCGTAACTTTAAGAGTTTCCAATCTTTTGTTCACAAGGTCAACCTTGCACAAGCTTCAACGGTTCATTCAACGGTTCAAACCAAACCAAAACAAAACAAAACAAACAAACGCAAAACCAAAACAAACTATAATAGCTCCCTACTCAATAAATGGTACCCCGACAAGTACAAGCCAAACTGCAAGCTCTGCGGCGGCTACGCCAACCTCCGACACATGGTGTGGGAGTGCAGCAGGATCGACCGCAAGTCTCACCCCCTACTGGAGAAGATCGACAACCAGGAGAGCTGGGAAACCCTACTCCTCTGCTCCGACCCCTCGGTGCAGAACCAGCTAGTCCAGCTGGCCGAAGACGCCGCCAAAACCCAGAGGGTTCAGGCCGCCGTCTGAGGGGTGGCTGGCGGGGCGACCCTAGGGGTCTCCCGTTCAGTCATTAACACATGCTTGGGCAAATAAATATTGTTTACTACTACTACTACTACTACTAGAGCGCAGCTCTTAGGTGCCATTTCGATCTGGAAGAGCATCGTACCGGCGTGCGGTCGTGTATCACCACTGCGAAGAGCACGTTAAAGACCCCAGGTTAGCGGTTGTACCGCACTGGCTAAATTTCTCATCTGCAGCTGAGACACCAGACGCCCATTGAGGCAGACTAACTTCAGGCTGTATAAACATACACACACCAATTTTGCTTTGCTCAGCGTACCGCATTGAATGCACAAAAACAGTTCCCTAAACCCGTTTTTGCATACCCAATAGGGTAGGATGGGCCCTCCGGTACGAACTGCGCATGCGCTAAAACAGGAGATTCACCTATATGCAGTTCGTACAAGAGGGCCAATCGTACCACATTAGATGTGCCAGAACGGTTCCCTAAAAATCTCTATTGTCTGTTAATTTGATTGATATCGTTAGCTGGACTCTTCAAATAGTAAGCACAAGAAATACATACCACTCGACTGTGCTCAACAACAACCTTACTCGTGGGCGCTGGGGCTGTTATTCTATTAAACTGTTGCACTTGTTATCGCTGCCACGCAGCAGGTATTCTCTCTCTACTGCGAACTAGCTTGACCATACCTCGCCGAACTCATGAACTCACCGACCTCATAAACTCACCGGGCTCATAAACTCACACCCCTCACCGACCTCATGAACTCGCGGAACTCACGAACTCACGCACCCCCACCGAACTCATGCTCCTTACTCAACCTCAAACTTATGAGTTTTTGAGGCTTGCGAACTAACTCACCCTCACCTAACGTCGGATCGGCGAGGGTGAGTGAGGTGAGACAGTTCACTCAAGAGTGAGTTTTGCCGGGGTATACGCGTGACAGACACTTGGAGCCGGGCCCAAGGCCTAAGTGGTCGTCTTTCTGCCAGGATGCTGCTGATTCTGGAGGACGTGGACTACCAGAGAACCGTGTTGGACCAGCTGCGCGGACAGGTGCAGGAGGTGCAGAGGAAGCTCTCCCTGTCGCTCATCTACCTCGAGGCCCTGAAGCAGGTCTCGTCTTCGAAAAATGGTATACACCGCTCGCACACACGCAAAACAAAAACGGGAAACGTACGCGCTTAGCAATTTTCACGATGTAAAAACTTGCGCCAAAAAAATTGTAGATAAAAAAAAGACATATTTTTAAGGTGTCAGGAAGGCCGCGCCATATACTGCTGAACAAGACGCGAAGATAATGAGATGCAAAAGCGGTTTGTGACACTGCCCGAGCAAACTGTTCGAAAATTATTTTCGGAACTTCACTGCGAGGAAGAATGCCTTGTTACACTGGAAGCAGGAGCTGTTTTCTCCATATATTCGCGCGTTCTCCGAAATTGCATCTTGCTGGACGTTTTACAAATATCATTGAATGTCGTATTGAACGTGAACTCAAGTATATTTTATTTATTTATTTATTTTATTTATCAATACTGTCAGCCTTCTCTCGAAGGCTATTACAGCAGAGAGAGAAATAAAAGGGAAAAACATACAATCTTAACGTTTAACAGCAATAAGGACACACAAAATACTATTACATTTTCAAATAACAACAATCAACCACAATTTCTTTTAATTTGAAAACAGCTCTTCCAAGGAAGACTCAAAATAAGACGCGTCTGTTAAATTTATAACACACTCCCGGAGACTATTCCATTCTTCAATTGTTCGCGCGAAAAAAGAGTATCTAAAGACGTCTATTCTACTACAATAAGGATGGACCGTTTTCGTATGATTTAGTCGTCTTGATCGCTTATGCACTTCTTTCAGATACAATGCTGGGTCAATTTTTAATTGTCCGTTATAGAGGGAAAAAAACAACTTTAACCTTGCAATCTTCCGTCTAGTTTCTAGTGGCTGCAAGCCGCACTCACGGAACATTCTAGTTACAGAGTCTGTTCTTTTATACCTAGATAGAATAAAACGTACAGCCAACCTTTGAATCTTTTCTAATTTTTCTTTGTCAACTTTTTTGTTGGGACTCCATACCACACTGGCATACTCCAAAATAGGACGTACCATCGTTTTATAGGCAGTCAACTTTGCGTCTCTAGTAGCATGTTTTAATTTCCGTCGTACAAAACCAAGACTCCGATAGGCCGAAGAGGAAACATTTTCAATATGGGCCCGCCACTGTAGGTCATTTGAGATCGTGACACCAAGGTACTTGAAACTGTCCACATTATTCAAATTAACATCCCCCATATTGTAGGAAAATGTTAAAACGTTCTTCTTGTTTGTTATGTGCATGTATGCCGACTTACGAAAATTTATCTGCATTTTCCAATCATTACACCACTGCCTTAATATTTCCAAATTCCTGTTTAAGTTCATTTGATCGACGGAATTGTTTACGGGAGCATAAAATAAGCGGTCATCTGCAAAGAGCTTCAGTTGAGTTGGAGCTTGAATATAAGTAGCGATATCATTTATATAGATCAAAAACAACAATGGACCCAGGACTGAGCCCTGAGGGACTCCTGAGGACACAGGCAATGGCGCAGATAGACTTCCATTAATTTCAACTCTTTGACTTCGATTTGATAGATAGGCTTCAATCCAATTAATAATAATAGAACCTAGACCTAGTGCTTTTAATTTCCATATCAGTTTTTCATGTGGTATACGGTCAAACGCCTTTGAAAAATCGACGCAAATAACATCTACCTGTTGCTTATTATTAACGGCAAAAGAAAAATCATGAAACGTTTCTACAAGTTGGGTTACCGATGACAGGCCACATCTAAAACCGTGCTGGTGGGGATAGAACATGCCTCGGTCCTCTGGGAAGGTGAATATGTGTTTTGAAATAATATGCTTCATTATTTTGCAACAAATACTTGTCAAAGAAATGGGCCTGTAATTATCTACCCTGAGACGGCTTCCGTCTTTAAATGCTGGTACAACACAGGCAGATAACCATTCTTGTGGAAGAGTGTGCGTTTGTAATGATGTGTCAAAAATAATTTTAAGATAATGGGATAGCCACTCAGCATATCTTTTTAGAAATTCATTCGGTATTTTATCCGGTCCCGTTGATTTCTTCGTATCAAGAGATAACAACTTCGCGAATATTCCTGATTGGGTTATCACCACGCCCGGTGTGCTTATTTCGGTATTGTCGCTTGAGGCTTCACGCATGACATGTGACTCATGCGCTGAAAAAACTGACTGGAAAAAACGATTAAAGTGCCCTGCCATTTCTACATTGTCTGTAATAACTATATCACCGTAAACGATTTGTTCAATCGGCTCCTTTCGTCCCTTTAAAAAACGCCAAAACTTTTCGGGGGCAGTTATATAAAATTGTGCAGAGTTACTGAAAAAAAGCTTTCCTTTGCTTCTCTAAGTGCCGTTTTTAAACTGCTCTTTAAGACGTTCACGCTTTGTTTGTTATTTTTTCTATGCCTTCTGATTCATCGTTTCAAGTGAATTATTTCGCGTGTTATCCAAGGGTCAGTGACTCGTTTCAAGATAGAGTTCTACTTGTGTGCGATGTTTAGTTCAGTGGATGCATAGATATAGATGTAAGGTTACGCGTTTAGCTTCGCCCTTAATCAAGCTCTCAGCCACGTATACAAAGGCAGCTGCCGAGAATACATGTCGAGCGTCTGGGTGCGTGCAGACCCGACGTCGCTGAGCTCGATGCAGCAGCAGCAGACGACGCTGCACTACATCTCGCGCCAGTCGCCCTACCCGGGCACCAAGATCCAGCGGTTCCCGGTGCCCGACAAGTACGTGCCCTGGGAGGTGATGTGGCTCGACTACGAGCCGGTCGCCTACACGAGGCCGCGGGCCCAGTTCCCGGGACCGCTCCAGGTCTTCGTCGACGAGGACATCCTCCTGTAAGCAGCCTAAGATACACGGGGGCTTATTATGCCTCTCGTTTCTGAAACTGTCGTCGACTCTAGTACTCGCGAACCTCGGTGGCCCACTTCTGCTCTTCGTGCCTCGCTTTGTGCAGGCTGAGCGCGAAGGAGAACGTGCAGAGCGTGCCGACGCTCTCGTGGAACTGCACGTCCGTCTCGCCGGCGGGCGTCAGCATCGACCGGAAGTCCTGGATCGACGACGGCGACGGCGCCAACATCATCTACATGCTCGAGATGGAGGGGGTTCCCCGGTAGGTACGATGTGCGCCGCCCGGTGTGTGACTAGACGCATTCTAAAGAGCTTCGCACCGCCGCAGCATCACACCCTACCTTGAGAAAGAGCCGTTTCCTCAAGAGGGGTCCTTCCGTGTTTGTGCGTCAAGACACCCGTGTTCTCCTAATGCCAAAAGAAATGTTTCTGTCACTTTTAACGAGTTGTTCTGCAAACCGTGTTTTCTCGTAGCTTTGTTCTGCCAGATAAACATTGAGCAGACCCAGTTTGCAGGCAGCCCAAATGCTCGTTTTCAGCCACACCCAAACGCCAGAAATGGAAAAGAAAAATGAAAACCCAAAAACCAGTTAGGTTTTCAATTATGCAGGCGCAGTTCGCAGGCAGCCCGAATGCCCGTTTTTAGCCACACTCAAACGCCAAAAATAAGAAAAAAAAAATAGCTAGGTTTTTAATCATGCAGTACTTATTGCCTAAGAAAGAACTTCCCGTATTAAAAAAGAAACAACAACAAGAGCTGCATTTGTGACTTTTTTAGACAAAAATCAAAATATTAAGAAGAAAACAGAAACCGAACTTTAGAACTACACAGTAATGCACACCTAGTTTGTAGACCACCATAATCTTGAGCAAACTGAGAGCTTTTTCAAAAATTACATCATTTAATCTGCCCTAAGGACGAGAAAAGAATATGAAGTTGAATACAGAACGGCTACAAATGTTCACCGAGGCATATTTCAATGTGTGACACCAATGTTGCGAGCTGCACAATATGCGCAAATATGTGTTGAATCAACCTCACTTGGCTTTACTTTTCTTCGCGGCCACAATACACCATTCCACTAGGGAGAGTATAGAGAACAAGATTCCCTCTGTCCACTCAACCCTTCGCATCGTCTGCTGCGTAGACTGGGCAATACCAAACATCCAACTGACGTGCGAACACGGTTGAAAATCGCGTCATTTTGGCGATTTCGGGTGCAGATGCGCCGACATAGATGAGCAAGATAGCGTTCAATGTTATCTGAAAGAAGAGTTAGGGCGTGGGTGAGCTGCTGTATATTAAGCAACACAATAAAACCAGACACACGGAACAAGGACACACATAAGAGTGAGCAGAACGACACACTGAGACGGTGTTATCTGTGTCCTTCGCGTTCCGTGTCTCCGGTTTTATTATGTTGGTCAATGTTATACCAGAACAAAATTATAACCGGAAACAATGCTGCTGTCATTTGCCGTGCAAATAAGAAAAAAAGAAAGAAAAACGAAAGCAACTAAACTGTCTGTCCTCTAAGGCGAAAAGTAAATGCAGGTGCTGTAACTTCTTGCTAAGTAGAATTTGGACTGATATAAGCCTTTAGCAACTATAAAGTAAAAAATCTCGATAAAAAAGTTATCAACGATTGATTGGAATCTTTTCATTACGAGTCTCGGATGATGGAAGATGTCGAAAGTTCCTGCTTGATTTTGTTATTTCTTGCAAAGAGAAGGAGGCGTTAGCTTGCAGCAGCCCTTTTCGTCACCGACAAGTCGCTTGAAAACAGGCGCCTTTCCGTCATTTTATGATATAATTACCCAGGAACGACGCCAAGTGCAAAGGCTAGACAGCGCAATCGCTAGAAAATTTCTCTAGAACAGCTGAGGTGTTCAGCTTCGACAGCTACATAATTATAAAGGTGAAGGCGGCAAATGAGTACATTTTCATCCAACGACTTCTTTTGAACCAGAATATCAGGAGCGTCAGATAGAAAAAGCTCTATGTACACCTAAACACTTGTTATCAGTTGTGAGTGCAAAAGCATGCAAGCCGCTCGTCCGCTCCCTTTGTCATCTGCTGCGTACTTTTCGTCGCCGGTCAGCGCGCGTCCTCCCCTGGGCACGCTGACCTGGAGCGCGCTGATGGACACGCAGCGCCATGGGGTGAGCGGTAATGGAAACTGACGAGCGCAGGGGCCAATGGGAGCCCCGTCGACGCGCGCCAGCCAATGGAACCGAAGGCAAACTCCATCAGCTTTACTTCGCTCCTTTGGGATCGGGGAAACTAGGTGCCGTTTTCGCGCTTCAAACTGATGACGTCAGCTTGCTCCATAAGACAGTTAATGCTTTCGCATTAAAAACAAAGCGTAAATAATTGAGTTAGGGATTTTAAGTTTTGTGTCTACTTTGACAGGAATCCAGCCGGTCGCACGGGCCTCAAAGGAAAGGGCGCACTGCCACGCTGGGGTCCCAACCACTACGTCCTCTTTGTCATCAGCAGGTGGGAACCAGCTGTGCTCGTATTTGAGCAGTTTCTGATTCCCCTTGCCCCCTCTTTTTCTACACAAACGAAAAGAAGATTCGATAAGAAAAATAAAACCACTGACTATTATAGAAGAAATGAAATAATTTGCCCCCAAGGAGAGAGGAAGGTAGAAGTGCATCCAGCCGGAATCAATCGATGTAATACTGGTTTTTGTCAACTCGCCGCGTGTGAGATATCGAAGTCTTAATATGTTTATTCTTGGGCGGTGCGAAGTATATAGTCGGTGATAGGTTAAGAGTAAAGTGTGTAAGGATCATGGCCACGAGGGGGCCGGACATGGTCCCGCAGGGGGCCAAGTGAGAAGAGGAAAACGGCGTGGGGCAGAGCTCGGGCAGCGAGCTCGCGGATGGTTGGCGACGGAACGGTAAAAGACAAGGCGTTGTCTCCAAATCGTCCAACTGTGAGACAGTAGATCCTTCGTACCTTGCGTTGTGTGATCTCCTTCGGGGTGGTCGAGGTGGGGCCTGATCGGGCGGCGGCTAAAGTGGACACCCAGAAGTGCAAGCTCCTTCCACCTCTTTCCACTTTGGCATAGCGAACACCGGAGAAGAGGCAACCTCCTTTCTAGCGTTCGCTCTGCTAAGCCGGAAAGAGGTAGGTGAAGCTTCCACTTTACTCTTAACCTGACCCTGACTAGAGTGATTACTACAATGCCCTTTTAATTCTAAAAGAAAAACAGCAGAAAAAGTGGCGATGGCGTGGTTTGTTCTATTGTATCCCGCTTTGTACACAGCGCGACCCTGCAAGTATACGAACAAGGGATCTCATGTCTTTTCCTGTTTACCTTATAAAATTACATCTATTTCTTAGGAAAAAAATTTAAAAAAGGATCGAGGTACACTTAAGCATTTCTTATGAGTTGTGAATGCGAAAGCTCGCAAGCCGCTCGTCCGCTCCTTCTTCCGTCTGCTGCGTACTTTTCGTCGCCGGTCAGCGCGTGTGTCCCCTGGGCACGGTGACCTTGGACGCTCCGTGCTCAGGGGAGCAACGGCACGCTGATGGACACGCAGCGACATGGGGTGAGCGGTCGTGCAACTGCCAAGCGCAGCGGCCAATGGGAGCCCCGTCGACGCGCGCCAGCCAATGGAATTGAAGGATCGGGGAAACTAGGTGCCGTTTTCGCGCTTCAAACTGATGACGTCAGCTCGCTCCATGAGACAGTTATTGCTTTCGCATTAATAAAAAGCTTCTGACGCAATGCAGTGTTCATTTAGGGCTCTAACCGAAGCGGTAACTTTTCGTGCTGACCTCTAGCTTGTCTTAGTGAATGCCAGAAAGTGCCAACGTTCTGTTCGATCTAACTGTGTCGCGCTTCGTACTACGTGCTTTCCGGGACCATACTTAATCCTAACAAACGGCCACGAGCTACAGGTGCGATGCATGTTGTCCTCCAGGTACCAGAAGTCAAAGACATCCCTTTCCCAGGGCAGGGGCCTCGAGATTGCTCTCATGCGCATCTTCCGAACGGACCAGTTCGTGCTACCCGGGGTAAGGCAAACTGAACTTTCCCCGAAGCCTTGGATTCTTGGATTATGATTCTGTTGCACAGGCTTTACCGATCTCAGTGCAGTTAACGAGACAACAGTCAGATCGAATCGATGTTTAGGCACTTGCTCACGCTGTGTTCGAGTCGCAGTTGGCCCAACAGGAAAGGCTCATCGGACAAAAAGCGATGCATTGCCCACACAGAAAAAGCTGATGTTCCTCCTTTTGTGAATTATATTGCTCAGTGGCAGGTGCTAAGAATCATCGTTTTGACAACTCAATAAAATAGATAGTTTAAGCTGTGTCCCCTTCTTTGACGCCAGGAATATGGTGTGTTTTGATTGAGAACCGCAGTTTTCCCGGAACGTCTGAGGGAGTATATCTTCTCCTGCAGATCCTTTGTTGTAACAGCCTAAAGAACTTAAAACAAAACATCATGCCACAAGGGTAAACTTATTTTCTCCGTTATAGGACTTCGTTCCTGGTGAGCAGAAGTACGATGGCGTCATGAGGGTGTGCTTCAAGATTCCCGACAACGTGTCCATCTCAACTGCGGACGACGTTACAACCGTAAGCTTGCAAGAGTTCACAGTCAGGCTGTAGGGAAACATAAGAAATGCTTACATCGAAGCGACCGACGGGTAATTAGCTTGTTTATATCGTAACCACGAAGGTTTTTCTTGGTTTGTCTAAATGTTTCAAAATGCACGGATAGTCACGCAGTTCGTTTTATGTGGCTTTCCAACGTGCGTTTTATACTTCTCACAATGTCCCTGCAACGATATTGGGTAAATATTTTTTTCTCTATTTACACAAGCTTACACAAGGCACTGGTCGGACCCAGGTATACTCGTACGCAATGCCACTGACCAAAACGCTTCTTTGTCGCCGCGTAAATTAATATAAAAAAGCTGACGTTTCTTTGTATTTTGTGTCAATTTTTTTTTGTGCAAAACTCGACGATGAAGCTGTGGGTTCTGCGCTGTCAACACTGCTATCCCCCGGATTTTCTGCGTTGTCAACAATGCGATCCCCGGATTTCGACATCAAGCTATGCAATCCCCGCGGTGATAATATTGAAATACGGCCCATGCAGTGGACACGAGCACTGCATGAGCATTCCTGATGCTCTTTAACCTGGGGCAGGAGGAGGAAACATTTTTACAGTGGAAGAGAAACTAACATGGGCAGACAACGTCTCTAACCCAGCTGATAATTTTATTCAGCCACCGTCCTTACATACAGAACTACAACAGCCACAAAACCACTGAAAGTTCTTTTTTTCCAAGCTCACGACGCAGGACCCTCATTTACAGCCACCTTTCGGTTTAGGCAAAAACCCTCTAGACTGCTTGAGGTCGCAAATATATGTACATATATGGTGGTGTTTTGTGTTGTGGGTAAGGGTTGTGCGTTGCGACCTTGAAAAAAAAAAAGGATGTTCGGTGGTTTTGAGGCGTTTGTAGTTTTGTATATAAGGACGGTTGTTGAAGCAAATAATCAGCTGAGTTGTCTGCCCGTGTTACTTTCTCTTCCACTGTAAAAAAAAAAAAATTGTTTCCTCCCACTGCCTTAGTTTTGGGTTAAAAGCATCATGGTAAACTTCCACCAGCTCACCTATGCATGGACAGTAATGAGCATTACAATTGGGAAGTGACTCGTACGCAGTTGCTGCGATGAAGAGAATAGCCAAAACTCAATGCGCCTAACTCGGGACGTGCCACGTGCCTTGCCAACCCCACAGCATGACTGTGATTAACATTGGATTGGGGGCATATAGCGGCTCCCGATCACGTTGCCGTTTGTTCTGGCTGCGATTTGAGAGGAAAGCAAACTGCTCGTTTTTCTCGAATTTTTTTCTGCGACTATTATTACGTGGAGACAAAAAAGTAACGCAGTCTATTAGGTCATGTATGTCAAGGAATAATTGTAGGTGGCGTTTACTGAACGTGCAAAAATTGTTGCGCTCCTTTAAACGTGCCTTCGAACCCCTTGACTCTATGCACTGTGTGGTGCAGAACACGTCGCAAAAAGAAAAAAAAAAGTGTTAAACTACATATTCTAGGCAGAATAAATTACGTATATCGGACGTTCTGGCGAGAACACTCACGACCCTGAAGTCAGCAACCAGTGTGAACACAGAATATTTGTCAATTTTCCACTTTATGTGACATCCGGGGATGCCACTCTGGGCCATGTGACGATTTGCGTGTACGCGGTCGGTAAAGGCCAGGTATCGGTTCTACTGAAATAGAACACAGAAAAGGCAGGCAAGGTACGCGAGCCATTTGCTCCGGAAACTGCTTCTACTCAGCCGGCTGAAGTAGAACAGGGCCTAGTTCCGCTCTTCACCACTGCGTGTATATCGGTCGATTATCGTGCCATTGATGATACCACTTCCACCAAGTAACCGATAACGTCAAATATGCTGACGTCCTTTCAGACTTCAGGGGTCAATCAGGCCAGCTATGCACATTCATCATTTCTCCTTCGAACTGCTCGTCATTTACGCCGTTATCGATACTAACACGCCATATTCTCTAAAATAATAATAATATTAATAAAAAACCCGCATCTTCGAAATTTTAAATTTTTTTTTTTTTTGCAAGCCACATGAGTTTTAGTAATATACCCTTTTGGAAACACGCAGCGTCTCTTATTATTTCCGGCGCACTACAGCAATCCGGAGTGCAGCGCGTGGAATGCCCATTACTAGAAGGCGCGGTTTATGTTTGTTGAACATTTCGCTATTTCAGAACGCAAATATATAGTGGTAAAAAACAAAATAGGGTACGTGTTGGCTTTAAAAGAAATTAGTTATTTTTTAGGGGGGGAAGGGGGTGATTTGGAAATGGCAAGTACGCTGGAACAGCCCCACCATTCCCCACGCAGCGTGGTGCAATGTGAGAGTGTTGAGAGGTCTTGTGGTATTTTCCGGAAAGATCTAGAAAGTCTGATCAAAGAAGAAGTGCCCGATACAAAATTTTAACCCTCAAAATTCTGTTTTTATTGATCTCCGAGCACGTGAGAGGCGGAAAGTTCCTCGTGGTCGCTTCTGTTCCCCCGGCAGTTCTTCAGCAGCTGCCTTCAGCACCCCCCGGACCAGACGGACAGCACCAACGTGCTGGTGGAGTGCTCGGTCGCCCGGAAGGGCTACATGGATGACCCCATGAACACGGACAACTGCTGGCGCGAAGTGGAGCTCTGGAAGGTCCACTTCTCCGGGAAAGAGAACCTGGCGGAGAGGTTTCAGGTGCGCTCGGTGATATCAGTCGCATGTCCCTAGCACCGAGGCATTGATTGGCAGCTGCATCTGTCGGATGATGTCCCTCGATAAAACCCACACCTCCCGCTTCTAAAGGGGTATTCACACGGAGGAGAAATCCCTTCCTTTGCTCCACGTGATGCGGATCACGTGGTAACAACGTCACACTTTTGCGCGGAACCGCGCTGACGTAGACATCGCAGGGGGATGGGGGAGCTTTTGGTCGGGCTGCACAAACGCTCCCCGCCTTAGCGTGCGATCTCTTCGCAATTGGCGGCATTTTATTCGCGTGTCTGGCAACTTTACAGATTTCGCTCAGCGAGATAGATGCCGGCGGTGGCATCGGGAACGCCTAACTTGTAGCGGCTTGGGCTGTTGCGCATGTCGTCCGAGGCACCCGAAGGAGTCTTCGATATTCACGAATGCCGTCCTCAAACTGCTCCTTGTACAACTGGTTTCTGATTCCACGTCTTTTGTGTTGTACCCACCCATTCAAGGAGCATATTTATTTTAGCAGGAAGCAGTTCGTTGTCTTCTGCGTCTGAGAGCGCTGCTGCCATAATCGCGTATCGCCTCTTCATGTACGCCTCCATTTTGTCTACTCTCGTCAGCGCGCACCGAGCCCTGTTGTCGAGAGCGCGACCGCTCAACACGTCTGATAACACTGACATCCCTCTCGGCTCCCCGCCGTTCGTGCGAATGCTTGTTTCGGGGCGGGAGGAAGCCCTGCTGGTTCCGGCGATCGCTGAAGTCATGCACATCCCTCCCCGAAAAGCGTCCCTCGTGTGAATACCCCTTTGTGCCCGAGTTCAAACTGCAGCCAATGCGGCAGCTCGAGGTCGCTGCTTTAAAGCGTTCCTCCGTATAGGGAGTATTCACTGGCGGCCATATCTGTGCGCGACTGCTGAGCCTGTGCTCACGGCGAGCTACCACAGTTCTTTCGACACGTGCATTCCGCAGCGCCAAGGTTGCCGGTCTTAGCAGCCTATTAATGTGAGCTCGTTCCAAGCATGCGCTCAAAACATCGCCCTCAAATATGACGTCCAGTGAATACCCCCTCTAGAACGAGCAACGCACGTCTCAAAGCTGCAGGAGCGCGGGCCAGCTCGCGCTTGTAGCTTTGGCTGTAGTCTCAGCTGAAGGGTGAACATCGTATAGACGCTTTGCAGTAGCTGTGCATGGGCGCCGCCATAACCGACCTCCAGTATTCGTTTCCTCTTATTGTGTTTACTTTCCTTCATCATAACCATTGCAGGCCAGGTCATTGCCATTGTGTGTGACTCGTCCTGTGACTCGTCGCAACTTTAATGGCAGACCAACTACACGCTGTACAAATATCCCCACAACCCCAATTACTATTATCCAACGATTGGACAGGGAGCTCGGCGTCAGGGTTTGGCGGTACTCGGACGTTAAAGCTCGAAATCGGGTCCCATGAGTGCGGCCGCGAGACGTTTCTCAGTTTCGCTAATTCCGCATAAGATGGCGTTACCTGTCCAAGCAAACTTGGTTGCCTGCTCGATATGGCGGTAGATCATAGAGACGAGGCACTTTAAAGTTGTATTAAATGTGCTGGCCTGTATCGCCCTGGTGCACGCAGCCGACTTACGTTTGGGCGGTCGTGGTTTGCTTTGCACTGGTTTTGACTTGTCTGGACTGGTTTGGACTACACTGGTTTCGTCGGACCGCGGCGCGGTTCCCGCCGTGCTCATTCGCTCGTTATGTTCCTTTTCCCTTTCACAAAATGTAAAGATTCTTCTGGCAACACCTCCTACGTAAGAAAGCCTAAAGGCTGGACTCCATGGAGCGAACGTTCATGGCGAAATTGACGCGGCAAAAATCTACAATGACGCGCCGTCCCGTTTTCGTTCACCATGTGAACAAGCTGCGAGAGCTGCCAACGCGAACGGCGCATCTGTCAGTGTTGTCTGATTCTCGCTAAATGGTAAAGACCCGTTCACACTCTTGCAACCGAGTACGACCGAGACAGACGAGATCTGTTTAAGCCTCTTAAAATTTCTTAGGACGAGAGAACACTAGGGAGGCTCAAGGGAGGGTGAGTGCAACGGCTAGATCAGGGATCACGAGATATGGACGCCATTTAATTGCTAAATTTTGCTGGGAGTCTATGGGGCAAAGGGTCGTTTTATTTCTTCACCCAGGTCATAAGAGCCCATTAATGTGCTCGAATAATTTACGCAAGGTATAAATGGTTACTTTTCCATAGCCACCAGTTTTGTTCCGATAGGTTAAGTATTTGTTTAACGCGAAAAAGAGTAAATTCCAACATCTTGGACGTTGCTACTTGCCTAGAAACCCTGCTTTCTTTTTTCGACGTTTGCAATTCCCGGAGCGAGAAGGAAGCGAGAAAGGCTGCGCCAAGGCCTTCGTTGCCTGCAATGGGAGGCGAGAGGAGGAAAGGCGCATGGAGCAACAGACCGCTCCCGTGGAGGCAACATTGGCACATATCCTTTCCCAATCTTCTCCCTCAGGCACCGCCATTAACTTGCAAACGCCCTGTTAATTGCAAACGCGCAAACGCAACCGAGTAGGACGGAAAGAGACAAGACCGAGTATGACCAAAAGAGACGATACCTGTTGAAACCTCTTAAGATTTCTTAGGATGAGAGAACACACTCTCTGGCGCCATCTATGCGCTGACCCTGGAACTGCATTTCACAAGAGCGGAGCCTTTACAGGATTTCCGAGGTCAAATGTGCGTAATAACTATAAGAAAGGCTCGTTTATAACGTTAACAAAAGTTTTTTCGAGCCAAGAAAGAAAGGATATTGTGCGAGAGTAATAGAAAATATGCCGGACCGCGAAGTTTACACTGCTACCCAATAGATGGCGGCACTGTGTCCTCTTGTTGTAAGAGGTATTAAGAGGTTCCAAGGCACTATGTTCTAAGAGGTCGCAACTGTGTGAACGGGCCATAACGCATTTCGTCAAGAATCAACATAAGCAAAAAAAAAAAAAAAACTGATTTTGAAGACGAAATACCGAGATAAACAATGTTTGTAAAATTCCCATCCTCCGTGCAATATTTCTTCAAAAATCACTTGGCAGTGAAGTCACGGTCAAGTGACGTCACGCGGAAAACTCTTACCTCGGAAAACGTTGTGGTACGTTTTCAGGCTGCATGCAGTGCGATCAACCTGTGCTCGCACTGTCTGCGTGCGTGCGATTAAAGCACATCTCGGAGCTGCAGAATCATGCAGTGCATTCGACTGAAGTTCGTCCAAGGCATCATTTTCTGTCTTCACATTTCGTCTTTGTCACCACGGCAGTCTCACTATGCCTTCGCTCCTGTTGCACTAACAAACTTGTAATCATCATCATCACCATCATCATCCTCAAGGTGGTTTTCGTCCACCTTCGACTAAACTTTTTTGAGGGGAGTTCTGTGCACGACGCGAAATCTCCCACCTAGTCGCGGAGGCTCACATGCGCTTAGGTGAGACCACACTCCCACCGTGGGTGAGACGTGGCTTTGGCGACTCTTTCTTTACTATCCTAAATTAGGCGCTGTTTGAATCAACGTCAATGCACGTCACCTTCTGGGAGAGAAGCTCATGCATGCTTGGCACATGCGAGAGCAGTTCGACGGTTCACAGAACTTGCGAGAACGTTCCATCATCAAAACAAGTCTATAGACCATTTTCGTGGAAAGCGCCACCAGGCCGTGCTCTAATCCGTGACGTTCCAGAGAACTTCCGGCTCATAAAATGAATGAATAAAGAATTCTTCAACACCGCTGTTTAAAATGTCGATGAGACTTTTACCCTTTCCAAAAATCAGAGTCACGTTGTGACAGCTCCAAAAGCTCCAATACTGCCGCTCTAATGGCGGTGGTGGGATATCCTGCTTTCCTAAATCAAGCATCCTCGACTTCGAGGATCGAAGGTAACGTAAAAGGACCAACGTCTTTTCCGAGTTCTGCTCTATGCTTTCGAAGATGTTCGCTGTTTCTGGTGTGGAGAAGCTGTCGGGTGCCGCCATTAGTGCGTCGGGTTTGGCTCTGCACAGGGCGGGCAGAATGACTTTCGGAAAGGCTCTATTCTCCAGGTGAAGGCCAAAAGCACGAAGAAGCGTGAGGTGCGTTTAAATGTTTCAAGGATTCTTGTAGACCAACTTGCCCTTGCTAAGAACTAATATTGTACAGCCGAAGGCCCTCATTAAATCTCCAACTTTGTTGTCCGTGTAGCATTTATGCTTTTTAGCACTGGGGACATAAGCAAGCTCGACAGACTTTCAAAAAACGGAGCGAACGGAAGTCGCTTGGGACGGAAGCGGCGCGTCATGTTTGTAAACAGGAAAAAGGTCTCTACGCCCGCCGCGAAGGGCCGTCTGAAATCGCTCTTTATAACAAGGTTGAATTCCCAGTAACCATTACTGCGGCACTTGCTTTTATATTTTTTTATTCAATTTCAGCCCAACGTCATCTGGAGGCTGGTCACGGATGATTTGTTCCTCAAGCTTCCATCGGGCCACAGCAGCCTATTCAACGAGGTGTGGAACTTCCAGGGAACACTCACTACGTGATCACCACCTGGTGAGTCCGGCAAAAGGCAGCAACTTAGACGACTATGTACATACCTTGCTATCCCTTGCTCTTTTCTTGAATAGCCTAAATAGCGAGCGTCCCGCTCTCAAGCTGTCTTCTAAGAAACAACAACAACAACACGCACAGATTGAAGACATGAACATATGGTTAACTATTGTATTTCAAATATTGTTTTCTTTTTGGTCATGTACTGGAGGGGATAACAAGTTGTATTATTTCAACAAATATGAAATGAGACTGAATTCAAATGCATTTCAGATTTCCACCTTTCTGAAGAGGCAGCGAACTTGGATTGAGGCAACTTGAAATACTCAAGCTCAAGCTGAAGATGGAACTCCACATTAAGTGTCGATTTATCATGGAATGGGCTTTGTCTGTTCACTATTTTGTTTTGCCCCTCCCTATCTCAGCCATGTATTTCGACCCCACAAATAACAATTATCGCTCGGAGCTTGCTCTTGCTCTGTGGCCAAACTGTTCGTGAGCTTGTGTCATCACAAAGACAATACACAAGTGCACGCTAGTGTTACCTCTTTATTATTATTTTTTTTTTCCTTTCACGGTCGTTTAGATAAGCGAACAAAGCTATATATGTGTTTGTTTGTTTTTTTATGGCAACAATCGTAGCTTCCGAACTGCATGGAAAATAAAACAATGACTCGCAACTGTGTCTTCCTACGTTTCCGCCAGTTTTAGAGCACAGCTCTAGGTGCCCGTTTCCGCGTTTCGCGGCGTCGCCGTCGTCGTAGCCGTCCCGCTAAATTTAACGGGAAATTGAATTGGTGTTGAGGGCACGTGGCGTAAATTTTTTCGCTAAATCTAGTGGAGAAACTGAATTTGTTCATGGGTGACGTGACACGAAGTCAGGTGAAGTCATTTTCCCCGCTAAATTTAGCGCGGAAACTGAATTGTTGTTGAGGTCACGTGACGTCAAATTCCCTGCTAAAGTTTGCTGGGGAACTTGCTATATTTAGCGGGAAAATGTCCCCGCTAAATTTGGTGGACCCGCGTTTGATGTTTGTGCAGGTGGTGGGAGACGTCGAAGAAGTTGGAAAGGCTGAAAGGTTTTAAAGAGCAAAAAAAAAACAAATGCACACGATGAATCTAGGACGAGGTACTAGGGATCGACGCCAAGTACGGCGTCTAGAACGACTTCAAGGACGACGTCGAGGACTACATCAAGGACGACGTCGAGGACAACGCCGAGGACGAGCTCTCGGACAACCGGGAGGAAGACGTCGAGGGCGACGTCAAGAACGGCGTCTAGGACGACGTCGAGGATTACGTCCTAAAGGACGTCATCTACGGCCATGTTGCTTGCGGAAGCCGCCGTAGATGTGGACGCTGCTGCCGATGTTGAGGCCGTATAGATGTAGACGCGGTCGCCCTACGTTTCATAGCACGAAGCACACCACGAGAAGAGATGAATTCCGAAGCGTACCTTTTGCACACGGCGCACCGGCGGTGACAACACGCTCTTGCACTTGAGCGTGAACGTGAGCGGCGCGTGCTTGATGACGTATTTTTATGGTCATCTTTCATGCACGAAGACGCCGCTTTTTCGCAAAATGGGACAAGTAAGGCTTTCGCCTTAGAACACACACCATTTTTGAGTTTAATGTTTGAGCCGCGAGACTCACTTGAGCGATTTCGAAGCATGTTTCTATTTGGGGCCGACGTCTTGAAATAAAAGCTCGTTGTTGAAGCGCTCTTGAATCATAATGAGTCTTGCGATGCGACTCATAATTAAGTGTCGCGATGCCTAATTTGCAAAAGTACATTGAGCATATGTCTTAACTGGACATCCTATAGCTCGCGTGCATATCTCCGTACTCGGCTATTTGTGTTCAAATATTCGCTTCCGTTCCTCTCATGCAAAAAAGTGTTTCAGCTTCTACAGCTTTCACAAAATAGAGCCCCTGAAACCAGAAAAAGTCACATTCGATCGGGAGTTATTAACTCCTTGCCTGGATGTGCACAAGAAAATGATAGTGGTAAGCAATCGAGCTTGACTCCATTGCTCCCTAAAGAAGTATGCGGCTTCAAGTACTGTCCTGAGACAATTTTGACTCTTGGTTGCATTCTGAACGATTCAATTTTAAGCAGCTTTTTTACGAAGGTGTGCGTCTCCTTTTGACGCTGCTCGCAGTCGCGGACGGGAGCTGTCCCAACCCTGGCTTGTGGCCGTAAATCTTTGCCGTGCTCTTCTTCGTCCACCTCAAGCTCATCCCGCTCACCCTGCTCTACGCACTCTTCAGGTCGGTGCCGTAACGTATCCAAGCCGCATGTTCGAATTATATGCACACAAATACGGGGCGCTCGCTAGAAAGGAATACAGCGTTTTTCTCAGCACCAAAATAAACCACGCATCGCCAAACGCTCAGTCTCCGCCCAAGTGTAATCCTAAAGCGGGGCCCGGACACGATGCCAATGTTTCACAACTTAATAATGCGAAAGCATTAATTGTCGTATGGAGCGACTTGACGTCATTAGTTTGAAGCGCGAAAACGGCACCTAGTTTCCCCGATCCCAAAGGAGCGAAGTAAAGCTGATGGATTTCGCCTTCGGTACCATTGGCTGGCGTGCGTCGACGGGGCTCCCAGTGGCCGCTCCGATCGTCAGTTTCCACGGCCGCTCACCCCATGGCGCTGCGTGTCCATCAGCGCGCCGTTAACACGGAGCGTCCAAAGTCAGCGTGCCCAGGAGAGCACGCGAGCTGAGCGGCGACGAAAAGTACGCAGCAGACGAAAAAGGAAGCGGACGAGAGGCTTGCATGCTTTCACATTCACAACTCATAAGGAGTGCTTAAGTGTGCTTCGAGCTTTTCTGATTCAAGAGTTATCGAAAGTTTTACAGCGGAGCTGTTAAAGGAAAGTTTCTCCAGGATCGTGTCCCCCGCAAAGAAATGTCGACACAAAACTCTGGTTGTCTCAGTCGCTTATAGATGGCGGTAGCTCTCCAGAGTGTTGTGTTTGTCGGTTGTCCGCTTGCCGCCGTCGCTCATAGATGGCGCAACCTTTCGAGCCTTTCCACTCTGGCTTGCCGACTTCCGGCCGGCCATTACTTCATTCCCATCATAGTACAGCTTCGCTGGTCTTCCTTCTTCACTAAAGTGGAAAGGCTAAAAGTTTTTTAATGAGAAATTGAGGCCCGTTCGAGGTGGCAGACAAAATCCATTTCCTGCATGTATTCGTTGACTTCGTTGGCCGGCACTTTTTCGTTAAAAATTTCGGAAAATTTCCTATGCTCGAAAATTTTAAGTCGGATAACGGTTAATTCTGAAACTTTGGTAGCCGCTCTAGATTTAGGTAACGTTACATTCCGGCGAAGACTAACTGAGCGTTCAGCGAAGCGCGGTTTAAATTTGCAATGAGCAAAGGCAATGCCACCTAAAAGACAAGCGTAATCACTCGTGGATCCAAGCAGTGCTCACGTCCGAAATTGCGAAATTATGCATAGATTATACGCAGCCGCCATTAGTTGGTCTCATCGCTTCCGGCGTGAAGTCCGTGATTGGTTCCGAGTTCGCGCCGAGCACTGACGTCAGCACTCGTGTGGAATGCGTTTCGATCCGAGAACACTTCGAATGCTGAGGAAGCGCTCGTGTCCAGTGCGCGTGCTCACAGTGCATGTCCAACTAATATGGCGACCGTACATTTTCATTTATTTATTTTATTTCAAAATACTGCCTATCCCCGAAGGACGTATTGCAGGCATTGGTAAATAATAAAAAGATACATCTGAGGCATTTAACAACGAATGAACAAGACTTCTCATCATTCTAAACATCTAATAATTACGAAAAAGTTCATCTTCGACTGCATTGATAAATGATTCAACAGTGCCGTGACTGAACACGTGTGGATCAAGTCTATAATCTATTCATCATTAAGAAATTTCCAAAATTGTGTATTAGTAAAAGACCGGTCCCCTTTCTCTCAGACACAAAATAGCATATAGCACCAAACCAAATAAAAAAATGCAAAATATTTTTGGCGTTTTAAGTTTTTGCTGGTGCTCATCTTGCTAATCCCTCGGTGCTCATCTTGCACGATCACGGCCATGTCACTGTTTCGCGAGAATTGCTGCCGATCAAAACATCAATAATATTTGAAGTGACACTGACAGGCAGGCGACCGAACTCCACACCGCGGCACTGCGTGAAGTTTGCGCGCGATTGCAGCAACACGGCTGCGGACCTAAAACCGGAGTTGGACGCTATCTGGAGGTTCCAGCGCTACCAGCTGGTCATGGATTTCGCCATGAGGCGCTCTCTGCCACCGCCCCTCAACGTGTTCGCCTACCTGTGGCTCGGAACCGCGTCCCTGGTTCGGCTGGCCAGAAACGCAATCAGCCAAGGCCGCTTCGTACATAAGGCAAATGAGTTTGGCGATACGCATCCTTTTAGGTCCATTGGTGTAGTGTAACTTTTTTGAGGAGCTCGTAGCGCCATCTATCCACGAGATCAGACTAGGGGATGACGAGACAGAGGTGGTGTCTTCGTTCGGTGTTGTAGCCTAAATTTTCGAACATTTAAAAAGTGAAACATCACGTCTGTTTTCTCAGAAAAGTTACATCTTCCTGGCAGAAGTGTTATCAAGACACTGTCACTGGTTAGCATCCTTTAGTAAATGAACCGCGATCCAGATAGTTTCATCGGGGTAAATATATAGTTTCATCGGGGCAAATACGTTCTGAAATATCACGAGTGTCATTTGGGGAGAAACAAGGCAGTCTACAAAATGGAGCTAAGTTTGTAACCCGATCAATTATGTCTCTTCAAACGCCATTTAAAAAAAATACTGCAGCGCTTTGGTCAGCTGCTCCTCTTTTTACTCTTGTTTATACCTCGTACAACTTATGATATTTTAGTTCTGTATAAACATTAAACGCACTCCCGCTTTGGCCACAATGGTGGCTTGCAGTATCCCGTAAATAAAATATATTTTTATTTATTTTTATTTATACTGTTAGCCCGTAGGGGCTGTTACAGGAGTGCATCAGTACACAAAATAGAACAATAGGCAATACATATGAAGGCACATTTCTGAACTCACGAAAGGCAAGAGTACACTATTTTGGTGAATCACTCTGAATACACAACAAAAACATGTTTACGTATAACATCTTCTCACTGCTAAAATCGTCATTGGTAGTATACGTTTATTTTCACTTTCTTAGTTCGACAAATCTTGGCCTAATCCTTTATGTATACCGAGACGCATATACTGCAACATCCCACGAGAACGCCGTTGGTTGTCGCTAAACCACGTGACTGCTCACGTCAGCCATTGAGAGTGAAGCGGTACTAGCGAAGACTATAGTGCGACTGGTTTAGTCGGTGAGCAATTGGACAAAGGTGACGAACGCCGTGACGAGGCACTTTTGGCCCTGCTTGATTGGCCCAATCGAATCGTAGCGTTGACTGCGGTTGGAGTGAAACGAAGTCCCTTTCAATCCCTGCGCAGGAGCAGCCGCCCCTCATCATCACGATAGACGCCATGAAGGGCCAGAGGCTGTCAGATCGGGACTACCACTACTGGCGCCAGAAGGCGCTCGAGTACAGCAACGGCATCACCGGCGTCAACGAGAAGACGCCGCAGAAGCAAGCCGAGCGGTACGTCCCACATATATATACAGTAGTGAACATAAATATATGATATTTTGTTTCACAGAAGTATTGCTCGACGTCTAGTTGATTGATTCATATTTAAGTAAGCATCAGTTTCTACTCTATAAATACGTTAATGTAGTGTTCCATTAAATTTTTATATCTGTATCACAGTTCGAAGGAAAGTTACGCACGTAAAACCGAAATATCATATATTTTTGTTCACTGCTGTGTATATATATGTACTATCGGGGAAAAATGAAATGCGAACAGAGGAACGCGTGGCTCGCGGTACAGGCTGCGCCACCTGGAAGTGAGCCTAGGAGCGAGGGTGCGTGGCCTACTCCGACGTGTTCACGCCCCTCCCTCTGCGCTCCCCAAGCTTCAGCAGAGCGCCTCTTAGTGCGCTGAAAGCTATCACCGCTATCTTTGCTGGCTCAGCGCGTGCAAAGAAGCTCGCTGCACTCGCCGAGCAGGCAAAGATAGCGGTGACAGCTTTCAGCGCACTGAGAGGCGCACTGCCGAAGCTGGGCGAGCGCCAATCGAGGGGCGTGAACACATCGAAGTAGGCCACGCACCCTCGCCCCTAGGCTCACTTCCAGGCTGCGCAGCCTGTACCGCGAGCCACGCGCTCCTCTATTCGCATTTCATTTTTCCCCAATAGTACACATATGTCAATTTAAACGAGTCTCAGCTAGAAAAAAAAAAAAAGAAAAAGAACACGGACGGAGCAAAACAAACGCGCAGACAGGACGAACGCCGACTCTCAACTGAAAACTTTATTGCTCGAAGCAGAAAAGACGAAAAAAGAAAGGAATGAACCCAAACAGGCACTATAGTCTATCAGTCATACATGTGTCAAACCCCTCGCCTTATCTCACCCATAGCCGCCGCATGAGCTCGTAATAAACCTCCCACTCTCGGGCGGAAAGAGAATCACTTCGTTGTTTATGAAAATGCTATAGACGCCTCACTTACGCACTGGTGACAGTGTGGAAAGTCTCGAGCACTTCTCTCGTCACTGTATTTTTTGTTTCTTCCTAAAATTGTAGCGTCACCAGAAGACGGTTTACACTAGCACACTTGGCAGTGCAACGGGATGTGCCTCCGATCGTGGCAGCAAGAGAGGAGGGCCTCTCGGGAGGCTATCGTTTAAACACTTTCTAAACTGCCCCCCCCCCCCCCCCCAAAAAAAAAATGAATAAATAAAAAAAAAAGAAAGAAGAAAAGCGTTTAAAAATTTTAGTAATGCGAAACTAGGGCGCAGTTCTTGAGGAGGAGGGAAGGGTACAGAGGGAATCGACGGTATGCCCCTCCTCTGTACCCTCCCCTCCTCCTAACTCTCCACCTCCTCGTCCTCCTCCTTTCGCTTCTGCTCCTCCCCTCCCCCTCCTCTTCCCTCCTCCCCCTCCCCCTCCCGTCCTCCTGCTGAATTTGTTCATGGGTAACGTGACACGAAGTCGTGCGTCGCTTTCCTCGCTAAATTTAGCGTGGAAACTGAATTGGTGCTGAGGTCACGTGGCGTCAATATCCCCTCTAAATTTAGGTTTCCCCGCTAAATTTAGCGGTAAAACTGTCGTCACATGGCCTCAACACAAATTCAGTTTCCGCGGTAAATTTAGCAGGGAGGCTGTGACGTCTCATAATGCAACGCACGCAGTTACGCCGACGCCGACGGCGATGCCGATGCTGCTCAATCCGGAAACGGCCGCATAAGAGCTGCGCTCGAAAGAGGAAATATATATATTTTTTTAGGTTAATATTAACAGCGTGACACTGAGCTACATAGAGCATCAACCGTGATCATGATTTTGTTTGCCCACTGATAGCCATTCAAGTACTTTTCGGAGATGACCTGAGGAGGAACTTGATTCGGAGGCCATTTTTAGGCCTGAGAACCATTTCGGCGACTAAACAGACTTGATCTCTGTGGTCAAGGGATTGAAGCTTGTATCGCCGCAGGATGTTGGCAATGACGATCTTCTCCTCGGACATCGCAAACCTCTGACCTGTGAATAAAACATAAAATTATGTTGAGAAGTGTTTGCTCATGATGCGGAACAGAGTAACGACCTTACCGATGCAGTTTCGAGGACCTGCCGAGAAAGGGACGTAGGCGAAAGGATGCCTTCCCTTCGAATTCTCGGGAAGAAACCTGTCTGGGCAAAACTCTTCAGGCTTTGGGAACACTTTGAGATCCCGATGCAAAAAGTAGTTCGACACTTGAACTACTGTTTCTTTGGGGAGCATCGTGCCACCTTTTGAGAATTGAAGGCGTTTTACAAATTAGTACACAGGTTCAACTTACTTCAAAATGCAGTATCGACTTAAAGAAGCCGGCGGAATCAAACACAGGCTTTAAGACTGGCGACTTCTAGTCATTCGGTGGTTAAATTCTCGTAATTTTAACTTTACAAACACGAAGATCTCATGTCCTCACTGTTTAATAAACTGCTCAAACTGCGTAGTTTATAAAAAAAATACTTCAGGTGTAGTTCAAGAGCTTACTTTATCGCCCGATGCGCTAACATTCTTAGCTAGAATTAAGAAGAAAAGAATCATGCAGCTTTATTTAGACACTAAGTTTTTAATATTTCGAGGAACAAAAAACAAATGGCAGAAGTCATTCGGGAGTGACACTGGAGGTAGTTGTATATTATCACTTCCGCACTATTGAGAAGCAAACTGCAACAGCCATTTTAAACACAAAAGATCTGCTTATACGAGATGTTTGTCAGCAGTGACACCGTTATGAAAAGGGTAATTGCTAAAATACAGTAATTGAATTACGGTAATTGAATTACTTTCTCTGTAATTTGTAATTGTGAGTAATTACTTTCGGCTAAAATGAATTGTAATTGTAATTTAATTACTTTCTAGCATCAGTAATTGCAGAATTTCAGGCACAATTACAATTACTTTCGCGAGACTTTGCGGCGCCGACGGAACCTCTCTGAAAGCCTCAGCGCTCGCGCAAGCGGCTTAGCGCTCGGTGACACACTCGGACTCATAGACAACCACACACACGCACGCAAGATAGAAATAGCGTCGCACTGTTTGTTAATTTGTTGCTTACACTGCGGGCTGAGAGACAATCACCTTTGCAGCCTACATCGACAACACCGTGTCGCACCGTCTGCGGTGTGAGCAGGAAACAATAAATAGTCTAAACATGCCAAAATATCGAAAGAAACAAAATCCAGCTTCAGCTTTCAGCCGAGGTTGGTAATTTTAATTGTCTATGAAGTTATGTGTATTTGTTTTGCCAGTTTTCTTTTACGCTCCTCTTCCAGTACTGTCCCATTTTTGTTTGTATTTTCAAGTTTATTTGCTGTTGGTTTGACTTCGGATTTATTTACATAAGCATGTTGGAGAATGGTCCCTAAATGTGAATATTGTCACCATTGCTTCGGGAGCCCCGATTCGGTTCTTATATATTACTCTGAGCCATTATAATTTCGACTCAATGTAAACAATTGCCAATAACATGGAACGTTTGTACACTAATGTGGTCATAGTAGCACGTGTGGAATGTAGTTTTACATTAACACTTCAAATATTCAGATACGACTAATTTTTTGCATTTTTATTTGGCTGGATAATAAAAGTGTGTCAACTCAATTTTCTTTAGCGATCT
Source organism: Ixodes scapularis (assembly GCF_016920785.2). Lineage (NCBI taxonomy): Eukaryota > Metazoa > Arthropoda > Arachnida > Ixodida > Ixodidae > Ixodes > Ixodes scapularis. The sequence continues at coordinate 15,420,316 of NW_024609868.1, read as the reverse complement.
GGCGTCTTCGAGTAAATTAACTTTAATTATTTATTTAAAATATCATAATGTAGGACTTTGTTACTCCAAACTGTCAAGTTCTATCATTAATTTAACAAAATTCACAAAAGGAAAGTAGAATACGTGACATTTATGCAGCGATGATTAAGCCTCCTAATACATTGGACGAGGAATGAACAAATACACTGGATTGTAAACAACTCGTTTAAAGCTATACGGCCCAAGTGGGGTCGCTGTGAAACATGAGTAATTACAAAATGATTGCATTACTTCTTAAAAGTAATTTGTAATTGCATTGAATTACTTTTCATATAGTAGTAATTCATTGTAGTTAAACTACTTTTGGAGTGAAGTAGATGTAATTGTAATTAAATCACATTTTGGAGGTAATCAAAGCGTCCAAGGTAGTTTACAGGACAAACGCTTCAAACCTGGCAGACGTTTTGTTAGACTTTTCGAACTAGACGTCTAGATACCTTGTTCGAGAAGACTCACAAAAGAACTGCCAAAATTATTATTATTTTTTTTTTTTTTTTTTTTACAGCGGAGGTGTTTTCCCAGGACCGTGTCCCCCGCAAAGAAATGAAGACACCGAACTCTGGACACCTGTTGCCATCTATGCGCGACGGCGGCAAGCAACGTATCTGGTTGCCGCTGTCGCTCATAGATGGCGGCAGCCTTTCCACTCTGGCTTTTTTTTTTTTTTTTTTTCTCTAAACTACCTCGAACGCTGCCTGCCTACTAAGGGCAGTATTGCTTGAATATCATGTGGTAACTCACAGAGTTCAAAAGGTTCCTCACAAAGCCTTGAGTAGAATGGCACAGAAGGGTAGATTCGTTGTGACTCCTAAGTATACAAAAAATAAACTTTTATGCACACTTCATGGCACTTAGAAGACTATGATCACGGACCAGCAGTTTGGTTGAAACGAAAATATCAGTAACCTTTATCACGCATTCCAGATAGCGCATCTCTTTCATGTCTTCGTGGTTGACGTGCCGCTCTGTGTCGTCCCCGAAGATGGAATCCAGTTCGTCGTGTATTTTCTGCTGCGCTTCAGGGCTGTGGCCTATCAGAAACAGCGCCCAGCTTATGCCCATGGCGGTTGTGTCGTGACCCTGAAAGCGAACATAGAATGAACCAAATTTGCCGCAGTCATGTTTGACGTCGTGATGTTTTCCTTCTTCCGGATTTGAGGAACAGGCCTTCTCGGAGTTGTCGAAAAGGGAACGTGTACACAATGCTGTCGGTGTTTTAAAACGACTTAATACAACCCGCATCAAACGCCTGCATCCACCCAACAAAATATGGCACAAACTACGTACAAAACAGCAAGGTTGAACCGACGGCGTCTAGTGGAAAGAGGTCTATACTCTGTTTCACCTTATGATGTACCGCAGGAAAGGCTACAAGTGCGAGTTCCTTGCTCTGGGGCACATCTCGGCGACACAAGCTCTCGTGCATTAAGGGCAGCTGCCAAAGCTGTGAGCTCGCGCTTCTAGCCTTCGCTGGGGTACAACATAAGGTGAAACGGAGTATAGTAAGCTGGATATTTATGCGAAGGAAGATTCGAGGCAAAACGCTATACATGTCTTCCACGTGACATCATCGTATCCTGCTGGTGGTATATTCCTTCTTGTTCTTGCCAAAAAAGACTAATTCGATGGTGAAAAATTGCAAAATGCGCGCTGTTAAAAGTGTAGGCTCAGCAGTAAGATCACCATAATGGTCGCTAATGTAACGCCAGTTCAAGCCGCGGATCGGTATTGTCTCGCAGGTCCGTCGGGGTGAAGAACGCAAAGCACCTAACCGGATTCTTGAAATGAAAGACCGTGCAAACAGCAAGCTTTGTGGATTTTTTTGTTTCTAAGTTACTGATCATTGAAGCGACCGAGGCCAAAACTGACGTTTCTTACACCTGTCGGGGATCGCATGTTTGACAGCACACTATTTTTTCACATCTCACACTGCTGAACCAGAACTCATCTGTGACGCTCGCGGAATAAATTTAATTACGCCTAATTAGTTAGGAAAAATTGTATTGTATTTCGGCATATTAAAAAAAGATTTGGACCATATTCCGCTGATGTTTTATGGCAAAATTTGGCAAGCTCTTACGGTGTAAACTATTTAAGATTCTGTAAGAACCTTGATATCACCAGAAATTCCATACGGATTTGATATCGTATATATAGAGTCTGTATTATACTTTTGAGTATACGAATGTCTCGAAAACCTAGAAAATTCTACTAAAATATTAAGGTGGGCTCCTTGGTTCAACATACTGAAATTATAAAACGCAACGGACAGACAGGGACATGAAGTAGAGAGAAATAGCGCTGTCCTGTTTACTTCATGACCGTGGTTGTCCCTTGCGCTTTATAATTTCAGCACCTAAGAAATTCGAAATCGATTCTTTCAAAAGCCCAATTTTTTAATCACCTTATTTTTCAATTAGTATATATATATAAAGTAATGAAGTCGCACTTCGAAACGTTGCTGGAGTTGTGAAGCATTTAGTGAGTCGACGTTTCGGCCTGAGACAGGCCTTCTTCAAGACTGGTAGCCAGAATCGGTTAAAGTTGTTTTCGGTTTCCACACCCGGGCCACGCCACCTGTCAGATCACGTGTACAAATGCCCAAGTAAAAGAGCCCAAGTAAAAAATGAAAGCCGTTTACAATTCCCTGTAACGCCGGTTAGGGCGGAGCTCTTGAGGAGGAAGATGGAAGCGTACTGAGGGATAGGTGACTCCTTGAGGTCACGTGACCTCAAGGGGGTCACGTGACTTCAGGGGGTCACGTGACCTAAGGGGTCACGTGATCTCAGGGTTCACGTGACCTCGGGGGCTCACGTGACCTCGGGGGTCACGTGACCTGAAGGGGTCACATGACCTTAGGGGGTCACGTGATCTCAAGGGGGTCACGTGACTTCAGGGGGGTCACGTGACCTCAAGGGGTCACGTGACTTCTGGGGGTCACGTGACCTCAAGGGGTTCACGTGACCTCGGGGGGTCACGTGACCTAGGGGTGTCACGTGACCTGGGTGGGTCACGTGACCCCCTTAGGTCACGTGACCCCCTTAGGTCACGTGACCCCAGAAGTCACGTGACCTCGGGGGGGTCACGTGACCTAGGGGCGTCACGTGACCTGGGTGAGTCACGTGACCTCGGGGGGGGGTCACGTGACCTCGCGGTTACGCCGACGCCGCTCAAGCCGGAAACGGGCCCCTAAGAGCTGCGCTCTAAAAAAAACGCTGCTGTACCCCCCCCCCCCCCCCCCCCCCCCCCGCTCTCCACGCACGGCCGCAGCAGACGCCGCCAGTCATCGGAGCCAACCAAAGTCCACGTCAGGTTCCGTGACCCCAGGAACGTCACGTGCGGAAGGCGCAGTATCGTTCACAGAGTTGGATCGGTTCAGATGGCCAGCAACGCACGCCGCGGAAGGACGCAAAGCCAAACAAAGCACAGTCAACAAAGAAGAAAGGAATTAAATAAGCGCACACAGTAAATAACGCCGAAAACGCACGGAGGAAACCCCTGCATAGAAAAAGAAAAGGTGAAATAAGCGCACACAATAAATCAACGCCAACGCGCATAGACAAATCCCCTGAATTAAAAAAATGACTGAAAAAAGCGCACACAGTAAATCAAGCAAACGCTCTTCCAAAGCGCATAAACAAATCCCCTGCAAAAAAAAAAATCGTAAATATAACAGTGTTAACCACAGTCCCAAAACATTCAACAAGGAGCAACAGGTGGAAGATGCCTGTTGAAGGTCATGACCCGTTGACTCATCGACAGGTTATACAGGAAGGTACGCGGAAAAATTCAAGGGTTGAACGAATGGGATTGAATTAGCTACACCCACTCCGCTACAGGGCGATTTTTTAGATTTTAAATTTTGAGTAACTATGTGTAAAACATAGTTACTCAAAATCTGAAATTACCTTTCTAGAAACAAGAGTGCTAATTAATGACTCTAAATTGGCTACTCAACTGTACCGAAAAGCTACGGATCGTCAGAAATACTTGCACTACGACAGCTGCCACCCACGGCACTGCAAAAATAGCATACTTTATAGTCAGGCTCATAGGTATAAACGTACATGTTCAAACAACGACGAATTTTAAAACAAACACCGATCAATTACCCAAATTCCCGAGAGAACAGAAATACCCGGAAAAGATCATAGATGATGCGATCAATAAGGCACAGGTCCTTGATCGTGACCTCTTGTTGAGCGAACGGAGCCCTCAGACAGAGGAGCGGTGGGCGAACCTCGTACTCACTTTCAACAATAATCTCCGAATGTCGCACCCATATTAAGAAAACATTTTAACATTTTACAACAGAGTGAACGCCTCGCAAGGATTATCCCTTCCGTTCCCCGAGTAGTCTACAGACGCTCACGCAATCTTAGGGACGCCATAGTTAGGTCTAAGACAACCTACACTGGAAGTACTGGCAGTCGCCCTTGTGGAAGAACAAATTGCGAGGTGTGTCAACACGTGACACATAAAACCACGGTAGGGAGTACAAATTCCAATTTCACCTCCATTATCCACGGAAACTTAATAAACTGCGGCACAAGTAATGTGATATACCTCCTCACATGTGGCACCTGCGGTAAGCAGTACGTGGTCCAAACCAGCACACCTTTCTGATTGAGGTTTAACAATCACAGGGCGCATGTAAATTCATTTTCCCAAACTCCCCCTTTCAAAACATATGGCTTTACCCAAACACACGTTTGACAAACTGGACTTTACATTTTTACAATCCAATTTCAAAAGCAACCGTGATCGCGAGCCCCAGAGAGATTCGTATCTTATTTACAAATCTAATTCAATCCTGGCCAGTATTTATGGAGATCCAGGTATAATGTCATCTATGCATGCAATCTACCTTGATCGCCCTGTAGCGGAGTGATTGTAGCTAATTCAATCCTATTCGTTCAACCCTTGAATTTTTCCGTGTACCTTTCTGTATAACCTGCCGATGAGCCAACGGGTCATGACCTTCAACAGGCATCTCCCACCTGTTGCTCCTTGTTGAATGTTTGGGACTGTGGTTAACACTGTTATACTTACGATTTTTTTTTTTGCAGGGGATTTGTTTATGCGCTTTGGAAGAGCGTTTGCTTGATTTACTGTGTGCGCTTTTTTCAGTCATTTTTTTTTAATTCAGGGCATTTGTCTATGCGCGTTGGCGTTGATTTACTGTGTGCGCTTATTTCACCTTTTCTTTTTCTATGCAGGGGTTTTTTCTATGCGTTTTTGGCGTTATTTACTGTGCGCGCTTATTTAATTCCTCTTTCTTTTTTTGACTATGTTTTGTTTGGCTTTGCGTCCTTCCGCGGCGTGCATTGCTGGCCATCTGGGCCGATCCAACTCTGTGAACGTTACTGCGCCTTCTTCACGTGACGTTCCTGGGGTCACGGAATCTGACGTGGACTTTGGTTGGCTCCGATGACTGGCGGTTTTTGAAATATTGGTTAATTCAAATGTATGTAGCAAATGTTTTCTTTTACATACAATATTAAATTTAAAACGAATAAAAAGGACTAAGTTTAGGCTTTCTTACGATATCAAGTTAATTAAAGTATCTTAAGTAGGTAACGCTTAAAAAAATGCCAAACGCTGCCAAAAATAACGAAAGAAACACAGTTCGACATTAAAAAGAGGAAGGTATTCCAAAATATAAAAAAAAAACTTATTTCAATAGCACAACAAAAATACTTTGAAATTGTCGCCAAAGACTCTTGGTGCAATAGTTTTATAAGTGACAAGACAGCGAGTGGTCAAACATGCCCTCTCTGACTAGCTGAAGAAACGTCAGTTTTCGCCTCGGCCGCTTCAATAACCAATAACATGAAAGAAAAAAAAAAATCCGCCAAACTTGCCGTTTACACTGTATTTTATTTCAAGAATGCTGCCGAAACATTAATTGTTTTAATCAAAATTAAAAAAAAAATGTTTAGAAAACCGTGCTTGAGTTGAGATGAAAACACCCATATGCTCATATTCAGAGCGCTGTTGGTTGCCTTATGATTGTTACATCAAACTTCAATGAAATACCGTAAAATCCCGAAAGAACGCCCACCTCCCAACATCAACCACCTCAAAATATTTTCCTTTTATCTATTCACCGTGAGCGGGCAGTCAGTCTAGAGATTGCGGTAAACATTACGTAGGATCTCTGCTCGCCAAAGCCCGTCACACACGTTATTCCGGGACGAAAAGACATGCCACGACAACTTGCCGCAAACATGAACGTGTCCACCTCTTCCCGGATGTCTTCCTCCGTGATGTTTTTGGGGTCTTTGAAGTGTTCAAGAAGAAGTAAGTCGAGGAAAGGCATTTTCATTTTCTTATAATTAGACCCATTCTCATCCTCGTTGCCAAGAATGGAGCCGGTGTCAATAGTGGCCATCATGTCTTTTTTTCGTTCTCCAATTACCTGTAATAACAACGCGGGACTCCGATGAAGCTAAAAATCTAGACTGGGGCGGGCGGTTATTCTTCCCGCACTGAATAAAGAGACACGGTTATTTGAAGGAGAACTATAATCAATGCGCCATCTCTAATTTATTAATCAATCAACAACGAAGATAAAAGTATCCCCTGCGGCAAACGTGTTACGTTAATATCGAGAATTTATTTTGCAGTCTGATCATCGCTTAGACTGAGCAGAAGCCGCTCACGGCAACGGCACCCCAGCTTTAATATTTAAGGTAGAAATGATCCATAAAATAACGTAGGTAGTGATATAGTTTATGGAACTCACCTTTCTCGTGAATGCGTGCAGTACACTGAGGCAGTGATTATACTGTTTTCCCATTGCGGTCATCCTAAAGAAACCTTCGTAATTTGCAAACGGCGTTATCGTCCTTTCCAAGAACAGCTCGCTCAACCTGAAGTAGGAGGCATTGCTTGCTATATTTTCCCATTGATAGTACGGCCTGTACATGGAAATCAGTTTTCTGGAAGCGTATTACTTATATCTCCTCTAAAAGTCATTGAAGATGATCACGAAACATGGGTGGCAAGTTTGTCTGAAGCAGAAATATTAAGGTTACTGAGGCGTAATGAATATCTAGCAAAGGCACGATAGAAGGTAAAAAAAAAAAGAAGAAAGAAAGCGACATTGACGCCTGAGGCATTAGTGCCAACATGTTGGCACTTTAGCAGCTTTCGTCAGTTTTATCTTATTTCTTCGTCCTGTTTTACAGTTTTCTATGGTAATGGTTCACCAAATCGTCTGCCTTATTTCGTACGATCTAGTCTCCACTCCAATCCGGAAGATTTTCTTTGAAGCATGAAATTGACATGAAACACAACGTACTGAATGAGAGCTTTCACGTAAGCCGAGTCCTCATTGTTTTGAGCGTTAAGAGATTTTCCCATGATGGTTTCTGAAAGGTGGAAATACATTAGGTACATGTTTGTACGACCTAAAAAATAACATACACGGAATGTGCAAGCATTTTTACTGATATATACTAACTTGAGATTGCACCAAGTTGTTATTTCTATTTTAATTTCACAGAAAACAGAGAGGCGCAGAACATTAATTTTTCTTTATCGAGTTGTACAATTCATAACACATTTCTTCCCAAAATCTTCTAGACCTATCAAAAATAGAAAATATTACGTAGCAACCAATACATGTAATTGACGCTGAAATTTTATATGACAGTTAAACTGTTAATCAGCGGAGCTAGAAACGATCGCCCAAAACGTATGCCAGCAGGGATGACCCTTCCTCAACAAAAATGAATCTGTTTGTTAAATCCGAGTTTCTAAAAACGAGTGCGGAGTTTGAACGCAGCGACTCTCAGTACTTAGTTTTCATCAACTTTATCGCAGCGAAGTCAAGTTAATCCTCATTAATTCAAGCTCCTGAGCTTCTTCGGGACCCCCGCTGAATTTGTCGCGACCTCCGTTTAGGGTCGCAAATAATAGTTCGAGAAACACTGGCCTAACACATTATCATAAACCAAGAATCGCCATGCTCGCTTTCCTGTTCTTGGATTCAAAGGCTCTCATCAAAACCACCAGTGAGATGGAAAGCGCTGATTTGGCCAACAACGCGAATCATTATGCCTGATGCCTGCCCAAAGCCTCTCTGAGTAAAACTCATAAAATCACAAATGGCTTCTTCACATTAACTGTGTCGCGCAGTGTACATCTAAGGAACAAATCCATCAAAGGCCTTACCACAGACTATGTCTAGGGTGCAGAGAGTAACTTTGGGGACAATGTCAACCCCATTGTGGTCAAGTGACTTCTTTCCCAAGATATCCGCAAGAACCATAGACTGGGTGTTGATTGCAGAAGTGAAATCTTCCAGGATTCGGAAATGAAACGCTGGCGTAAAAAGCCGCCTTCGCGACCTCCACTTCTCTCCTGTACTGCTCGAGAAAAGCAAACATAACATAAGATAATTAATTACCGCTCACATTGTGTGGCAGAATATTGAATGTAACTGTTTGATGTGGGAGGTATACCACACGTGGAGTTGGTGTTTGACGGCAATGGAAGGAGTGGAGGTATAACTTAGGTACAACACTTTAACTTTAACAGTATGGGCTTTATTCACTGTACGCTGTCCCGCTCGGAGGCATAAAATAATTGAATCGTTTATACTCAGCCTATATTCAAGAATACCATATTACTTATAACGCAATAAACTGAGCTTACTTTTCGGCGTACGATTTTATTCTACTCTACTCTTCTTCTTAACTAAAAGTCTGATATAGGATATAGACGCTGCCTTGAATAAAACGCCTGTCAAAAATTAAGTTCACCACCGGGTCATAATCACCAATAATTATTTTACATATAAAATCATAGCAGCAATTGGACAAACCAAGACTTGCGCATGGACTACTTGGTACTGTCCGAACTTGAAAGCAAATTGGTTGAAAAACAATTACGAAGATGACTAACAAAAATACAAAGAGAGAAGTTCTTAAAATTAATAAATAAATCACGTCCATTTTATCGTATGTGGTTAGCATAATCCTATTACGGTACATTTAATTTTAATCAGTTATTCTAGAGCCAGGACAGTATGGCAACTTCGCAAATACATGACATGGATTAACGTGTATTGGCGTTCAAATCAGAGTTGGTTCCCCAACGTCATCGTAGCATATCAAGTAGAATCATGTGCGACTATAATGCATGGGCGTCAACTCAAGGTTTATTGTGCCACGAAAGCATGTACACCCGCCGGTAACATGAAGGTGAAAAACCTTACCTGGTTTCTTGCCCTAAAGCTATATTAACTCTCAACGTCTCAAATGGTACGTGGCTTAGGGTCGGAACTTTGCGTTCTAGCCCTCTTCTGGAACAGAGCTTGATCCAAAACTTGCAGGAGCGTCAAAAACAAGAGGACGGCTGTTCACCATCACATCGCTCGCGGGTGTACTTCTGACTTGAACGAAAATTAACATTACGCAGACGGCATTAACGCGCCCGTAAATGCGAACAAAATGCTACGATTTACACACCTTGTCAGTAAGCCGGTCCCCAGCCAACTATGCACAAAATTGTACACATACCCCTTTGTTAATATCTTGTTGCTTCGAAGCAGTTCCTAGGAGAAGAAGATATTTTAAATGTCATTTATCGTCGTGACGGTGAAAATAAAGGTTTTGTTATTATTTTGCTCAGTTGAATTCCGCATTAGAAAAAGGCTTGGGATCGTACCTCTACAAAGTCAGCTCTGTAGATTATAACGACCGGCTGGAGGCCAGCATACACTCTGTGCATGCCGTACCTTTGGAAGCAGGCGTGGAACCCACACAGTGCGCTGAAGGCCACTGAAAGTAACCCAAACTGAAGTTCGAATACCATTTGAACGAGCCGGTCAGTTAATATTTGATAACTACACCTTACGACTATGACGCTAAGATTGCAATCTTCATTAATATTACACCCCGATAAAGAAGCCTTTGGCTTAATGGCGTTCAGGGCGAATTTATACCTATGTCACATTCGTATCAGTAGGTCCGTGTAGCAGCGATAACGTTCAAGTTCAGTTGATCGTTTTCTAGTGTCACACACATAAGACTGCCTACGTGCTTATTACATTATTGACCATTCTATACCTTGAGAAATGAGTTCTTGCGTTTGCTTTCGCATAGAAAATTCCGTGAGTTGATCACTGCAATCTATAGAAGAGGTTCGCAAAATAACGACGTCCTCATTCTCCGAACTTCTTTTATAAATTCCAATGATTGACTCTCCATGTTCCATGTGAAAGCCAGCGGGCGCGCTGGCTTTCACATGGAACATCCCTCAAGGTATAGAATAGGGAGCAATGTAAGGAACACTTAAGGAGTTTTAGTGTGTGGTACTTTTAAACAAATGAATTATAGTAAATAATTATTACTGTCACTGTAAAACAAAATATTGTGTGAACACTACGAATCCAAATGTGGGCAGGAATTCCGAGCAGATTACCAAAGCCTATATGGCATTTCATCGCATATCTACCACGGCACAGGGAAGCTGGCTGATTCGGGCATACAAGACAATAAAAAGTGATATTACATGGGCCAAATCCCGCCGGATTTTCAGGCTGGGAGCATGCTTTGAAAAGTATGTAGTGACTCAGGAACGGCAGCATCTCCCTTCTTCCAGGCAAGTGCTCCAGTTGTTTTAACGTCCTTCGCTGTATCCACCAGGCGATCGAAAGGAAACCCACCAGAAGTAGAGCAAAGGATGCGCACATCCAAACACTCCATTTTAGGGTCAAGCACAACAGACCGAGCACAAGGTCTGTAGGTGACGACTTGGCGAGTTCCTGTAGCGTCCATTCGAACATCCTGTTTGGAAGAAAACGTAGGTACTTCTATATAAAAGAGAGAAAAAAAAGAAGACAAAAGTGTATACAAACGCTAACCCTGTGATTCTTTGCATACTCATAAAACGCACAAAAATAAGAATATGCTGCTAAATGTACGTGCGTGTAGTCTTCGATATTGGCAAATTCTGCTAAATCGACGGCACTTAACGGCTAAAACTGAAAGCTATAGCGGCAGGTTTGCTCGCCAGCTTTCTCGAGCGAATCAGATATTCGGAGGTTTTAAAAAATGAAAGCCGTTTACAACTCCCTGTGACGCCGAATTAGAGCGCAGCTCTTGATAAGGAGGAGGGAAGGGTACTGAGGGTCACGTGACCTCGGGGGGGGGGGGGGGGGGAGTCACGTGACCTCGGGGAGGGTCACATGACCTCGGGGGGGGGGGGGGGTCATGTCACCCCAAGGAGGTGGTCACGTGACCTCGGGGGGGGGGGGGGGGTCACGTGACCCCCTCCTCGAGGTCACCGAAGGTACCCGAGGTCCTCCCGAGGTCCTCCCGAAGGAACCCGAGGTCCTCCCGAAGTCCTCCCGAAGGAACCCGAGGTTCTTCCGAGGTCCTCCCGAAGGAACCCGAGGTCTTCCCGAAAGAACCCGAGGTCCTCCGAGGTCCACGCGAAGGAACTCGAGGTCCTCCCGAAGGAACCCGAGGTTCTTCCGAGGTCCTCCCGAAAAAACCCGAGGTCCTTCGGGAGGACCTCGGGTTCCTTCGGGAAAATGTACCCATAATGCACCGCGCGGTTACGCCGACGGCGACGGCAACGCCGACGCCGACGCCGACGCCGCTCAAGCCGGAAACGGGCGCCTAAGAGCTGCGCTCTAAAACACGCGATGAAAATAGCCAATACTCTCTCGCGGTTTTTCGGAGACTGCTTGGGGGCTCCGTGCCGCGCGCAGTTCCGGATATATAGTTTTTCTAGATTCGATATGACGAGCGATTGCTGTCCGGCGTAGAAACCGTGTAACTAGGATATCGGTTGCATGTTAAAATATATCTTCACTCTAAGAAGTCTGGAACATCTGCTCTTCCACAAAGCACTTAAGAAAGCCAAACGCAGCAACCTATAAGGGGGCAGCTTAGCCAATGACGAGACAAAAAGTATGCTTAGACATAAAAAAATCGTGAATTTGGGCATGACGCTTCCCCATGCTGGGTACCACAGCACAAACTAGTTTGCTGAGAAGCAAAATAGTTTGCGTTGTTGCACTTAGCTTGGTGCAACGTCATACTTGAGACCGCATCAAAGACTTTTTTTAAACGTTTAACATTTTTTGCCTAGGCATTTCGTGAAGCCTGGAAAGAAGCGTGGCCGCGACGCTCCACACTGAGTGGTTGACGCGTGGGAGAGGAGGAGTGAGGTGCTCGGGACGCTGATTGGTTAACGGGGAGCTCAAGTGACCAGAGGGGTAGGCGAGGAGGAGCTCGACCACATGTGCGCACTGAGGGAGAGGAGCTCGCGAGTATGGAAGGCTTTGTAAGATTATAATGCAATTAAATGCAAAGGTGCAAGCAAGCTGGACAAGAATGACGAACATAATCCTTGGAGAAGAGGAACAAGAGGGACAATGGATCATAACCTTAAATTGCAAGCTTCACCCCTGTTGGTGTTAGACTGGTGGCAGCTGATAAAACCCGTTTGCTCTACTGACATCTAACCCGTGGTTAGCTCAGTTGGTAGAGCACTGTAATGGAGAGGTCCCGGGTTCGATACCCGGACCAAGCGGATTTTTTCAGTCGCGCACCAGTCACTTAACTGCGTTTGGAGATTTGTGTTTGTCCTTTGTCCCTCTTGTTCCCCTTCTCAAGGGATTATTTTCGTCACTCTGGAAGATCGCCAGGTTTATTTAGCTCGATTAGCGGTAGTATCGCTTTATTCTAGGAACAACCACCGAGTGTGCACAAGGTACTCGTTAAACTATCTGATGAAGAGTGCCGATAACGTAGGCGTCTAGCTTCGGGAAACTCAGAGTTCGTGATGCTAGTAGAACGCTTCACGTACGCGACTGGCGACAGATTTGCGATACATTTTTTTAGGTCTAGATGTATAGTTTCAGCATCGCCACTCGCCCAGCTGCCCCTGCATGTTGCAGCGATTGGTTCTTCCATGGCACTTTGAGGGAAAGTAGATGCTTCAGGTTCCTGAGAATGTATGATACGACGTCAAGTTCGTCTCGTCTTTTCGGACGTTTTACGTTTGCTTTTTTATGTTTACCCTCGAGATGCGCCCGTGTTGCTTTTGTTCTCCCCCGGACCTCAACCAACCAGTCACGGCGCTTGCTTGGCAACTTCGTCACCGCGCGTTCCCTGCGAGTTCTCTACGCTGCCCTTTGATTGGTGTTCCTCTCCCTGCGCTTCGATGCGCCAAGGACACATTTTCGAACACTTGCGCGCCGTATAGTAAAGAAACGCAGGTTGTACACTCTAAAAAAAAGTATGTGCCTCTACTTTCTCGCACAACACTCGGAAAGCGAATCACCGCAACTTACGGAAGCAGCTCAGCGAATGACGATGTCGAAACATATGTTTAGATTAAAAACGCAGTCTGAGTTGTGACATTAAGCAATGCAAGCGTGACGTTTTGCATTGCTTAATGTCACAGCTCAGACTGCGTTTTTTTGTTCTTAACGTATGTTTCGGCATCGTCATTCGCTGAGCTGCCTCCGTAAGTTGCGGGGATTGGCTCTCCGAGTGTTGTGCGAGAAAGTAAACGCACAGACTCTTTTTAGAGTGATAGCGACACCTCTCATTATCGCTTGGCAGCAAATGCGATTGTGACATTAGATAATAAAATTGCCGAAGAAGGGATTTTTGTTTTGTATGCTGTTATGTTATCATTGAAAAGGGCAGCCATCCAAAGAAGCGGTTGAATTTGCTCTTGCGCAGGGCAGGGCTTGCTGGGCAGGGCTTGCTCTTGCGCAGGGCAGGGCTTGCTGGGACGACATTGCAGTCTTACGGGATGTGCACGCCACAAATTGCTTGGAAGACCCAGCAAGGTCGGCAACAATCGCCGGCAGCTTGCTCCTTCAAATGCGCGAGCGTTTCTCGGCCACGGAACGGTGCGCGACGGTCAGTTCACGATACCCCTCTTGCCGAGATATGCAATCAGACACACGTGTGCGAAGGTCATTACACAAAACCCCTCTTGTCTATTCAAGGCAAGCGGACACGACCGGCAAAATTGAACCAAAAACGCTGTTTTTTTCTTTTTTTTTTTTTCTTTTCCAAGTACAGAATTTGGTGAATGAAATAAAAACTGCCATTGTATCTTGGTGGCGTTGTTGCAAGCACGCGCTTAGGATTTTTGCGTTGCTGCGGAGAAACGCTATTCTAAAACTCTTGCGTAGCAGGCGCTACATTGAGCGCTTGCGTGGGCTAAAATTGCGTGCGTTATTCTAAAACTCCCCATTATACAATGACAACTTATAAAAACAGGGGTGCGGCTTCTAACGTTCACGATCCTTGCTTTGTCATTCGTTATTTGGCATTGTTATCTGCTAATGCTGCAGACTCATTCCCTACAAAGTGATAATAAGTTGCTCCCGGCTTTTTTTTTTTGTTTTTTTTTTTTACTAAGTTGAGGGTACTGCTAGTTTCCTTTGTGAATTTAAGAAGGGGCTTAAGCGCCGTTCACACTCTTGCGACCTAGTAATTAAGACCGAGAGAGACCAGACCGGTTTTTAAGCCTTTTGCGACTTCTTAGGACCGGATGCGCTGCAGCGGAGCTGATCCTAAGAGATCGCAATAGGCTTAAAAACCGGTATGGTTTCTCTCGGTCTTACTCGATCGCAAGAGTGTGAACGGGTCTTAAATATTTTCATTCTTACGCTTATAGACCGGGCATGCAGCATGCCTCCATGTCTAAGAAAGGGAATAATTAAACACTCACATTTCGCTTCAGTTGTTTCCTATTCGAAGGAAGCTTGTAGACGTTCTTCAGTTTTGTTTCATTCGGTCGATTTTCGCACAAAAGACGCCGGTAAAAACTGCGATTTAGCAGCATACAACAGCGATCAAATCTCGACTTAGCCGCTCGGAGTGCCCCGGAAACCTATAGACAATGAGGCGGAGACGGGAATCGACGGAGACGCCGAACGGAAGGAGCTTATCAAGGAAAGACTTCGTTCTTCCTGGCACTGGGCCCTGGGCCACGGTGTAGGAAGGCACTTAAGGTGTAGAGACTCCGCTCTTCGCCGCGACCACACCCCGCGCGCTTCGCTTCACGGAGCCACCCCCAGGTGGCGCCGTAAGTTTCAGGCCATCAGAGCCGTATGTAGGGGAGAGTTTGGTCAGTCTATGATCTCGCCGCCGTGACGCGCTCCTCCCGAGTGAGCCAATCATCACGCGGCGCAGAGCGAGAGGCATGAGCGCATGCGCGTGAACTCCCGGCTGCTCCCAGCGGAGGAGTGGGGAGGGTCGCCATCTTCGATCATTCTCCCGGCGGAATGCGTGGGATCGGCATCTAAATCTCGATTATTTCCTTTTATATCGCTGGCTCTGGCAAGAAAATTACATACTGTTATTCCTCGGTGGGTTAAAAAGCTAATAAATTAAGATTTTTCGGCGTATGGCCACAAGCGTTTATTCAGGCGAAAAAGAAGTCGGCCCGTAGCAGACGACGCGTAGCCTCAGCAGTGCTCTTCTCCGACCAGTCTCCGACAAGGTTGCTCAAAAATGGCGGTCGTCTCCTCTCTGCTCCCTTCTTTCTTTCTCGCTCCTTCGGCGCTCTCCTCCCTTTCATTCGCTCCTTCTCCTCTCCGGCGCCTTCGTCGCCACACCCACTGGCCAAACTCTCCCAATATACGGCTCTGCAGGCCATCCGGCAGCGCACCGGGCCACCTGTGCTAGCTGCCTGCTCGGCGTGCAGCTTCGATTCTTTGAAATGTTCACTTTGTTAGTACACTTACACTTGCATGTAGCAGATTGCAGCAAACGTTTATAGTAACCACATTCGTCAAGGAAAGCAAACCGGTTTTATTAATGGCACTTCCTGATATAAGTATAATAATAATAATATTACAAATTTCCACAAAAAATAAAAAAAACAATCGTTGTAAAAAAAAAACTAGAAAAAAACGCTGTTAAAACATTTGTTTAATATATGACACACTCTATAGCTGCTTTTGGAGTTCTTTCTGCACATTACGAGTCGCGCAGTCGGGGCTCTTTTTTTCTTTTATCGAGACTGCTCCTTTGCATCTCGGTTTTTTCCTTTGCAGTACTGTCGCATTCAGAGGCGGATATAGAGGGTGGGGGGGGGGTAAAGATGTCCGAACCCCCTATTGATTTCCCCATGTGTAAAATTTAAAGCGGAAAACAAAGGAAAAGGAAAGGGGTTTCTAAACATATGGTACGCTGACCAACTCCTGACACCCCCCCCCCCCTCTCAGGAAATTCCTGCATCCGCCCCTGGTAGCATTCCCATGCGATCCGAAGCCTTTTGCACGTTCGACTGAAACCGGAGAAGCGTCTGCCTTAAACGGAGGCGTCTGCATTCCACGAGAACGCCAAACAGAATTCGACTTTGAACAGATGGGCAGTCTGTTGTGTCTGCGTCTACCGCGTGCAAGAGAATCCTCTACAAGGTTCCTTCAATTCGGAGAGAACAACGACCGACCATCGGGGCCGAGAGGAGATTGCTGACGTCGAGGCCAGCTTTCGAATGCGGCACTAACCGACCAATGGCACGGCAGCTCCAGAACCCCGAGTTTTATTATATAAGAACCTGTCCGGCTGCCCATTCGGTGCGCTCCTTTTGCCAATATGTTACACGATATAACCATGTAAATAAAGCAGTCTTGCGTCCTGTCAAGTTTTCCCGATCTGTTGCCTCGACTGTCTGGCTAGGACGTTGTTCGCGAGAAAGGTTGGAGGCCAGCGAGATAGCCATGCTACTCGAGAGACCAGGCTGGGCGTCGACTCATAACCGGACAAAAGACAAAACGACACGGACGAAGTCTCAAACGCAGCTACAAACTTTATTTGTGGTCCCCCTCTTTTTGTCTTCTTTTTCCCAAAACCGCTACCCCCTTCCCTCTTCCTTTTCCCAGGTTCCCCCGTACATTCTAGTCAACGATAAGCTCAGACGGCGCCAACACAGAGCTGGCGACAAATCCCCTGTCAACACACACACACCGCGACACCCCGAGGTCATCCCTGTTCTCTCAAACCAGTCAGCCGCAAAATATTTTCGGCCTCTGTACTTAAAGGGGCCCTGCAAGCACTTTTTACTGGTTTTTAATTTGCACCAAACCTGAGCGCACTAATCGTAGTAACTTAATGTAACTTTTCTTTTCTCGAATTTCGCTTTATTTTAAAAGTTATAGGCACATTAAGATTACAAAAACAAGCAAAAAATAACCTCCCTCATGACGTCCTTGGTTGCTTGAGTGGCCGTGAACTAGAAAAGAGATAGTGAGCTCAGGGCGAGCGCACACGGCTGCCGCACTCCCTGTTGACGGCGCGAGAGGGCGCCACTAAAGCGTGTTCTGGATAGGCTGCATACAACGGGCAGCCAGAGCGGCTCTCATTGCATTTGTTGCGCGATTAAGCACTAATTCTGCATGACACTTCATTGGCACAAACGGCAGAAAACACGGGGTAAAGATCAGTTCAGAGTGGGAGCCACTTCGCGCTGCCATACCGCGAAATGGCCAAACCGCAAGACAAAGCTTCTCGTCGAATGCCTTCGGAACACTCGGAGCCGGTCGGATCCTCCAGTCCGTAAACGACCGCAGCGCCGTCACGTACATCCGGCACCTTTCCGTGTCGGCGCCTGATCCCACTACTCTTTTCTAGTATGCGCCGCCTTTTTTACCGCTTGGTGGCGGGTATGTCGACGGGTCATTTCTTGTTTCCGTACTTTATAAATTGCATTTGTTTCTTTTCTGATCTAAAATACTGAACAAAAACTACTTTTATAAATAATTGAAACAGGTCGCGCCACTTATATTTTGTATTTCGACTAAAAAAAAGCTTTTAGCGGCTCTGACCAATAGTAAGCCCAGGACCAAAGACGTCACATTTTGCGCGCTTTCGGTACCGCGGGTCGCCCTCGTCGGTGGAGGAGGTTTCCGCGTCGTCCGGTTTAAATATGATGCACTGATATTTAGTTACTCTCTCCGTGCCCGCTGGCTTGCCCGAACCCCAAGGGACTTGGAAACCGCAAAAAAGGTAGACGCTTAAATATGATTGCAGGGCCCCTTTAAGTGAACGGACCTGTGAGATGCATTCGGCAGACGTCTTTATCCTGATCGTCTGTTTACTAATATTTCCATGTCGTTGTTTTCCATTTCTAAATTGTTTACGTTTCCCCAGGCTGAGGAGCAGTCGGCGTATTTATTCAAACGTTTGGCTATTTCCGAATTCGGATCTTGGTTTTTACATTTCTTTTATGCTCAAATCACCATTGCAAAAAAAAAAAAAATTGGAAACAATTAGAGGCAGCGTAAGCAATGGGTGACTAGCCCACGTTCCGTGGAGCAGCCGGCGACTGGACGGCCTGAACGTTTTGGCGCCCTCTAGGGGCAGGCGGAGAAAACATAGGAAAGGAGGGGACGTGATGTGGTTCGCCGTTCCGACGGGGCGAGGAGAGGAGTCTTCACACCTAAAGAGCCTTCCTACACCAAGCACTGGGCCACGTGAAACGAGGGTTCTGGCCTCGCGTGGCTTCTCGTACGTCTTATCCTCTTGGAAACGCAATCGACTCGAACAACGAGCGAAACTGGAAGAAGGCGTGATTTATCGTAACCGTTGTTCAATCATGCCGGCATGGTATTATATTGGTAAGGCACTATCAGCACTAGGGACAGCGTTGATGGAACGCTGACTTGAACGGAACTTGGCATCGATGCGACGCTCTATCGGAGCTGTATTACTAATACAGAGCGAAGTCGAGGCTGTGTCAGCAAGGCCGGTGCTATTTCCCGTACCGACTAAAGGGAAAACACGATACTATATATGAACAAGCCTCATCTGATACTGAAATCAGGCTTCATTTGGTTTTTATTTCGTGACTGAATCAGCTGTTTGAATATTTATAGTTTCGCGAAGTTTGTCTCACTCTCGTACAAGGTTTCACGATGCTCCATGTCAGAAAGAGCTATAAAGATTTACTTCGCTGCAAGTCCATTGATTTGCAAAACCTGCCCTACAGTTCACGGAACATCGACAAATGATACAGCTAAGAAGCCCCAGCCATGATCATACTTTTTTCGTGTGCATGTTGCCATTCACGGCATTCATTCAAGTACTCTTCAAATACGTCACGGGAATGAACTTGAATAGGAGGCCACTTTTAGGCCTGAGAACCATTTCGGTGACTAAGCAGACTTGATCTCTGTGGTCGAGTATCGCCACAGAACGTTGGCAATGACGAGTCTCTCCTCCGACATCGCAAACTTCTGACCTGAGAAGGAAACAAAAAGACTATATCTAGAAGTGCGTGGTCACGACGAGGAACAAAATGGCGTCATTACCAATGCAGTTTCGGGGACCCGCAGAGAAAGGAACGTAGGCTAAAGGATGCCCTCCCTTCGAATTCCCGCGAAGGAACCTGTGGGGGTGAAATTTCTCGGTGTCTGGAAATACTTCGGGATCCCAATGCAAGAAAAAAAGTAGTTTGACACTTGAACCACCGTTCCTCAGGGAAGCAACGTAGCACGTCTTGAAAATTGAAAGTGTATTACAAATCAATACGCAAGTTCAACCATCCTAAGAAAAACAAAAGACGAAGTTGACTTAATGGGAAGCTGAAAAGGATTTTGAACTTGGAGAAACCGTAAAAGTTTAAATTTGTGTTCATATGCCGACAATGACATTCCGACGACTTTGACAAATAACAGGCGTCCGAGAAACGCGAGACTCACCGCATGCCATACGGCAATCCCCGCCCGTTTTTTTTTTTCCTTTTTTTTTTCTTTGTTTTTTGTTTTTTCGAAGTTTGTGTTCACTTTAGCCAAATTCAAGCGCGATAATCGAAATCATGAGGCAAAAAACTCCAGGGGTCTGCTCTAAACTCAATTCCTTTTTTTTTTTTTTAATGGCTTCAGTTTTCTTTTTAAAGAGCCCGGGGATTCCAACACAGGCTTAAAAACTGGCGTCTAATAAGCAACAGGCATGGGCGTACCAACCGGGGGGGCAAGGGGGGCACTTGCCCCCCCAGTTCTCAGAGTGGGGGGGCAAGGCATGCGTTTTGCCCCCCCTGAAACGGCGGCGCCACTGGGCAGAGCAGACACAGGCCGGCGGCGCCCAAGGAATACCAAGGGCACTGCCCCCCGACCCGCGCGGGCATATTTTTAACGCGCAGGCGATACAAACCCTAGCAACGGTGCTCACGCACGCCGGATTGGCTGGTTTGTGGAGCCTTGCCCCACGAACAAGGCTACACGGTAACCTAACGGAATCCACCCGCGAGACATGGGCCGGACGGGCCGTCCAGACCAGGACGTAGGCCCTTACACAAAATAAAGTTTTGCTTGCTTGCTTGGAGATAGGCGCTGCCGCCGTCAACATAGGCAGCGGATGCAATGCGAGTTTCCGAAGAGGTAGCGTAACTTAGTGGTGAGATGTCTGCCTCATACGTGTGAGACCCGGGTTCTATTTATGGTGTGGGCCGGCTTACTTCTTTTTATTTTTTTTTCTCGAACATTTTGTTTTGTCGAGGCATTTGGCGATATTTACATTTCTTTTTTACCATTAACATTAAAAAAAACGAATGTTGTTGACGAAACATCGCTAAACTAAATCGTATCGACTCTATTTACGGAAGTGCATGGGGTGCAGCGAGGCTTGGGTTGCCGACCGGACGCCGCAAAGCGGCGTGTACGGGGGGTGGGGGGGCTAGGTGGGTTAATAGATTTGTAATTAGCAGCCGCACACCGTCACCGCGAAGCGGCGTGAACGCAGGCGCGGGGGTGGGTTAACACGCTTCGAGTGATACACGAGCAGCCCATCCGGCGTGAGCGTCGTTGTTAGGGGTTCTATCGCCTGCACCGTAAAAGGAGCAGTGTGTGCACCTCCTGTAGTGGGCAAGAATTCCTACATTGGAGAGAAGCGGGGACAAGCCCTTTCTTCAAATGCGTCAAGTCTCCTTGAGCTTCGGAATACAAAGAAACGCCACTATTCGGAGCTAATCCCACAGTTACTCGACCGCGTCGTGTCTGTTCGCTCCCCGCGCCTCGTAGCAGTGTTGTTGCAGTGGGGGGGCTCGTTAAAATTTTGGGGTTTTTTGGACTATCTAAATCACTTTCTTCCTTCCCATCCCCCCCTTTTCTACTCCGCATGCTTCCCCCTCTGCAAATATCAGCTGACCTTCCGACCTCTGTTCTCTGTTGATAGGCAAAACAACCACTAAAATTAGAAAGTAATTTGTAATTTGAGTGGAAGTCACTCGGAAAAGTAGTTAAAGTAAACTACTGATTACTAGAATAGAAATGTAATTAAAAGTTACTAAACTACCCAGAAAAGTAGTTAAACTACAGTAACTTGAGTAAAGTAGTTGAACTACGTACAAGTCTGGCCTGGCAAGCGCTCTGCGTAAGTGTTTTCAGTGATCTGCCTAGCCCCGCACACCATCACATGGGCCAAGAAAGGTGTAGTTTTACTGCAGAGGAGAAATCAGCAGGGTCCAAGATGGTGACAATGGAGGATGGGGGACTGTTCCAGTGGCTGATGGCTTGAGAAAGGAATGACCAATTGAAAGCGTTCGTAGAGCCAGAAGTGTGTTTGATGGTGCAGACGTTGTTGAGGCGAGAAGATGTTCGGTCGAGGGGTAATAACAAAGTGGTTTTGAGGTCGGGAATGTGGTAGTAGATTTTGTGAATAAGGCACAGCTGAGAGACTTTCCTGCGAAGCTGCAAAGAGGACATGGTTAGTTCAGTTTTTAGCGCCGAGACACTGAAAGAAAAGTCATAAGTGGATGAAATGAAGCGAGCAGCTCTGTTCTGAACTGCCTCTACAGCGTATTGATGAGGTACAGTCGATGGGTATTCCAGATGGTTGAAGCATATTCTATTTTTGGTCTGACGTACGTGTTAAAGGCTAGCTTAGGGACAAAGGGTGGAGCGATTTTTTAAGTTACGTCTGCTTAGTCCAAGAGTTCCAGATGAATCGGCGGTAATGACTTCAATGTGGTTATTCCAGGGAAGGTCAGATGTTAGTCTTACACCAAGGTATTTATACACAGTAGCGGTCTCAATCAGATCGGAGTCCAAGAAGTAATTAAATGACAGAGTGGTTTTTTTCTTGGTGAAGTGGATTAGTTTGCGTTTATACTTGTTTGGTGACATAATCCACTCTTTGCACCAATTGTTAATTTTATCTAGATCTTCCTGAGGCTGGTTATTATTTTGCACACAAGTTACTTTGTTATGGATGACGCAGTCGTCGGCGAAAAAGCGTTTTTTTGAAGAAATCCCAATGGGAATGTCATTAATAAATATTAAAAAGAGTAAGGGCCCAAGTACGAACCCCAGGGGAACACCAGGGGATACATTTATTAAGGAAGATTCATGATCATCATGGACGTGACCTGTACACGGGAAAAAAGAAAGTCACGAATCCATGCAAACGGTTATTGGTCGAGGCAAAAAGATGATACCTTAGAAAGAAGGCGTTGATGGAGGACACGGCCAAACGCTCTGGAAAAAAAAAAAAAAAAAAAAAAAAAAAAAAAAACTGCGTCAGTTTGGACGTGACATTCAAGGTTAGTGTGCAAGTCATGGATGAAGTCGCAGAGTTGCGTTTCGCAGGAAAGTACCTTTCGAAAACCGTGCTGCTGTTTAAAGAAAAGAAATGGGATGATAGGTGCCTCATGATATTGGAGTAGAGGATATGCTCAAGTAGTTTGCAAGAAATTGAAGTCAATGAATTAGGGCGATAATTAGATGCGGAAGAGCGGCTGCACTGTTTAAAGACTGGGAATTACCCTTCCCACCTTTTGGTCAGATGGAAGGCAGCTTTGAGATGAGGACTGAATGAAGATGAGTTTCAAATACTCACTAGAAATAACACGGGTGTTTCTTTTAAATTTTAGGGTTGATGTTATCGGTTCCAGCGGACGAAGTAAGTTTTAGTTTATCAATCAATGTTTTAATACCAGCGGAGTTAACGTTAATAGGATGCATGCGCTCGTAAAGCTCTTCAGGGAGAGTGGGGACGAAGTCCAAGCACTCGTTAGTAAACACTGATGAAAAGTATTCGTTAAACACAGAACTGTCATGCTCGACGTTGCACATCCGACATTCCTAACTCTCCCCATCTTCCTAAACGTCCGTGTGTGTCCTAACACCAGAAACCGGAATTTTAAAGGTTAAAAACGGCACGTTGCGAATATGGAACGCGCACTTTCATGCAAAGCTGACGTCAAGTGACTCAAATCGAAAAACATGCATATTTACAGTATTGTTATCTCTTCTGGTGAAGGCTAAACAACCGTTGCATCCGTTTTCGCGCACGAAACGGTGACTCCCAGAGAAAGTAAGAACACAGTGATTGTCTTTATTTTAACAATGTAAACACACTTGCAGGCGTGCGCTGATGAAGCCTCAAAATCAAAACTCTCGTAGTGTGATTCGTGACTGCTCCGGCTACTACCCAACCTCGTTGTCACGCCACTTTCTGCAAGCAAACACTAAAATTGCCAGTAAACACACAAAAGCGACATCGATACAATTATCTTGTAGAATATCACCTTATTTAATCATAACTGTTTCAATAATCACTACAAGTTGTATTTATCTTAAGAAGAAGAAGCAAAATTATTTTCGTGAGAAAAAACAAAATATCAATGTTAAGTCTGGTAACGTTGTAATTTTGCCGAATCATTGCCACATCTTTAGAAAACTTCGACAAAAGTTGCGCCGAATTTTCGATTAAGGGGGGGGAGGGGGGGGGGAAGAGGGTCGGGTTTGCCCCCCCACTCAAAAACAAGTTGGTACGCCACTGGCAACAGGTGGTCGAAATGTCAGAATTTTAGTTTTGCGAACACAAACATTTCATGTCCTAATAGTATATTTATTAGTTCAGAGTTATTAAATATTTCTTTTTACTTTTCTTTATTGTAGCTTGTCACAAAACCAACTCGAATCACGGTAGCCTCTGAGGATGAGCTCGGCATTGTACTCGACCTTGTGCTCGAGCTTCTGAGAATGTGCGCCTAATCCCATCTCTTCTCTAACCAATTGGCCTTAACCCTGGCTACGTGCCTGTTCCACACGAGTCCTGTTACGTCTGGTGCCACTCAACGTTCCGTCTTGAGACCTCTACTCTTCCTCGTTTATATGAACGACTTTCCCCTGTGTGTTTTATCGAGCCGTAATTTTTTTTCGGATGATTGCGTTTTTTTTACATTATTAATATTTCAGACACCCTGCTTCTTCAGAATGACTTGAATGCTACATCTGCTTGGTGTCAGGAATGGCACACGACCCTTAACACTTACAAATGCCAAACAATGAGAGTTTCACGTCGTAACACATCTCAAGTTCCACTTACTATACTTAGTGACATTCCTTTGCTTTCTACGACTTCCTATAAATATCTCAGTGTGTACCTTACTTCCGGCATATCCTTGCAAACGCACGTTCATAACATTCTTGCTAAGGCCGATTCCATGCCAGGCTACCTAGGACGAAATTTTCCTGTCTCCTTCTATTGTTCAAATTTCTAGTTCGCTCGAAATTAGAATATGCTGCTGCAATCTGGAATCCTGGTTAGGTCACACTCGCAGCTAACCTGGAGTCACCTGAAAATGGCGGCGCTCGTTTTATACTCAACAACTATCATCGTACAGTCACTGCAGTGTTTCATCCATGAAAGCTAAGCTCTCTTTACCTCGTCTTTCATTGCGCCGTCGATGATTCCGTTTTTCTCTTTTTTTTTTCTTTGCAATTACGTTGCAACGAGGGTCTTCGCGTTGTGTACTTTACTCATCTAGAGCACGCCTAAGTTCCAGTGACTCCGCAGCGGTTCACAGATACGTTTGTTTGCCCGGCGATGTCACACGAGTCCAAGCATTCGGCGTGATGTCTCGACTGGAATCAAAACTTTCAGCCAAACAATTATATGTAAGCTCCGCAGGCGTTTCTTTTGTCTAGAAAAAAAAAAGCACAAAAAACACGATTGTGTGTGTGTGCGTTTTTTGTGTACAGAAATATGTATCGCATACATACCGTTCGACTGGGCTCAACAAAAATCTTACTCGGGGACGTTGGGGCTGTTATTCTATTATCCTGTTGCACTTGTTATCGCTACCACGCAGCAGGTATTTTCTCTCTCTACTGCGTACTATCTTGACCATACCTCGCCAAACTCATGAACTCACCGAGCTCATAAACTCACACCCCTCACCGACCTCATGAACTCGCCGAACTCACGAACTCACGCACCCCACCGAACTCATGCCCCTCACTCAACCTCAAACTTATGAGTTTTCGAGGCTTACGAACTAACTCACCCTCAACTAAAGCCCGTTCGGCGAGGGTGAGTGAGGTGAAACAGTTCACTCATGAGTGAGTTTTGCCGAGGTATACGCGTGACAGACACTTGGAGCCGGGCCCAAGGCCTAAGTGGTCGTCTTTCTGCCAGGATGCTGCTGATTCTGGAGGACGTAGACTACCAGAGAACCGTGTTGGACCAGCTGCGCGGACAGGTGCAGGAGGTGCAGAGGAAGCTCTCCCTGTCGCTCATCTACCTCGAGGCACTGAAGCAGGTCTCGTCTTCGAAAAACGGTATACACTGCTCGCATACACGCGAAAAGAAACAAAGAAAAAAAAAAGGAAAACGTACGCGCTAAGCAATTCTCACGATGTAAAAATGTTCTCTAAAATAACTGTAGATAAAAAAATACATATTTTTAAGGTGTCCGCAAGGCCGCGCCATATACTCCTGAACAAGACGCGAAGGTAATGAGATGCAAAAGCGGTTCGTGACAATGACCGAGCAAACTGCTCGAAAATTATTTTCGGAACTTCACTGCGAGAAAGAATGCCCTGTTACACTGGAAGCAGGCGCTCTGTTTTCTCCATCTTTTCGCGCGTTCTCCGAAATTGCATCTTGCTCGACGTTTTACAAATATCATTGAATGTCGTATTGAACGTGAACTCAAGTATATTATCATCAGTGACTCGTTTCGAGATAAAGTTCTACTTCTGTGCGATGATATGTTTGTTTCAGTGGATGCAGAGACATAGATGTAACGTTACGCGTTTAGCTTCGCCCCTAACTAAGCTCTCAGCCACGTATACAGACGCAGCTGCCGAGAATACATGTCGAGCGTCTGGGTGCGTGCAGACCCGACGTCGCTGAGCTCGATGCAGCAGCAGCAGACGACGCTGCACTACATCTCGCGCCAGTCGCCCTACCCGGGCACCAAGATCCAGCGGTTCCCGGTGCCCGACAAGTACGTGCCCTGGGAGGTGATGTGGCTCGACTACGAGCCGGTCGCTTACACGAGGCCGCGGGCCCAGTTCCCGGGACCGGAGCACGGAGCAACGCTAGGACTGAAGCCCTGAAGCGGGAGACGCCCAAATGACCCAGAATTGCCGCTAAATGAAAAAAAAAAAAAAAACACTTTGCTTGGGCTTGAGGTGGACTTTGTTGTAATCACTAGACTAAACTCGTCATTCTGTCTTTTTTTTTTTTAATATATTGTTTCCCTCAGAAAAACTTAAAAAATAATTTATATCACAAGAATATTACTTTTCTGGCGTGAACATGATTTATGCGTTTGAACCAAGCTACGAGACTTCAATCGCTGTAAACATCATCTAAATCACATTTACTTGCGCTGTCTGGCACGGCAGAACTATGGTGCCTGGAACGCGTCTCCGACTGGTGTGTTTACCGCGGCCAAAAAAGTGGACCCTCGATTTCCGCCTGATGACGTCATAAAAGTGTCATGCTGTCGCTGGTCGCGACCCTGGCAGCGTCCCAACAGTTATGGTATATGTGGCAGACGCCTGTTCTGCTGCAGGTCGCTTTGCACTGTGACAGTTCACGGAAGCTAGAACAGCCGGAAGTTGGGACGCCTAAAGGGGCGAGCTGACGACAGCGACACTCGCGTTCGCTCGTGCTTTTCGCCAGCATTTCTACGGCCAACCGCCAGGATCGCGACAGGCAACAGCATGACACTCGCGTCATTTGTTGCCACATTGGGACCACTTTTGATGTATGGGCGGGATAGGAGGCTAAACACACCAGTCGAAGACGCGATCCAGGCACCATAGCAGAACTTAAAGATCATTTGAAAATCCTAAAGGCCTTTGGCGTAAAGGTCCTTTTAGGTGCCCGTCTGACACAAGTATTAGAAAGGCTCGTTTATAACTTTAAGAAGTTGTTTCGAGCCAAGAAAGAAAGGATAATATGCGAGAGAAATAGAAAATATGCCGGATCGCCAAGTTTACACTGCTACAATATAAATGGCGCCAGTGTGTCCTCTTTTTGTAAGAGATATTAAGGGCTTCTAAGGCACCATGTTCCAAGAGGGCGCAACTGTGTGAACGGGCCTTAACGCATTTCATCGAGAGTCAGCATAGATCAGTAATTTTGGCATACTTTTTTTTTTCGTTTGTAACTTACCATTTATAAGTTCGCAAAATTTTCGAGTAATTATTGCAAAAAGAAAAACGGATTTTGAAGACGAAATACCGATATAAATAATGTTTGTGAAATTCCCATCCTCGCCACGCGTGCAATATTTCTTCAAAAATCACTTGGCCATGAAGTCACAGTCAAGTGACGTTATGCGGAAAACGCTTACATCGGAAAACATTGTGGAATGTTTTCAGGCTGCAGCAATGCGAGCAACCTGTGCTCGCACTGTTTGCGTGCGTGCGATTAAAGCAAATCTCGGAGCTGCAGAATCATGCAGTGCATTCGACTGAAGTTCGTCCAAGGCATCATTTTCTGTCTTCACATTTCGTCTTTGTCACCACGGCAGTCTCACTATGCCTTCGCTCCTGTTGCACCAACAAACTTGTAATCATCATCATCCTCAAGGCAGTTTTCGCCCACTTTTGACTCAACTTTTTTTAAGGGGAGTACTGTGCAAGCGCGAAATCTCATCCCACCTAGTCGCGGAGGCTCACATGTGCTTAGGTGAGATCCCCCTCCCACCGTGGGTGGGACGTGGCTTTGGCGACTCTTTCTTTACTATCCTAAATAAGGCGCTGTTTGAATAAACGTCAATGCACGTCACCTTCTGGGAGAGAAGCTGTTGCATGCTTGGCACATATACGCGAGCAGTCCGACGGTGCACAAAACTTGCGAGAACGTTCCATCATCAAAACAAGTCTATAAACCATTTTCATGAAAAGCGCCACCAGGCCGTGCTCTAGTCTTTGACGTTCCTGAGAACTTCCGGTTGATAATATGAATGAATAAAGAATTCTCGAACACCGCTGATTAAAATAAAGATGAGACTTTTATGCTTTCCAAAAATCAGAGTCACATTGTGGCAGCTTCAAAAGCTCCAATACTGCCGCTCTAATGGCGGTGATGGGATATCATGCTTTCCTAAATCAAGCATCCTCGACTTCGAGAATCGAAGGTGACGTGAAAAGACCAACGTCTTTTCCGATTCCTGCACTATGCTTTCGGAGATGTTCGCTTTTTCTGATGTGGAGAAGCTGTCGGGTGCCGCCATTAGAGGGTCGGGTTTGAGTCTGCAGAAGGGGGGGCGGGGGGGGGGGGGGGGGAGGGGGCAGACGGACTTTTGGAAAGGCTCTATTCTCCAGGTGAAGGCCAAAAGCAGGAAGAAGCGTGAGATGCGTTTAAATGTTTCAAATATTCTTGTAAACCAACTTGTCCTCGCAGGGAACTAATATTGTACAGACGAAGGCCCTCATTAAATCTTCAACTTTGTTGTCCGTGTAGCATTTATGCTTTCTAGCCCTGGGGACATAAGCAAGCGCGACAGGCTTGCAAAAACAGTGCGACCTGAAGTCGCTTGGGACGCAAGCGACAGTTCATGTTTGTAAACAGGAAGAGGGTCGATAGGCCCGCCGCGAAGGGCCGTCTAAAATCGCTCTTTATACGAAGGTTGAATTCCCAGTTCCCATTACTGCGGTGCTTGCTTTTATTAATTGTTTTATTCAATTTCAGCCCAACGTCATCTGGAGGCTGGTCACGGATGATTTGTTCCTCAAGCTTCCATCGGGCCACAGCAGCCTATTCAACGAGGTGGGGAACTTCCAGGGAACACTCACTACGTAACCACCTGGTGAATCCGGCAAAAGGCAGCAACTTAGACGACTATGTACATACCTTGTTATATCTTGCTCTTTTCTTGAATAGTCTAAATAGCGAGCGTCCCGCTCTCAAGCTGTCTTCTAAAAAACAGCAACAACAGCACGCACAGATTGAAGACATGCACATATAGTTAACTATTGTACTTCAAGTATTTTTTTCGTTTTGGTTATGTACTGGAGAGAATAACAAGTTGTATTACTTCAATGAATTTGAAATCAGAGTGAATTCAAATGCATTTCAGATTTTTCCACCTTTCTGAAGAGGCAGCAAATTTGGATTGAGGCAACTTGAAATACTCAAGCTCAAGACGAAGACGGAACTCCACGTTAAGTGTCGATGCAAACATGGAGTGCGCGTTGTCTGTTCCATATTTTGTTTTGCCCCTCCCTATCCCAACCTGTTATTTCGACCCCACAAATAAGAATTATCGCTCGGAGCTTGCTCTTGCTCTGTGGCCAAACTGTTCGTGAGCTTGTGTCATCACAAAGACAATACACAAGTGCACGCTAGTGTTACCTCTTTATTATTTTCTTTTTTTTCCTTTCATGGTTGTTTAGATAAGCGAACAAAGCTATATATGTTTGTTTGTTTGTTTTTTTATGGCGACAAGGCGTAGCTTCCGAACTGCATGGAAAATAAAACAATGACTCGCAACTGTGTCTTCATACGTCTGCACCAGTTTTAGAACACAGCTCCTAGCTGCCCGTTTCCGCGTTTCGCGGCGTCGCCGTCGTCATAGCCGTCCCGCTAAATTTAACGGGAAATTGTGTTGGTTTTGAGGGCACGTGACGTGAAATTTTTCGCTAAATATAGCTGAGAAACTGAATTTGTTCGTAAGTAACGTGACACGAAGTCATGTGAAGTCATTTTCCCCGATAAATTTAGCTCGAAAACTGAATTGGTGTTAAGGTTACGTGACGTCAATTTCCCTGCTAAAGTTTGCAGGGAAACTCGCTAAATTTAGTGGGAAAATGTCTCCTCTAAACTTGGTGGACCCGCGTTTGATGTCTGTGCAGGTGGCGGCAGACGTCGAAGAAGTTGAAAAGGGTGAAACAGTTTTAAGGAGTAAAAACAAATGCGCACAAAAAGCGTTCTCCTGCACTCTCTAAATTTAGCAGAAAAATTTTCCCGGTAAATTTGGCGGGGAAATGTTTCTCGCTATGTTTAGCGGAAAAAAATTTCCCGCTAACTTTAGCGGGGAAATTTTCCTCGCTCAGTTAAGCAGAATAAGAAGAAGGAGGGGAGGGTACGGAGGGGCATACCCTCCCCTCCGCACCCTTCTTCCTCCTCCTCAAGAGCTGCGCTCTAATTTCAAACTACAGGGGTTTGCACTCTCTAAATTTAGCAGAAAAATTTTCCCGGTAAATTGTGTATGTATAAAGCAAAATCACAGGTTCCTATTCTTACCACCAGGGTGCGCTGGTCTTTGCTCTGTAAAATGTGTCTTCGCCATATTAAATTTGTTCTTTGTGTGCTGCTGCTCTGCGTGGGAGCGTCTGTTCTTTGGCGCTTCGGCGCGACACAACAATGGCGACGAGGCTCGGATGGAAGATCGAACGAACCGAGTAACAACGTGGCAAACAGCACAATGCCGAAGTTCACGGAGTTCAAGCCGGAGGAGGACGACGTCGACGAATATCTCGAACGCTTCGAGATTTTCCTTCGAGTGAACGCTGTCAAGACGGAAGACAAGGCCGTGACGCTGCTGAACTACATCGGGAAAGCGTCGTACCAGGTTCTGAAAACCTTGCTCGTCCCAGACTCGCCGGTATCGAAATCGTACGACGTACTTTCCGAGGTGCTGAAACGCCACTACGCGCCCAAGCGCTTAGTGATTGCAGAGCGCACGAAGTTCCATTGGAGAAATCAAGAGGTCGGCGAGAGCCTAGCGGACTTCTCCTTGGCTATCAAGAAGATCGCCCAGACATGCGCTTTCAAGGACTACCTCGACCAGGCTCTTCGGGACCGGCTCGTGGCGGGGTGTCGCGACCCTGAGGTACAGAGGGCACTCATCGAGCTCGATGACGATTACTTCGACGAAGTTCTAAAGGTGGGCCTGGCCAAAGAACTTTCTCTGCGCAAAACGGACGAGATACGGCAGCCCGGCGTTCCGGACTCAATGGACGTGCACCGCGTTCAAGGTGATGGTGGAGGACACTCCGGGTGTCCACCTTCCGCCACTGCATCGCCACAGGTCCAGTATCAGCGTACGGTAGGCCCTTGTTTTAGATGCGCTAGTACCGTGCATGCTTCCGAGAAGTGTCCGTTTTCGAAAGCAAAGTGTTTCAAATGCGGGAAGCAGGGGCACACTAAGGCGGTGTGTAGGGCCAAGCCTAAGCCTACTTCGAACACCAAGCGCGGACCTTGGAGCGTAACCTGTATGTGGAAGAATGACGCGTCTGCGGCATTCCAGAAGGTTTTGGAAATCGAAGGAAAACCGGTGACGATGGAAATCGACACTGGTTCAGCAGTTACTTTGATGCCAGAAAGAATGTATGTGAATTTTTTTTCTCACGTGCCCCTTGAGGCGAGTGACATGCGTCTCCGAACGTACACCGGGGCTCTAGTGCCAATCAAGGGTGTAGCGAGCGTTAATGTAAAAAACGGGGAGCTACCTAGCGAAAAGTTACCTTTGATTGTGGTAAAGTCCGCGAATGCCCAGCTACCAGCTCTTCTAGGCAGAGACTGGATCGAGCAGTTAGAAATTAACTGGTCGGGCGTAGGTCGTATTGAGAACGAGACGATGACAGACTCACTGAAAAGGTCGTTCCCTAGCGTCTTTGAAGGTCCAGTGGGGCCGATAAAGGGTTTTCAGGCAAGGATTGTACTGAAAGAAAACTCTCAACCGGTGTTTTGTAAACACAGAGTGGTGCCATACGCATTTAGAGAGCAAGTAGAGAGTGAGCTTGAGAAAATGGTGGCGCAGGGCATTTTGAGGCCTGTAAAAAGTAGTGAATGGGCAACACCCCTTGTTGTGGTTCCCAAGCCAGGGGGTAAAGTTCGCATCTGTGGTGACTACAGTGTGTCCGTAAACCCACAGGTGACGGTGGAGCACTACCCATTACCGAGGGTAGATGAGGTGTTCAACAACTTTCGGGGGTGTGGCATCTTTGCTATTTTGGATCTAAAGACTGCATACTTGCAGTTATCCCTTGACGAAGCGTCGCGGAAACTGCTCGCAGTGACCACTCACCTAGGATTGTTTGAGTTTTTACGTATGCCTTACGGAGTCTCTAGCGCACCAGCAATTTTCCAGAGTGTAATGGATAAGATTTTGTTGGGCCTAACCAAGGTAGCGTGCTATCTTGATAATGTACTGGTGGGTGGCGTAGACCAAAATGACTGCAACCAGAGAGTCTTGGAAGTGTTGAAACGCTTTCAGGAACATGGCCTTTGTGTGAATCAGGACAAGTGTCAATTTTTTGTACGCGAAGTGCGTTACTTGGGATACTTGTTGAGTGACCAGGGTTTAAAGCCATGCCCTGAGAAGGTAGACGCTATCAAAAAGGCACCCGCACCGAGTAACGTGACGGAGGTTAAGGCATTTGTGGGGCTGCTAGCTTTTTATGCTCGTTTCCTCCCAGACTTAGCTGCCACACTGGGACCTTTGTATGAACTCTTAAAGAAAGACAAGAAGTGGCATTGGTCAGAAGAATGCCAACAGGCTGTAGACAGAAGCAAAGATCAGTTGTGCTGTGCTGGGGTAATTGTCCTCTACGACCCTAGTCTACCACTTCGAGTGACGGCCGACGCATCCAGCTACGGCCTCGGAGCAGTCTTAACACAAGACATGGGAAACGGGGACCACAGACCTGTGGAGTTTGCGTCTAGGACGCTTACTGTGGCTGAAAAGAACTACGCACAAGTGGAAAGAGAGGCCTTGGCACTCATATTTGCGGTCAAGAAATTCCACCGGTATCTCTTTGGGCGCTCGTTCACCCTCGTAACTGACCACTACCCGCTAACGTCGATCCTGGGACCTAAGTATTCTACCACAGCCATAGCTGCTGCGAGGATCCAGAGGTGGCGCTTGTTACTTGCAGAGTAGAACTTCAAGATCCTGTACCGCAAGGGCGGGGAGCTCGGGGATGCTGATGCCCTATCGAGACTTCCTCTGAAAACAACTGTAGGAGAGGAAAGTATGTTGAAATATTTTTCACCCACAGAGCAACCGCTTCTTTCAAGTTCTGATGTGGGGAAAGAGACCCTCAGCGACCCCTTGCTGCAACGTGTCCTTGAACACACCAAGAGAGGTTGGCCAACATCCGTGCAAGATCCAGGGTTGCAACCCTTCTGGCACAGGCGGGAGACGCTGTCAACGGACCAAGATTGCCTACTCTGGGGGATTAGAGTCGTGATTCCACAGGCACTACAGGCTGCGGTCCTCAAGAGCCTGCATGAAGAACATCCAGGAATGGTGCGTATGAAACAACTTGCGAGAGGGCATGTGTGGTGGCCCGGAATCGATGCCATGATCGAGAACAAGGTGCAGTCATGCGAGATCTGCCAAGCGGTCCAAAACGACGTTCTTCCAGTACCACTCCAGCCATGGAAGATGACCTCGCGGGTCTTTGAACGTGTTCATTTGGACTTTGCAACCAAGTCGGGAACCAACCTGTTTGTTTTGGTTGACAGTTTTTCTAAATGGGTTGAGGTACTGCCCATGTCTTCCACAACCGCACCCCAGACAGTCGAGAAACTTATGGCTGTCTTCGCACAGTTTGGACTACCCGAAGAAGTGGTGACTGATGGAGGCCCCCAGTTTCGAAGTGAGGAGTTCAAGAACTTCTTGAAGGATCAAGGAGTGGTGCACACCATGACGCCACCCTACCACCCGGCTTCGAATGGCGCCGCGGAGAGGGCTGTGCAGACAGTCAAGCGAGCGCAGCTCAAGCAGGTACTTGAAGACGACCTCCAAGGGAAGAGAAGGAATATCCATGAGAAGTTGTCGTGTTTCCTACTTGCCTACCGGACGACACCACACACAAGTACTGGAAAGGCACCTGCAGAGCTCTTCCTGGGACGGCTTCCGCGGACCCGACTGTCGCAGCTCAAGCCAGGTGCAACGTCCCTTCCACGACGAGAGAAGCAAAACAAGAAAAAGGAGCTGGCTGACAAGCGCAGAGGTCCAACGAAACTCTTTCAAGTGGGCGACAGAGTTTGGGTCAGAAATGTGAGGGGGGAGAGAGTAAACTGGACCAAAGGCATTTTAAAGAAAGTAATCAGTCCGGTTACATACCTGGTGCGGGTGGCTAGCCAGATCCGTTATGTGCATGCTGATCACTTGCGCTTTCGAAGTGAGGGCTCGTCCCGATCAGCTTCTTCAGAGAGTGGATCGAGTGACAGTGAGAGTGTTGATGAACCGGGCGAATGTGAGGTGCCTATGCCACTGAATGCTGGCAGTGGCCTAGCTGCTCAGGAAGTTCGACGGTCGAGCAGAGCTCGACGCCCTCCAAATAGACTGGTGTACTAGTGTTCCTTTATGTAAGTGTGGAGGAGTGTTGTGTATGTATAAAGCAATGTCACAGGTTCCTATTCTCACCACCAGGGTGCGCTGGTCTTTGCTCTGTAAAATGTGTCTTCGCCATATTAAATTTGTTCTTTGTGTGCTGCTGCTCTGCGTGGGAGCGTCTGTTCTTTGGCGCTTCGGCGCGACACAACAAAGGAGTAAAAACAAATGCGCACAAAAAGCGTTCTCCTGCACTCTCTAAATTTAGCAGAAAAATTTTCCCGGTAAATTTGGCGGGGAAATGTTTCTCGCTATGTTTAGCGGAAAAAAATTTCCCGCTAACTTTAGCGGGGAAATTTTCCTCGCTCAGTTAAGCAGAATAAGAAGAAGGAGGGGAGGGTACGGAGGGGCATACCCTCCCCTCCGCACCCTTCCCCCTCCTCCTCAAGAGCTGCGCTCTAATTTCCAACTTCAGGGGTTTGTAAACGTCTTTCAATTATTTCCTCATTATATGCGTCTATGACATTGCGATCGGAGGATCTCCAACTTCTTACTCAAGAAAAATTTGAAAAAAAAAAACAACAAAAACACTCTAATAAAAAGAAATCCGCAGCCTTTCGCCCTAAAACGCGATGGAGTGACAGTGCAGGCGTTCGCGCTCTGCTTTGACACAACGGGCCTCGTTTTCCCTCTCTTCGGAAGGTGTCCCATCTTTGCGTTATCCAAGGGGAACGATACCCAGTCTGTCTTAAAAGGCCGGGCTTCTCTGATACACGTTTTCTCGATATTTTATTTGCTAATCATACACTCGTTTTTTTTATCTTAATATTTATTTCTCTACCAAAGATGACGATATACGAAGCCAAAGATGACGGGCCATTCTATAGAAGCTACTTCTATAGAATGGCCCGTCGATTACATTGCTATACGACTACATTTCTTTTCAAGTCCCGACCGCAACCGACGCTCGAGCAGCATCAAAAGTGTATCATCTCGACGCTCATCGTCTACAGTTTCTAAAAAAAAAAAAAAATGTAGCCATTATACGCCCTTTTGCCACATAATATGCCCCAAAAATTCTGTTCGACGTATACCATGCACTGAATTCAACTGACGGCTTCAACTTTTACGAGAGGCTCGATGACGGTGCGATATAACATATTAAAGTACGTATCAAAAACTACGGAAAGAAAAAAACACACCAAGGTTCTACAATAACCCCCCCCCCCCCCCCCCCAGAAAAAAAAAAAAGAAACGGTTACTTTTTTTTTTATTTGCAGTAGTCACACGTTGTACATTAGCTTTTTTCAACATTTGTACAACTCGGCTAGCAAGCCGCTAGTGGATGTTGGTACCATCGGTCCTACGTCGGTGCGCAGCCGTACGTCGAACTGAAAGTTTGGGGTGTGCTATATATGACAAGGGGGCGTAAGAATATTCCCCTTTTCTTTTAGTGTCTATGTGGGTTTTCTACGGCCGATTAGACCGATCAGGCCCAGTGAATGTGTCCTCATTCCAAGCTTTTTATCTGTGCACGACTGGTGTAGTCGGTGACTGCAAATGCTCAAAGACGACGAGCGGCACCATGACGGTGCATTTTTGGCACTGCTTGAATCGTAGCGTTGGCCGCGGTCGAACTTGAAGTGATCTTCGCGCGCTCGAGGCCGTTTTCGTAATGCTAGCGGAGAATCACATGTTTGCGACCCAAGACCCTTTGGCTGTTTACAAACTTGAACTGCCGCTTGCGTCCCAAGCGACTTCCGGTCGCTCGGTTTTTGCAAGTTTGCCGAGCTTGCTTCTGTGACCATGCAGTGCTGGAAGTCATAAATGCTACACAGTGACAACAAAGTTTGAGTTTTAACGAGGGCCTTCGGCTGTACAATTTAACGCCTTGGAGGAGGCAAGTTGGTTTACAAGAATATTCAAAAAATTTAAACGGATCTCGCGCTTCTTTGTTCTTTTGGAATTCACCTGGAAAATTGGTGGTTAAAAGTTTCATAAACATTTCAAGCGAGCTGCTAATCTTCTTTTTTTTTTTTATGAACGGGAAGAGGCTCTGGGACGTCAAAAACTGGAGCACCGCCTGGTGGTGTTTGCCATGAAAAGAGTCTTATATAGTTACAGCGATACAAATGTGAATACATGTGCTCGTTGACAGATGCATCACAGTGCTGAATCAAGGCTACAAACAGCGCTGATGAAGCGCTGACTTGAACGTAAATTATCAGATAGAGCGCTGTA
The DNA here is from genome assembly GCF_016920785.2 of Ixodes scapularis. NCBI lineage: Eukaryota > Metazoa > Arthropoda > Arachnida > Ixodida > Ixodidae > Ixodes > Ixodes scapularis. Next base: position 15,383,509 of record NW_024609868.1, on the reverse strand, counting down.
TCAACACTGTATAACTAAAAAAAAAAGACTTGCATTATATATATATATATATATATATATATATATATATATATATATATATATATATATATATATATTAATTTTAACATAGCTGGATGAAAATTTCAGTTCATAATTGCTTGATCTTTTTTCTAAACCTAGCCTCGTATTAGTTATGACTAGGGATGCCGCGAACTTTTTTCGAAACTGAATCAAACGTACGGCTTTCTGAGTTGCTGGGAGTACTTATAATAATAATAGAATGGAATATTAATAAGTAACTTTATTTCCCATTGCCTTACATAAATGGAGGAAACAAGGGGAAAAAGCTGTATAAACCGCCTAACGGAACCCCCTGCTCCATTGCAGTTGCGTATATAGACGTCGAAGCAAAGCAACAACGTAAAAAAAAAAAAAAAAACGAGAAAAGCAATATAAAGTAAAATGCAAAATTAAACTGGTATCATCAATCGATCCATTTGTTTTCTTCCCACTTTAGTTTATTTCGTAAGCGCTGCAATCAAATATAAATTATATCAATGTTGCTTTTTATCAAGGCGTTGAATACAGTAGGATGTGAACTTGGGTGATCGCATAGAACAATTATGGCAGTGGCACAGTCCAATGTTCCACCGAACGAGTTAGGTAGGAAGTAACATGTTCTTTTAGCTCCGCAGGGTTTACTGGGCTATCCCCGTTTTTCTTTTATTTTCTAACTTAAAACTGATCACGAGTCTATGCTTGTACATGTTGCAAACAGGAAGTATATTATATTTTATAAACAAACCCTGGGTGCTCTAGTCGTAGGAAGCATTCTCAATGAGGCGCACGCATTTCGAATGCGCATTTGAGTGATTTCGCAATTATATTAGGGCCTGATATTTTATACGTAAAAGGCGCAAGTTCAAAGCTAACAAAACACAATAAAACCTATATTCAAACAAAACAAATGTATATTTTCAATCCGCACCTCCTTTAATGCAGCCCGAAGTCAACGCTGACACTCCTTATCTCAATCTCAAATCAGGCTTCATTTGGATTTTACTTCGTGACTGCATAAGAATACTGCTAGTCGCGCGAAGTTTACCTACCTCCCATAGAAAGTTTTGCCAAGCTACAAGTCAGAACAGTTTGAAATATCTACTTCTTTCAAATTCTATAAATTTGCAAAATCTACCAAATAGTTCACGTAGCATCGACAAATGATACAGCTAAAGAGCCTCACAACCACGGTCATACTTGGTTGTTGTTGCCATTTGCGGCGTTGAATCAAGCACCCTTCGAAGACGTCCTGGGGATGAACTTAATTCGGATGCCACCTTTAGGCCTAAGAACCATGTCGGCTATTAAACCGACTTGATCTCTCTGGTCAAGAGACTGGAGCTTGAATCGCCGCAGGATATTGGCGATGACTATTTTCTCTTCAGACATTGCAAACTTCTGACCTGTGAATAAAACAACAAAATTATGTTAAGAACTGTTTGCTCATGATGCGGAACAGAGTAACGGCCTTACCGATGCAGTTTCGAGAACCTGCCGAGAAAGGGACGTAGGCGAAAGGATGCCTTCCCTTCGAATTCTCGGGAAGAAACCTGTCTGGGCGAAACTCTTCAGGCTTCGGGAATACTTTGGGATCCCGATGCAAAAAGTAGTTCGACACTTGAACTACTGTCCCTTTAGGGAGCATCGTGCCACCTGTATAAGAATTGAAAGAGTTTTACAATTTAGTAAATTTCAGGTTCATTTTACTCCAAAATGTAATATTACCTTAAACGGACTCGGAGGATTCAAACACGATGTTTAAGACTGGCAAATCATAAACAACCGGCGGTGTTAATTTTGTAGGTTTAACTTTACAAACACCGTAAATTTGGGATCCTAAATATTTAATACAATATTCACACTATTATTTAGTTTGTAAAATTACTGCAGCTGTATTTCCAGAGCTGGCCTCATAGTCTTGATGCACCAATTACCTTAAGAAAAACATTAAACGATGATAGCAGTTTTTGTTAAGACACTGTCATTTTAACAATACTTGTTGTTGGACTGACTAGCTGAAACATAATACTGAGAAAAGTTGTAAACGCAGAGTTTGCATCATTTGGAAGAACTACTACAGAATTCTTTAAATGTATTAATGAACAAGTCTTCAGCAAGAAAGTCGTAAACGTAGAAAAATGTTTGAACAGCAGTAGAGGCTTTATTACACGACGTTTCGGGAAGAGACTTCCCTTCTTCAAGTGTGCACATTTGAAGAAGGGAAGTCTCTTCCCGAAACGTCGTGTAATAAAGCCTCTGCTGCTGTTCAAACATTTTTCTACGTTTACAGAATTCTTTCTAAGGTGATCAAACGCCTGCGATATTAGTATATTATTGCATCACCGCCGTCCTTCTAACTCTCTATTGAGTAGTCCTCGTTTTTTATTTTTTTTTAATCAGGTAACAAGGGTTTATAATTTCATTACTATACTCCGTTCACCCTTATGCTGAGACAGCAGCCAAAACTGCAAGCGCGAGCTAACCCGTGCTCCTAGCTTTGAGACGTACATTTCTAGCTCGATCACTTGCTTCGTGGAAGAACTTTTCATAGCAACGACATCGTGCTGTCGTGCTTGTGTCATTGGCTCTAGTCTCAACTTAAGGGTGAACAGATTCTAGAGACCCTACGGAAAACTTTGAAGACTTAACTGCAAAACCTTTTGAACCTATAGTACCTACAACAGGCCAAATATTGTGCAGATATATCTCCGTCATGAACGAAATGCCGTACACGTTAATGTCATTATATATTAAACTCACCGAGTTCGAAAGGTTCCTCACAAAGTCTCGAGTAGAATGGCACAGAAGGATAAAGTCGTTGAGATTCCTAAAATAAATAAAAATAAAATAATGTATCTACACTTGGTGCCTTTTAGACACCTATTACTGCAGAAATAGTTTGGTCGAACTGAAAGATAAGTCACCTTTATCACGCATTCCAGATAGCGCATCTCTTTCATGTCTTCAATTGTGACGTGCCGCTCTGTGTCGTCCCCGAAGATGAAATCCAGTTCGTCATGTATTTTTTGCTGTTCCACGGGACTGAGGCCTATCAGGAATAACGCCCAGCTTATGCCGACGGCGGTTGTGTCGTGACCCTGAAGGCAAATTGTGAAGAAAATCAAACTGGCTGCAATCGTATTTAACGGGGTGATGCCTTCCTCCATTGGAATCTGAGAGACGAGCGTGCTTTGATTCGTCACAAAGGAAATGTCTACACAATACTAGAATTCTAACAGTTTTAAAACGGTCTAATTCAACTTTTAAAAAAACATTTTCCCCTTTTTTCCCGGGTTCATTCTTCGTTCTTCGGCGTGGTTATTGTATAATACGGCAATGTCATTGGCTATGGAGCGACAGAAGTATGTGCAGCGTTCCTTGAGCTGTCACGGCTTGTTCATTGGATTACACTCCAAGAAATCGAGAGTGTGCATTTTTTCCTCGCAAAGAACTAGGAAGGGCCAATCGCTGCAATACATGGAGGAGTCTCGGAGAATTAAGAAGTTGACATGTTTAGACCAAGAAGATCTGCGCTATGGCAGTGAATATGGTTAAACGTCATGCTCGGCGCCACAGCGCTGACACAGATTTGAACCGGAAGGAAGAAGAAAACATATTTCTAAATGAAAGTAAGAAATGGCTGAAATGATAAACCCTCAATCACAAAAAAAAAAAAAAAAATCCCAAGCGACTTGAGAACTACCAAAATGTGAACACATCTTACTTGTGGTTTTTTATGTATATGACTAAATTCACCTTTTTTTTTTGGTCGCCAGTGTTTTATTTAGGTACCTTCCTCATCCCATCTCAATTTAAAACTTGTTGACAAGGATGGAATTCTCACACAACCGGATTCATGAATTACGGTGAAACTGAGCAACACGCGTCAATGAACACGGCAAATCGAACTGCGATTTGTATCTGAGGTTGGTACCAAGCCGCGCACTGTGCTGCATATTTGCACCGTTTGCTGGACACAAGGCTAGACGCTCCTCGAGCACGAAACTCAGCCAAATTGAGCACTTTAAGCGTCTTTACTCGAGCTGATTATTTATGAAAGTCCAGAGACGCTCTCGAGTGACCTTGAATTGTTATTTCAAAATTCAATGAAATGCCGTAGTACACTCCCGTCCAAACGCCCAGCACCGAAACATCGCCCACCTCATATTATTTCCCTTTTATCTATTTGTGGTGGGCAGGTGGTAATTCGAGATATTACGGTAATGATCACTTAAAATCTACGTTTATTGAAACCCACTCCACACATGATTCAGTGATGACAAAACAACGTGTCACGACAACTTACCTCAAACATAAATGTGTCCACCTCTTCGCGTATGTCTTCCTCCGTGATGTTTTTACCGTCCTTGAAGTGTTCAAGAAGTAGTAGATCGAGGAAAGGTCTCTTCTGCTTTGTGAAGTTAGAACTACTGTCATCTTCTGTTCTGAGAAGGGAGCCGATGTCGATGGTTGCCTTCATGTCATTCTTCCTTTCTGCAATTACCTATAATGACAATGCGAGATTACGATGCAACTTAATATTTATAGTAGGGCTGGTAGATTTTTCTTTTCGCAATATTGCTTTTGTTTTTTTTACCGCAGCTTCGGGCGCTGAAAAAAGAACCAATGTTCTGCACCTGACTGTTACCAAGCGAGGGCCACACAAAATTCTTTTAAAATTTCCCTCTTAGAAAAAAAAGATAATTACCCAACTGGACGAAAAAAAAAAGGAACGCCGCTCTTGTCTTCGTTCCGGTAAAAATGTAACGAGTTCCAGTTACTGTTGCACCGATGCGAAATGGAACGGTGGCGTTCCTCCCAGTGGCGTCACAAGGGGGGTGCGAGGGGGGGGAGGGTGGAACGCCCCGGGTGCAGCACTCCGGGGGGTGTCGCGACGGAGGGGGGAGGGGGGGGGAGTTACGGCGGGCGACGACCCGGGGGGGGGGGGGGAATGGAGGTGGGCGACAAGTAGGGAGGGGGGGGGGGGGGGTGTCGCCGCGGGCCACCGCCCCGGGTGCCGCTGACCCTAGTGACGCCACTGGTTCATTCGCTCCTCCTAGAAGGAACGCGTTCCATGAACACCGTTCCGCACAACACTGCATAACAGTTCATCGCCAGCAGGCAGAGAGAAAGCCTAATTTTCATTCAAAGCGGGAATCGCTCACGCCAACTACACTCTCGCTTTAATAATGTAGTCTACATATAATTATTTATTTATCTTCATTATTGAAAGCCTAAATAAGCTGTCACTCACCTGTCTCGTGAACGCGTGCAATGTATCGAGGCAGTGATTATACTCTTTTCCTTTTGCTGTCAGCCTATAGATACTTTCGAAAGCTGCGAGGGGATTCATCGTCCTTTCCAAGAACAGCTCGCTCAACCTGAAATCAAAGGCTTTTTTGTTGTTGTTGTTGCTATCCTTCCGATTGAGATTAGACAATTATTGAAAAACCGAGGAATAAAATGCAGAAAGCCAGACAAATCGGTCGGTGTGACCTTATTTAATGTCAAATCTATCCTGGTCACAAAAACAAAAACATTCCCGCACTTCATCCCATTTGTTTTTTTCACCTTCTAGTTGAAACCTCTTCCCGAGAAGAGGTTTCCAGAAAGTAGAGTTTCTGCGCTGGTCTCTTGACAAGTGCGCCATTTCGCTGCTTGACGAGACTGGCGCGTACAATTCTATCGGCACCGGGATAAGCTTCCACAATTCTTGCTAGTTCTTAAAATGGCTTCGAAATTCGTACAGTTTCTACAATTACCATATCATCCACCTTCTGGTTTTGAGCATTTGTAACGTGGTACTGAAAAGCAGATCTTAACCGCAACAGGTATTCGGACCTCCAGCGTTCCCAGAAATGTTCCACAAGTCTTTTTTTGATATTCCAACTTGCGGCGGATCGTCTTCTGGTGCTTTGCAGATCCAGGAAAATAATTTGACAAGCCTTCATTTTGCAGGACAGCTTTTTAGCTACCAAAAATGGGCCGGGTGATGGCTGATAGTTCCCCAACTCTTGACATAAAGATATGTCAACGGCCGTGAATTGATGGTTGCTTCCACCTCGTGAAGAGTTGCCATTAGTACTCTGGAGGAAAGGCTGTTACGTCAATATTTTCTTAAGTGCTGTTTTGAAAAATGAGCCTCTCCCAACATCCACCCCACCATGGAGCGGCTCCTACAATAAACTTCCAGTCAATGGTAAAAATTCGGCATACATTAATGTTACATCGGGAGTCCCACAGGGCTCTGTCTTAGGGAAGCTTTTGTTCTTAATATATATCAATGATATTTCCTTGGGTACTTCATCTTGTGTTCGGATGTGTGCCGATGATTGCGTGGTGTAGAGAAAAATTAGTAACAAAGATGATGCCACCCGGTTGCAAATAAATTTAGAATGCATTACTACATGGTGCTCTACATGGAAAATGACTTTAAATCCCCCCAAAAATGTGTGCATTTATGTTTTACTAATGAGAAGAAGAAAATTGAAACCCAGTATTTTATAAATAACAATTTAGTAAACAAGGACTCTAAGTATAAATACTTAGGTGTTACGATATCAACTGACTGTTCGTGGAATTCACATGTGGATGACGTGATTGTAAAGGCTGGCAGGGCACTGAACTTTATTCAACGAAGCCTAAAATGTTCACTTCCTAACTTAAAAGAAACCGCGTATTTAACATATGTTAGGCCAATTTTGGAATATGCCTGTGCCATCTGGGACCCGGAACCACAAAGATTATTAGACAAGCTTGAAAAAATACAAAATAGAGCTGCTTGGTTTGTTCTGGGACTGTACGGGCGGAGAGACAGCTGTACTCAAATGAAGACTGAACTGAATATGGAACCTCTATCAGCCCGCCGTAAAACAAATTGTGTTTAAGGTTTCTGTTTTTGATATTTAAAATAAAATTGGAATTAACAGTGAAACTTACTTAAAAGGATTATATTATATTTCAAAACGGAACGATCATGCTTTCAAAATTAGAGAGTTCCGCGTCAGGACAAGCATGTGCGCCAACTCTTTTTTTTTTATTTTTTGTTAAAACGATACGAGAGTGGAATGGGCTGTGGGAGCTGCAAGTGTGCAGTGAAAAATGAAGATATGTGTTTTTTTTTCAACATTGTAACCAACTTCCCTTTCCTTTCCCCCTTCCCTTTCCCCCCCCCCCCTCCCCGTTGTAATGCCCTCGGGCACTGCGGGATAATCTCTGAATAAATAAACAAAAAAGATCCCGCGCATTCATGTGCGACTTGAACGCTTCTTGGTTTAGTGCAGGGGTGGCCAGGCTGACCCGGCCTAAGAGCCGCAAACAAAACCACGAAACTTCCAGGAGCCGCAGGCTTTTGTCTATTGCAATCTAACTATATATACTTTCAATCTATATAGGGAGGGGGTGGAATGGGGCAGGGGGGGGGGGGGTTAGGGGAGGTAGCCGCGAACCGCACTTTAACACGCGAAGAGCCGCATGCGGCTCGCGAGCCGCAGCTTGGTCACCCCTGGTTTAGTGCATCCCAAATTTTCTGATGATCTTTCAATGCATTTTTGAATGACAATGCGTTGTCTGAACATATGACTAGTGGCATGGCACTTCTTAATGTGAAACGTCAAAATGCAAGTAAGGGGGCTTCCGCAAAGAGGCACATTGCAAGCTCGAGGTGGACCGCTCGGGTGGAAGCGCACGTGAAGAGTACAGCGTATGACTCTTTCTTTGCACACAAAATCCCAGGGAAGTCGACTCCAGCTACCCCAAACGGCGTAGCCTCCTAATCCTGTCTGGGGTAGTGGAGCTTGTTCCACTTCTGTTGGTTTCGCATTGAAACGTGAACAAATCACACAACTTTTCAATACGTTCCTTTTTCAGTTGACCACGTATAATCTAATACCGCTCTCGTAGGTGTCTCATTGTGCTAGCTACTCCACCGTGCATGACTTCAGAATGAGCGCCCATCGCAATCTTCTTCACAAAGTTATGGACGTTCAGTAAAAAGATTGGATACTTCACATCCAGATTTTCAGTAGACATTTGAGCCGTCCTCCAACCATTAGAATTCCGTTGTCGTCAAAAAGGTGTGGAACTCTGCTAGCTTTGAACTAAAGTTTATCGTGCTCTGCGCGCGTAACATGCTGCCAGTCGGAAACTCATCTTTTTGTACTTGCTTAACCCAATATTGTCCTGCGGGGTCCAAATCTGCTACGACAAGCCCTCCTCGGAACTCGTCATTGTTTTTCTTAACGTTGTTAGCAAACCTAATAACCCAGGCAGTTATCTCGAGAGACTTTCGGTAAGCTCCGTAAATTCCAGCGTCAAGCAATGTCCGCATTTCGCGATGGTTCTCCAACAATACATGTTTCTCTAATCTGATTTCTAGTCGTGTGTCTTCCAACAGCGTAGAATTCACGGGCCATTCTGGAGGCTCTTGACTTAGCCAGCAGGGTCCTTTCCCCCGGAGAAGACTGTCTTGAAGCTCCTGGACTGTCAATACTCTTGTCAGGAGGTCAGCCGGATTGTCTTGACGGGCCACTGCCTCAAATTGTCCGGTTACGACACCACTGGTGTTTCAGTTGCCCTGTTTTTGACAAATGACTTCCATTTTTCTGGGCCTCTTTTCACCCAACTGAGGTCCACAGTCACATCAGTCCACATGATGTAGTCAAAGTCCATGCCATGAGAGGAGTCTTTTATGTATTGTCAAAACTTCGATCCCATATTCGCTCTCATGAGCTCTAGCCCAGGCAGTATTAACGTTCTCATCGGTGCGACCCTGGTTGTTACGACAACCAACCCACTTGTTATATTGCCTTGCTCATTCTCAGTTTTTAGGTCTACATACGATCCACATGCTTTTATACTTGCATCTGCGAAAATGTGGAAATGGATTTTGCTGGTTCGTCTCAGAACACCTTGCTTCACATGTTGTGGTACCTTCAACGAGATCAGCTGCACAACATCCGTCGTCCAGCAAGGCCATTCGTTAATTAAGTCAGAGGGTAGTACTTTATCACAGCTGATACCAAGTATTCACACCTCCTGGAAGAGCAGCTTGGCTGTTACGACGAATGGTGCAATCAGTCCAATAGGATCAAATACTCTCGACGCTGCTTTGAGGATGAATCGCTTGGTGTCCAGATTTACAGAAATTGCATAATGCAGACATCGCTCTTGTCCCACACCATCCCAAATACCTTGCTGATTTTCGAAGGTGCGAGACTCTTTTCTCCTGGTATAATTTCCGACCCGTTCGTATCGAGTTGGAAAAACAGCCTTTTTTTTTCAGCCAGCTGTTTGCCGCAAATACAATCTGGCAGTTGTTTTTTTTTTTTTTTTTTTAGAATGGCAAAAAAAGCACTCACCTAATGTGACAATGGTGGCACTATCACTATGAAGAGCGGAGAACGATTTGCCTGACTTTCTGCCTTTTTTTCCTCGGTTTCTCAATATTTGGTGCCGAAACCAGAAAAATGATGTCAAGGGGCTGAGAAGCCTGTGTGACGCATCCTACTTTAATATCGGATGTGCAAACACTCTGAGAGTACATACATCAAGTTTTTCGGTCATGCTTTGTGACATTCTGGTCAGGAAATTACCTTATGCTATTAGCTTATGAGACAGACAAGTTAGCAACACAACTTTCAGCAACTCTTTAGCCCTAGACCAGGGAGACGTACGGTTCCACTTCTTCAACTTCAAGGTCAACAACTACTCGGTCAGATTCACTTTCAGAGACAAATGCAATGCTTCGCTTTTTTCTCGGCTTTCTACTTCCACGCGCAAGAAGCGATTGCATTTAGCTCTGAAACTGACTCCGACGGAGTATTTGTTGACCTTGACGTTTAAGTAGTGTTGTCTTTCCTCACATTAAACGAACTTTTAGGAAAATAAAAGACTTTAATACAGGAAAATAAAATTAAAGGTTACACGTGCGGCGAACGCACACTTGCATGCCGCCATCTTGCCCGCATCGCTGGCCGTCTGCCCAATGTTGCTCCCTTCGTTTTCGGATTTCGCTAACACTCGGCCACTCCTGGCAGCGAACTGTCCTCAGTTCATGCGGCGTAGTCCCCAAGGTACGAAGGTCTTTTGGGCACACGCACGCTGCGTCTCGGCACACTGTCTTCTTCGTCGGTGCTTGATTGGTCGGACGGTTCTTGGCATCTTCCACCCCATCTCTTCAGTTGGCTAATGTGGGCGGTTGTTGAGTAGACCCTCTTCTTCCCATTCATTTCGGTCACTCTGTAGGTGTCCGCTGGGAGTACTTCCGTCACAGTCAGTGGGCCTCTGAACTTCTGGGTTTTTGTTGGGACGCCGGTGTGCTCTGGAATGCAGCGCATGACGACTACGTCTCCAACGCTCAGCCCTTCCGCTGCGAAGTGATGCCTGTCGAAGTACTGCTTCGACTTTCCTTGCTGGGTCATTATGTCATTTTGAGCAGTCTCTTGAAGTTGCTCTGGACATACCCACTCATCATTCTCTGTGTTTAGCCATCTGAGGACACCGTCTTGCATCCTTGGTTGATATCCATGCAGAAGCCTGAAGGGGCTAGTGCCCGTTGAGGCATTAAGGCCCGCTGCTATCGCCTCGTCCACTCTGTTGAGGGTTGAGGCCCGCTGCTATCGCCTCGCCCACAGAGTGGGCGAGGCGATAGCAGCGAGGACAGTATGCTCAACCGCTGTCTGCTTCTTTCGCAGTTCTTCGTGTCCCTCGCTGTTCCTGTGTACAATGCTACCGCGGCGCACGGATACCAGCTACTGCCGGCGCTTCCTGCTTCGTCAACTGTTCCATGCTGCGTGGTCGACCCGTCTTGTTCGTCCACGGACTTCCTTGCCAGCGGAATTGAGGATGTTCACGGTTTCCTTAACGGCCTACAAACCGTGAATCTGCAAGTCACCCCCGTCGGTGATGCCCTCCTGGATCGTCCAATCATTGAAAGGCCCAGTTCTGTGACGTCGGTTAACGAGGATAGAAAAGCTTCACCGGCATCTTTCCTCTTCAGTGGGCGAGGCGATAGAAGCGAGGACAGTATGCTCAACCGCTGTCTGCTTCTTTCGCAGTTCTTCGTGTCCCTCGCTTGTTCCTGTGTACAATGCTACCGCGGCGCACGGATACCAGCTACTGCCGGCGCTTCCTGCTTCGTCAACTGTTCCATGCTGCGTGGTCGACCCGTCTTGTTCGTCCACGGACTTCCTTGCCAGCGGAATTGAGGATGTTCACGGTTTCCTTAACGGCCTACAAACCGTGAATCTGCAAGTCACCCCCGTCGGTGATGCCCTCCTGGATCGTCCAATCATTGAAAGGCCCAGTTCTGTGACGTCGGTTAACGAGGATAGAAAAGCTTCACCGGCATCTTTCCTCTTCAGTGGGCGAGGCGATAGCAGCGAGGACAGTATGCTCAACCGCTGTCTGCTTCTTTCGCAGTTCTTCGTGTCCCCCGCTGTTCCTGTGTACAATGCTACCGCGGCGCACGGATACCAGCTACTGCCGGCGCTTCCTGCTTCGTTAACTGTTCCATGCTGCGTGGTCGACCCGTCTTGTTCGTCCACGGACTTCCTTGCCAGCGGAATTGAGGATGTTCACGGTTTCCTTAACGGCCTACAAACCGTGAATCTGCAAGTCACCCCCGTCGGTGATGCCCTCCTGGATCGTCCAATCATTGAAAGGCCCAGTTCTGTGACGTCGGTTAACGAGGATAGAAAAGCTTCACCGGCATCTTTCCTCTTCAGTGGGCGAGGCGATAGCAGCGAGGACAGTATGCTCAACCGCTGTCTGCTTCTTTCGCAGGTATGTTACCTTCAGAACGCTCATTGTGTACGGTCCGATAATCGCTTTTTACTGCTATTTCCTCGCCCACATGGATACGATCACGGTATTTGTTGTTTTGTTGACCTGTGCTCTCAGCTGGTGTATTGCATCAATAGCCTTCTCCTTAGTGGAGACGTTGAAAAGAATCCAGGACCACCAAAAAAAGACAGCAAAAAAAACAAAACAAGATAACGTAGTTTCGGTTACAGAGGACTCGAGGGCTGCTAATTCGGGTGAGAGCGATAATGACGGAAGAGATATCGAGAGACAACCCACAGTTTCGGATATGTTTGCTGAATTGCTGGCTGGCCAGAAAAAGATGGCTCAGGACATAGCTGAAATCAAATTATTCCAACAGTCAGTTAACTCCCGATTTGACGCTCTTGAAGCACGAGTGGCTGCCCTCGAGTCGCCTTCTGCCACGCCAAGTGTCCCTTGTACATCTTGTGACAATCTGCTTATAGAGCTTAAGTCATTGTCTGGTGTGGTAGACAGACTCGTCGCGAGGAATGACGACATGGAAAACCGCTCGCGCAGAAATAATCTAATCTTATATGGCCTCACCGAAAGCGCAGACGAAACTAGTGAGTCATTACTCTCTAACGTATCAAAAATATTCTCGGATAAACTGATTATTGACTGCCCACGTATTGAAAGGTGCCATAGAATAGGTCGAAAACACGACGATCGTTCACGTCCTGTCATTATGAACCTCCTTGATTTTCGCGAAAAAATGGAAGTATTGAAAAATTCTTTTAAGCTTAAGGGTTCAGATATTCGTATATCGGAAGACTTCTCTGTTCATGTCCGTTCTGTTCGAAAGAAAATATGGGATGCGACGGCCTCTTTCCGTGACAGTGGCTCCTCCGTTCGCCTTCGATATGATCATGTGTTCATCAATAATGAGCGATATAATTGGGATGTTAAAACTAATACTCTGGTTAAGTGTTCCGACTACTCCGCCCAGTCTACTACCACCGCCCCATCTACTGGTGGTCGTTGACTCGGCCGCGGTTTAAAAGACGGTTTAAGTGAAAATCTTTGTGTCTTGAATGTTAACGCCAGAAGTTTAGTAAACAAGTTCCCCGATTTTCTGTCACTAATTTCTTCCCACTCTGCTCACATTATTGGAGCCACTGAAACATGGTTACATGATGGCATATACGACACCGAAATTACACCCTCTGGTTTCTGCGTGGTTAGAGGTGATAGAAAGTACGGGCGTGGCGGTGGCGTCGCACTCTTTTTAAAGTCCAATATTAAATTTTCAGTTATACAGGGTCCTCCCCAGATTGAATCAGTGTGGTGCAAACTTAATGTGGATAATATATCTTTAGTTGTTGGCGTTGTCTACCGCCCTCCCGGCTCTCCCATTGATCAGTTACATGCTTTATGTGACTTTATGTACGAGCATAACCTGTCTTCTTCCAATTTAATATTAATGGGTGATTTCAATTTACCTGGCATCCAGTGGTCGTCTTTGTCGCTATCTGGTCCTGACGTTCAAATATCTAGAGAGTTAGTGAACTTTTCTTTGTCATTTGGTTTAAAACAGATTGTTCAGGAGAGCACGAGAGAGTCGTCAGTTTTAGATTTGGTATTTCTTAGTATACCTCTTCTAGAAAACCATTTTGAATGTGAAGTCGTTGACGGTATATCAGATCACAGGGCAGTCTTTGTTTCTGTTGCTTATCCTGTCCCTAAAACACGTTTTGTTTACCACACTTTTCCTGATTTTAACCGTGCCGATGATGTGTCCATAATTGACTCATTAAGCTATTCCTTTGAAGTGTTTGAACAACTTAGTATCTCCAGTGACGTGAATGTACTCATTACATTTTTTGAAGACTTGGTTAAATCGTGTATCCAGCGATTTGTGCCACTCAAAACTAAAAAAAGTAACATTGTCAAACCTTGGATAACAAGAGAATTATTACATTTATCGCGACGGGTCGGCAGACTGCGGAGTGGAAAACGTTGCGCTGACCCAGTAAAGTCTGCTCAGTTTATTCAAGCTAAGGAGGAACTCCGACTAAAAACTAATTCCGCGAAGGACTTCTATTTCCGTGTTACCTTACAAAACTTAATAAAATGCAACCCTCGAAAATTCTGGAAATCTATTTTACCAGGCAGCACAATTTCAAACTCGTTTATAATTAACGACGTAACTACTATGGACGCGCTGACAATCGCTACAGCGTTTAATACGTACTTTCAGTCAGTATTTACAGTTGATAATTTCGAAGTTCCTCCTTTTACTCATGTTTCGCAGTCTGCGGTTGACGACATAGATGTGAACGTTCGGGGCGTACTAAACCTGATTTTGAAGTTAGACACTAAAAAAAGTCCTGGTCCTGATGACATTCCTAATTCATTTATTGTCAGGTACTCCCAATGGTGCAGTCGGTATCTGACGGTTATTTTTCAGAAATCACTGTCAACGGCCACAGTTCCTTCATCATGGAAACTCGCAAAAATTATTCCCGTATACAAATCTGGCAACTCACAATCACTGTCAAACTATAGACCAATTTCTATAACGTCACATTCATGCAAATTATTGGAACATATAGTCTACAGGCATGTAATAGAGTTTCTCGATACTAACAATATTTTATGCGATTTCCAACATGGTTTTCGACGCGGTTATAGTACTACGACACAACTAACAGAGTTTGTTCATGATATCGGTCTGTCTCTTGACATCGGTAACCAAGTTGATGCGATATTTATAGATTTGTCAAAGGCTTTCGACACCGTTCCTCATTCTAAACTCCTACACAAGCTTAACCTAATTCTAAATAATCATCACCTTGTGAACTGGATATCCAGTTTTCTTTCCCAACGGTCTCAGTTTGTCTACTTTAACTCATCCAAGTCTAGTACAGTTGACGTATCATCAGGTGTTCCACAAGGGTCAGTTCTTGGACCGCTACTTTTCTTGTTATATATCAATGATTTGCCACGCTGTATTTCCACTAAGGTCCGACTTTACGCTGACGACTGCGTACTATATCATGTGATAAACTCCTCAGATGACCATATAACTCTTAACAATTCTTTCGTGAATTTTTGTACGTGGTGTAAAACCTGGCAAATGAACCTGAATTTTAGTAAAACGGTTTTTATGACATTTTCTAGGCGTTCATCACCTTCTGTGTTTAATTATTCATTTGACGGGTTATGCCTAGAAAGAGTTTTTGAATATAAATATCTTGGCCTCCTTTTCACGCCTGATTTATCTTGGTCTAAGCACATTGATACGACATGTAACAAATCTCTTAAAAGACTTGGATACCTGCGGCGTACCTTACGTGTGGCACCACAAGATACTAAGCTTTTAACTTATAAAACTTTGATTTGCCCAATCCTCGAATATGGTTCTATTATTTGGTTTCCCTACAAAGAGTCCGATATAAAAAAGGTCGAATCAGTACAAAAGAAATCGGTACGTTTTATTTGTCGTCGGTATGACAGAACCTTTTCTCCTTCTTCTAATCTTTCCGTGTTATGTCTAAGACTTCTTTCTGAGCGTCGTGGTATCGAGCGCCTAAAGTCTCTGTATTTCATGGTTAACTCATCACGTTTTGACTCGTTACATAACTACATAAAGTTTCTCGAGCCAACTGCAACTAGGAGCCACCATGAATTAAACATTTTACCTTTTCATCCTCGTACTGATATGTTTAAATACAGTTTTTTTCCTCACACCATTGAACGCTGGAATTTATTACCAGGAAACATCCGATCACTACAACCAGATGAATTTCTGTGTGCCGTTGACAGTGGTCCACAGTGATGTCCGGACCGTCTGTGTTTACCTCCCACTCCTGCCATAGCCCCAGTGGGGCTGCAGTATGTATAAATGAATAAAATAAATAAATAAATATGCTATGTTCAGGTAGCTCTCTACCTCCTTGATGTTCTGGTCCCAATCCTTGTGAGTTGGGTTCTCGATTGTAGCCATAATGCACGGTACAAGGGTTCGGTTTACTCGCTCTACCTGGCCGTTCGCCCTTGGATGGTGTGACGAGTTCAGTGTGTGGGCTACACCATTTTCCCGGCAGAAGGCTTCAAAGCTGTGGGATGTGAAACAGGAACCACGGTCCGAAATGATGCGTTCAGGTAGTCCAAACTCTGTGACAAAACTCCGCACGCACCGTAGTACATTCCTTGCTGAAGTGTCTCGCACGGGGTAGAGGCGTACGAACTTAGTCAGATTGTCCACCAGCACCAAGATCCACTGGTTTTTCTTGGAACTTCTCACAAACGGACCAACATGGTCCACGTGTACAACTTGAAATGGCCTCTTCCCAGGCGGTATAGAGTGCAGAAGTCCAGGCTTCTTCCCTCCTGGTACCTTCGTGAACAGACACTCGAAACACATACGGATGTGCTGATGCACATAGCGCTTCATCCGAGGAAACCAATAGAGTTCCTTGATTTTCGACACAGTTCGGTCTGTGCTGAAATGTCCCTGCAAGTCGTGAAACTTGACACACAGTGTTTTACGCATGCTCTTAGGCATCACAAAAAGGAGCCGTCCGTCTTCCTCCACGTAAAACAGCTTTCCATCCTTCAGTCGTAGATTCTTGACCTTGATACTTTCCTCTTTGGTCCTTTTCTTCATTGGCTTCTCCAGAATCTGTGCGAGGTTAGCCAAGTCTGCGTCAGATCGCTGGATGACCACAACTTGGTCTTCTAACCCTAAAGTGAGGCAAACCTCAACCCTGGTTTCGACGACCTCATCAAGGGTGTCCTCCGACGCCCCTACGGGTTCGCGACTCAGGTAGTCCACATGAGCCATTTTCTCACCTGCACGGTGCTTCACCTCAAAGTCATACTCCTGTAGCAAGTCAAACCACCTTGCTATCTGTGGTTTAAGAGTCTTGTGTGCATTGAGGTACACGATTGATTGACAATCTGTTACCAGCGTGAACGGAATGCCTAGAAGGAATGGACGCAGTCTTTCCATACTTTAGACTACTGCCATGAGCTCTAGTTTTCCTGCATGGTAGTTCTTCTCGGCATCAGTAGTGCGCTTACTGACACAAAACACCAGGTGCCAGCGTCCTGACTCGTCTTGCTGAAGAATCATTCCCGCAAGTCCATGCATACTTGCATCCGTGTGGAGTTCAGTTGGGGCTGAAGGGTCAAACAACTTCAGTATCGGGGGTTCTGTTAGTTTCTTTCGGAGCTGGTCGAAAGCCTCCTGTTGCTCGATTCCCCATGTAAAGTTTGTTTCTTTCTTGGTCAGACGAGTAAGAGGTTCTGACTTCAGTGCATAGTGCGGAATGAACCGTCTGAAAAATCCTGTCAGGCCCAGAAACCTCTTGACCCCGTGAACATCGGTCGGCGGGCTAGCTTCCAGTATGGCTTGTTGCTTCACTTCACCTGGCTTTAGGTAGCCCTTCACAATCTTGAAGCCTAAGTAATCAAGTTCATCACTTCCAAACACACACTTGGAGAGTTTCAGGGTTAGTCCGGCAGCCCGCAGAGCATCCAGGACTTGTTTGAGCTGAACCAGCAAGTCCTCCCAGTCCTTGGCTGGAATCAACAAGTCGTCCATGTAGCACAATGCTACACTGTTGCGCAGAGTCCCAAGGACTTTCTTCATCAGACGTTGAAATACAGCCGGGCCATTTCTCAGCCCAAACACCATACGTTCAAACTGTCCAGTCTCATCAGGCGTGATGAATGCAGTTTTGGCCTTCGATTCCTCACTCAGTGGAAGCTGGAGGTATCCGTTTGCACAGTCTAACACGCAGTACATTCGTGCACCGGACAGTCGTTGCAGCTGGTCGTCTATGTTTGGTAATGGGAAGTGTTCTGGCACAGTCTGGCTGTTAAGCCGTCGATAGTCTATGACAAGACGATTTTCTCCGTTTTTCTTTTTCACGAGTAGCACTGGGCTAGCATATGGCGACGTTGTTTCGGTGACGATACCAGTCGCTTTCCACTCTTCGACAATTTTCTGGATCGCTTCCCTTTCCGCCGCATTAGTCTTGTACGGCTTGCAGCTGACTGGGGTACTTCCAGGTTTCTCCGTGATGGTCATTTCTAGATGGTTGCAACACCCCAACTCAGACAAATTCAGTGCGAAGCAGTCCCTATACTCATTCAGCATCTTCAGCAGTGCATCCACTTGCTGTTCATTGATGTCTTTTCCGACATTCAGCATGCCACGATCTATGGGCTCTTGCTGAGGCACAGTCCTCACTAAGGTTAACTCTTCCCTCTCCGAGAGCAATTCTGCGTGAGCAAACAAACTTCCCTTGAGCAGCTGTTGGTCTTCATCCTTGTCGTTCAACACAGGTACCTCAACCCTTCCGTGGTCAATGTGAAGCAGCATTCCCTTGTCGGTCCCACCAGGTACGATGAGACTTCCTTCACTCTTACCAGTCTCCACTGTCACCCAACACACAGTTCTTTTGGGCAGCACCATGGTTTCCTTGACACGCAGAGGTTCCTTGGAAGGCTTTATCTGGGCAAGGTCGATGTCACAAAATGGAAGGTCGTCACGGTAGCCAATCCTGAGCTCATCTCCCATGCGCAGGTATGCAATGTGGTCTTGTTCCGTCCAGGTCCTACCGACCAGCATGTCCACAGGCAGGGCACTGTCGTTGACGACAATCACCTTGACCTTATGGCACACCACATCGTCGATTTCAATGTCGACCTCCGAAGTTCCAATGGACCGCACTGTAGATGTGTCGGTGTTCCCAAATCCATACAAGTCTTGGCCCTTGCACACAACTTGTAGGTTACACTTTTCAGCCGCTCGATGACGCAATATACAGTCTGAACTTCCAGGATCAATCATCACCGAGAGCTGGTGAGTTCCATTGATAAGAGCAGCCTTCAGGAATTTAGCTGGATCACTGTCACCTGAACTCTGATTTACCACAAAGTTGCCAACAGGGTTTGCTGCTGCGCAGTTTCTCGCCATGTGTCCATACTTTCCGCAACTGTAGCATTTTCGCTCAGCTTTATCTCGCTTCAAGAATTCCGGTGTTTTCTTGTGTGGTCCCCCAGCACTTGCCTGATCCGTCGGTTTGATCATGTTACTTCCCTGACTTACTGCGCCTCTGGCCACACCCTTCTGATCTGTGAGGCGTATTCCACTAGTTGTCTGCTCGGTTGGACGTGCACTAGCCCTTAACCTTGAGGTTGATGACCCGACGCGAGGTGTTGCACCTGGCTCACCGCTGTGTGGCTTGCCCCTTGGAGACATCTGAATCCTTGATTCACTTATTCTCTCCAGCCTTCACAAGTCTGCCAACAATTCATCCTCGTCCCTGTGCTCCTTTGCCGTCAAGGAGATGCACGCGTCTCTAGACCGCAGCCCAACCAAAACTTGCTCCTTGGTATCTTGCATACCAAGACCCAATTCCTTGCACTACAAGGTCTTTTCGAGGAGGTAAGCAGTGGTAGACTCTCCCCTCATCTGGATTCTTTCCTGCATCTGCTTCCATTTTTCGGCTGTGCTTGTTTCGCCCACAAAGGTTTTTCTAAAGGCCACCTTGAAGTCCTCCCACGTAGTAAGGTCTTCGACACGGGCCTGAAGCCAAAATCGAGCAGGTCCCTTCATGTGGAGCCTGGCGTTCTCTAGCCTGAAGCTGTCCGGCCAGCCGTGCAGAACTGCCATGGAGTCAATACTCTTGAGCCACGCCCCGGCTTCGTGTGACGACCCCTCGCCGTCGAAGTCGTGAACAGCCTTATTGAGGTCCGGCATAACATGAAACGTTTCTGGTTTCCTCTCGACGAGGTCGAGTAACCTTCGGTTTTGTTCCAGTAGCGCTTGCATTATCTCGTTTCCGTTGTCGTTAGCCATCTTGGGGTTGTCTAGACGTCTTCCTAGGCGTACACACAGTTGCCGCTTTTGTTTTTTTCGCCTTCGGTTATGCGTCTAGGCGTACAGACGTCACACAGAGCGTCCGCACGCACGGTCCCCACGAGGTAGCACGAAGACTCACGTTTCCGCCGTCGGCACCTCACGAAGACGGTACCCGTTGAGACAGCGTCCACATACACGCAGTCTGCAGGCGCACAGAGCCCACTTTCTACGGCCTCTACCTCACGACGACGGCACGGGCTCGGCACTGTCCGTAGCGTCAACTCAAGTCAGCGAGCATCACCGTCGGCGCAATCCGACGACATCGGCTTCCAGGATCGCCTCACCACGAAGGTTTCGGTGAATCCCACTTCTGAGATGTTGTCTTTCCTCACATTAAACGAACTTTTAGGAAAATAAAAGACTTTAATACAGGAAAATAAAATTAAAGGTTACACGTGCGGCGAACGCACACTTGCATGCCGCCATCTTGCCCGCATCGCTGGCCGTCTGCCCAATGTTGCTCCCTTCGTTTTCGGATTTCGCTAACAGTAGTGAATCCGTCTCCCTGTTCTCGAGCTGAAGAGAAGAGTTGCTGAAAGTCGTGATGCTAACTTGTCTGTGGTTTATGTCGCCCCCGCTTTCGGGATCATCCTAATTTTTATGGAAACTTAAGTAATTTGTTCTTGGAAAACTGCGTCCATGTAAAATTGTCTAATCATTGGGAAGGATAGCAATAAAATGCCTTTGATTTCAGGTTGAACGAGTTATCCTCGCGATTGATAGAAGAATGGAGGATGACCAGGCCTACAGCCAGTCTCTTCATACTTTGGCCTACAGCCAGTCTCTTCATACTCCCCACCACCACAATCCATCACCTCCTGTAGTTGGTGGGCGAAAAAACGCCATTGTTGGCAAACTCGGAACCTCATTCTTTGTCGAATTTCACCTGTAGCTCTTGAATGTTAGCTGTTCATTTTTTAAGGTCATTATAGCCCTTTTTTATAACGGTAGTGGACTCGTGAAGTCTCGCAGCATCTTCAATGCTCTCAGCTCCGAGAAGGAGGTCATCGACATAGAGTGAGGTTCTTAGTTTCTCTTCTAACATTGACTGTTTGCATACCAGCTTCAGGTGGTGATGGATTGTGGCCGTGAGTATGAAGGAAGGAACTTAATGTGGACCGAAAGGGTGCACTGGCCATGCCTAAAATGCCATGGCTCAGGCATGCCATACCTCAGCCTAAAATGCCTTTTTTTTTTTCTTCTATCCTTCCCACTGATTAGACCATCTTACATGGGACGCAGGTTTTCGAGAAGAAATTACTTCAGTTTCCATCAAAATAAAACATAATATCCAAAGAGGGTGCGATAAGGCAAAAATAAAATTCCAAGGTAACTGCTGCGTACCAAATATCTGATGAAACTCAAGGAGTGGGTAAAAGACAAAAAGAAATATACAAGCTCGATCATTCTGATAAAGAGCGTGGAGCTGATAATATGTTGAGCGCAAACTACTACGTCGCAGAACCACCTTGCTGAAATTGACGTGACAGTTCTTCGTGAGAATTCTTGGTGACGGTTTGCTCATGGAACATTGGTGACAAAGTGCGTTCTGTGTTAAGGAAAGGAAGGCGACACATATGACTCGAGCACAACTACGATACGTTGACACTTGAGCAGCTTTTATCTCACTTCTTTTTTCCTGTTCAAATTTCTGCATAACTAAGGCTGACTAGTTTGCCCACCTTATTCCTTATGATCTAATCTCCCTCCAAGCCGGGAGAACTTCTCGCAAGAATTATGGTAATAGAACGTAACGTACCGAAGGAGAGCTTTCACGTAAGCCAAATCCTCATTGCTTTGGGCGTTAAGCACTTTTCCCATGATGGTTTCTGAAAAGTGGAAACACATATTGTATTCATATCTGGTCTAAAGAATCGACACATTCAAACAGTGCAAACATGATAACGCAAATACATATTACTGAAAATAGACCAGCTTGTAGTTTTGATTTTCAGTTAACACAAAATCTTTCCGGGAAGAAAAACGCTCGGATAACTCGAAATGCAATCTTAGCGAAAGGTCTGCTGGCAGTCAAGACTTTTGAGGGAACTTTTCGTTTTAGGTTGTACAGTGGGTGACACAGTTAGCCCAAAACAAGCCGTCTCAGGATTGAAAGAGCCGCTCAGGCAAAGCCTTTCCATCCCGGGAGAAAGAGAAACCAACGATAGGAATTATATTTGACGCTCTTCTAAAATCTTTATGTGTAAAACTGAGAAAAGTGCCGATATCATGTTCGCACTTACGAGAGAGTTTTACTGTTTTAGCCTATCGTTACGATAACCCCGATAATGATACTCCATATTATATTATGCATGCGCAAAGGCGCCGGCGGAGTATCGGGTATGGGTATCGTAGCTATCTGAACGATTTAATGAAACTTTCTAATGTGTCGAGCAGTGTATCGCAAAAGAAACAAATCAATCGCAGTCATTACCACAGACTATGTCCAGGGTGCAGAGTGTAACCTTCGGAACCACGTCAACCCCATTGTGGTCGAGCGATTTTTTTCCTAAAATGTCAGCAAGAACCATAGAGTGGCTGTTGATTGCGGAAGAAAAATCTTCCAGGATTCGGAAGTGAAACGCTGGTGTAAAAAGCCGCCTTCGCGACCTCCACTTGTTGCCAGTACTGTGCGAGAAAAACAAACAAACAAATAGAACCTAACATGAGTATTAAACACTCAAAATCTGTGAGAGTATATTGAATGGAGCGGTTTGGGATGCGAGGAAGGGTACATGTGGGACGTTAAAGTTAGAAAGCTATGGAAGAGTTGCAACATTTGTACATTAACAAATGGACTTCAATAGCTGCATGTTTTAACTCCTGAAGGCAGAAAATCATTGAACGATTCTGCACCTTAGTTTAAGTCATGAATCAAAAAAAGAAAAAAGGTAACATAAAATATGAAAAGTTATAAGTTTAATACTCATTACTCCAAAAATATTCGACTAAATTTATTTTTCAAAATTTTTTTATTGATTACTGACTAGTGATTTAAAGCTTGTCAATGCAAAAGGTGCGCGCGCAGTTTATGATATAATTTCGGACAAAACTTAAGCTTACCACTAGGTCATAATGACCAGTAATCTTTTGTATACACAACTCAGAACATTTAAACAAGACAAGGTATAGATGGGGACTACTTGATACTTTACAAGCTTCAAAAACAAACCGCACAAAAAACGGCGACAAAAGATAAATAACACAAAAAATAAAGTAATTAAAATTAATAAATAAAACTCCCACGTCTTTATCTTGTGCGGGTTGCATACACTCTATGCGTTCATTTCATTTGTATGAGTTGTTCTAGAAGAAAACATAATGACAAATTTCCTAATACGTGACACGAATTAACGTTTCCCGTGGTTCAAATCACATTAACTGCATTAATGAACAAGTCTTCACCAAGAAAGTCGTAAACTCAGAAAAATGCTTGAACAGCAGTAGAGGCTTTCTTACACGACGTTACGGGAAGAGACTTCCCTTCACTTGAAGAAGACAAGTCTCTTCCCGTAACGGTCGTGTAATAAATCCTCTACTGCTGTTCAAACATTTTGCTCAAATCACAGCTGTTTCTCAAATACCATCGTTGCATATTAAGCAGAAACATTGCGGGCCTATAGAATGTGCGTTATTCGATGATGTGCTAAATTTAAAAAAAAAGTTCTTTTTGAAAAAAAAAAAAAAATAAACGTTATAGAGACAGCATAAACGTGCCCATAAATTTAGAAAAAGCTATAATTTACGCACCTTGTTAGCAAACCGGTTCCGAGCCAACTATGGAGAAGATTGTACTCGCCCCCTTTTGTTAAGACCTTGTTACTTCTGAGTAATTCCTAAGAAAACGAGGCATTTTCAATGTAAATTCTTAATATATATAGAAAAACTCTAATTAATTCTATACGAATTAAAATTCACATTGTAGGAAGGCTCTGAGACGTACCTCTACGAAATCAGCTCTGTAAATTATAACAATTGGTGTGAGGCCAGAGTAATTTCGGTGCATGCCATACTTTTGGAAGCAAGCGTGTAACCCAGACAATGTGCTGAGAACCACTGAAAGAAAAACATTCTGAGGTTGAAATACCATTCGCATAAATTTATTTATTTATTTACCGATACTGCTAGCCTCGTCGATGCTATAGCAGGAGGGTACAAACACACACACGCGCACAAACAAAAACACAATTAAGAAAGCGCTATCACAAAAAAGAAATCTCGGCAGCGCTCTCCTCCACTGCTATGCACACAAAATATTTTAATGAGGTCAGTGCTCTGTCGTGACTCGTCAGCACCGACTAAAAGCAAAATGTACAAGCAGTGGCAAAAAGAAAATAAAACATTCTTTCCCACAAAAAAAAAAAAACCTAAATATTATTTATAGTTTTTTTACGAAGAACCCTTTCAGAAGGTTCTTAAAAGTACCTTTCAGAATACAAAATATGGAGAAGCTGAAGAAGGCCTAAAAATTCTATTACGACCCAATTTTTTTAATGTAGACTTTAAAAAAAAAAGAAACAGTTCGCGCTAAAGTCACGGCGATAAAGTAATCATCACTGTGACTGTAACGAAAGCAGACACAAAATTGAGTGAATACCACGGAATCATTAATACGCAGGTAGGAACTTCAAGCAAATTAACAAAGCGTTGTGCTCTGATTCCTGTTCTCTACGTCACAAAAAACTTGCTTCATTTACACGTAAAAAAAAATAATGAAGAAAATGGTTACTTACAAGCCCCAAATCCCGCCGGATTATCCGGCTGGGAGCATGCTTTGAACATTATGTAGTCGTTCAGGAATGGCAGCATCTCCCTGCTTCCAGGCAAGTGCTCCAGTTGTTTTAACGACTTCCGCTGCATGCACCGGGCGACCGCAAGGAAACATCCCAGCAGGAGTACGGACAATGCGCATAAGTAGGCGCTCCACTTTAGGGCCCAGTACGACAGACCGAGCACAAGGTCAGAGGGCGATACTTCGGTGACTTCGTTTATCACCCACTGGATCATCCTGTTTGGAACAAAACGGACGGAAATGAAAAAAAAAAACAAAGAATACAAAACGGTTCGTGCACATGTTAGCCCTACGATACTCCAACTAAATAAAACTTATATTCGCTCTATCATGCTAACAAAGACCGGAGAGCAGAGGATGTGTCGAGAATGAGCTGGGCACATGCCTCGTGTGGGTGTGTGTGCGTGTGTGACGTACATCACGTGACCTCATCCGGTCGCACGACGCAAATCGCGTGATACCGTGATTTCACGTGACGTCACACGACTGTGACGTCACAGGAGTCGTTGTGTCACGTGATGTTACAGCGTCACATGAAAGACGCTCCAGATTTCACCCGACATTGCCAGCTTAAAAAACGCAGGTCGTGGCGAGCCTAATATTGTCGCTCCGTACACGCAATGCGATTGCGACGTTAGCCAATCAAAACACCAAAGTAGGGATATTTCTTGTTCTCCTGTGGTTGCTGAAAGCTTAAGAATCGCGGGGCGCCGTTTATTGTGCTTACACCTCTTGCCCAACCGCGATTCGTCCTTCCTCTTCCCTATCGGTTAATTTGAGCAACCTCATTGGCTGCGATAATAATGAGATGTCTCGCCACTAGGGGAACCGGGAGAATTTGCTCGCGTACAGCAGCAGCAGCAGCACCAAGTCACGTTATCTACTCGGCGCGGCGATAACCCCCAAGAGTGAATTACGACGAACAAGTGCTGCTATACGTGTCGAGCAGTCTAATACACGCGTTGCGATAGAATGTAGACCGACATATAGCGTGGCACATCCCTCTTTCCCGTTCCAGACGCCTATACTTTAGCCCGAGTATACACAAGACGCAAATATATGATAATGTCTTTATTGCACGAAGAAATATACATCGTTACAAACAGGTCCGCAAAAGCACGTGAGTGCTTGTATGCGCGTGACCTGGCAACCAGCAGAGAAACTACTAACATCAAACAATGCGAAGCACAAAATAAACAGAAAAACGAAATACTCCTGACCCGTACAACAATTTAAAGATCGTAGTTACAACACCAATTTCTACGCTCTTTTTTATCACTTGCAACGATTGTAGATATAAAAGTTCATTAGGCAACAAATCAAAGTCACGAGGAACGTAAAAAGACCGAACCCGCTTTCCGTAATTTGTGTATACCCTAGGGAGGGCGAACCGCTCTATTTTTCTCAAAACCTTTTGCTTCTTCACAGCTTTCTTAAACGCACTATTAAATAATTCTTAGCTAGTAGGCTAATAATAAATAGGTAGACACAGAAATGCGCACACAGACATATACGCCAACGCCCATGCGCGGGCACGGGGGCGTCTTTGTGAAGGCGCCATGGCTTCATCATTCACGCACACGTGCGTCTATGACGCAATATAGTCACTCGGCGGAGCATAGGAAACTCAGGGTGTAGCTTATTTGTGTCCACGGGTCTTGCTTCGTGATTCGCCGGTCGGCGTCCTTATCCGCGCGTACTGCAGTCTCATTGGCTACGGATGAATAAAAAGATGCCAAGAAAGAACACTCACTTTTATTTCCAGTTTTGCCTATATTCGGAGGGGATGGTCTTGCAATTTTGCGTTATAACTTATTCAAGTTTCATTCGGTGGAATCCACGACAGCGATCGAAACTCGACTCGGCTACTCGGAGCGCCCTTGAAACCTTCCGACTACAGCGAACCACCAGAATAGAATGAAGCGCGGAGCGGAACGCTCTTATCGACGAGAGGGAGAGAGACTTCGTCCGTCCTGGCGCTGGGCCAACGGAAACGCACTATTGTCCGCGTGTGGCTTCTCGCACTCTCTCCTTCCCCCCCCCCCCCCCCCCCCCAATCTCTATCACAACGCTTCTCTCTCTCTCTCTCTCGTATCTTCTTGGAATCACGATTGAGACAGAACAACGGCCTACGAGCGAGACGGCAAGAAGTGGCCATACCCCCGGTACGATGCGTGCGCAAAGGCGACGGCGTAGTATCGGTCGTTATCGAAGTCATCGGAACCATCTACGAATACTCTCTAATAATAACATAAGGTGTTATCGTGGAAGGGCGCTATTATATTCCCCTGATTAGCCGGGGGCGAAAGACAGACTCGGCGATCTTATTTACTTGTTATGAACAGTCTGTACTCTAATGACTGATTCAAGCAGGGTCCTAAGCAATATTAAGAAGGGAGAAAGGGTGGGCGGGGGGGGGGGGGGGGGGGGGGGGGGGGGAAGGGAGTGCTCCCCCCCTTGTTCCCCTTCCTCTTGTGCCACACAAAAGCGACTTTGTTAGAAAAGAAGAAAAAAAAAACATACAGCCGCGCTTCCCGTATTTCTAAAATATCTTTATTCGATGGTTTTCTACAACGCTCAGTAAATTTCTAACTAAAATTATACGTTTACTTTTACTACTTAAAAAGTTAATGAAAAAATGTTAGTTCCTCTTATCGTGGCAATTATCCCCATGTATGATGTCCTTCCGGTCATATACGGGGTGTCACAAAAAAAAAAAAAAAGTTACAGGGTTTTTTTTTTTCCCGCAAAAATAAACTAGGCATCGCCGAACGCTCATTCTCCGTCTAAAGGTATCGCTAGAGGTCACGGCCAGACGATCAAGTTTCAGCCCGATCCGATACCTTAATCAAAAGTTAATAGTGATTTTCTGAAAATTTCAATGGGAAAATGGAGCCCATTTTCGCAAATTTTCGGTTTCTGGTGCCCATAGAGCCCCATGTATTCGAAAACTCCGTCGGCCGCCATTTTCCCATTGAAATTTTCAGAAAATCACTTATAACTTTTGATTAAGGTATCGGGTCGGGCTGAAACTTTTGCATCTGGTTGTGACCTCTAGCGCTACCTTTGGGGAGAGAGTGAGCGTTCGGCGATGCCTAGTTTATTTTTGCAGTGAAAAAGAATGTGTAATTTTTTTTTTGTGACACCCTGTATAACTTATCTTCACCGACCGCATTAGTTATATTTTTCACAACGGTTTTTTTTTTGTTTTTTTTTTTGTGTTTCTTTGTAAACAAATGTGTGAAGCATAAAAGACAACAAAAAGCCTGTACGTTGCTTTCTATTTTTGGCAGTCAAAGGTATTATAGCCCACAATTTTCTGGAACTGCTTTTTTTTTTTTTTTTTCCTATCAGATTTTTATCTTACGTTCTGACGACCCTTTTGGCATGGTGGACTAGAGGAGCGAGCTGGAAGGAAACACCGATCCGTGACTGTTCAAGAATCCCGTAGATGGCGCTCAGGGGGCTCGATAAGGGGTATTCACACGGGGGAGAAATCCCGGGGATTTCTCCCCGTCACGCGCATCCCACGACGAAAACGCCAGGCTTTGCGATGTGCAAAAGCCTCGCGTTTTCATCTCGTGATGCGCGCGTGCCGGGGAGAAATCCCCGGGATTTCTCCCTCGTGTGAATACCCCTATAGGCAATATCGCTCCAATATCGCCAATATGTTGGCGAAAGCTGCGCTTATAAGTTTTTATAGGGCGCGTGAGCTACAATGCCGTGAAAACCCAAATATATTCATGTCCTTCAGTGCTCAATAAATGAGATAGTATTACTTTGAAGGTGAGATTTGGCATAAAAAAAAACAACAACAGAGAATCAAGTTTTTCTTGTTAAAACGCAACTCTAATTTTATGCAATCAGTATCAATGCTTGAAAACGTTAAAGAGATCACGTGTGCATAATAATCACTTCATTACCAATTTGTTTTCACACACAAAAAAGTGTAACCAAACTTTTCTCTTTCTAAAAACATAGATTAAATTACACGTCTCATTTTAACAAGTCTAAGCATTTTGCTCCTCTCTTATCGCGCAACGTTTTGTCTATTCGCATAGAAATCAAATCACATTAATTCATTTATTTCGCCACAGTGTAACAGATATGACCAGGGGGACAGAAAAAAACAAAAAACTGTAAGGTTTTAACTTGTCGGGTACTTGTCCCCTGAAACACACGGGGCCACAAGACTAGCCAGAGTATAAATCTTGATGTCGCTAATGAAAGGAACTAATACCATTCGCAGTAAAAATAGCTTACAAGTACACTCTAATAATATTCAAGACATTGACAACCTTTAAACCACTTTATTGATTTTTTTCAGAAACGGTATCTAAATATTTTACTGTAGTGAATTAGCCTAATCATCATCATGAAATTGAATAACATTAAAAGTTTGCATGCAGGGTTCAAAACCAATAGAATTCTTAATTTAAAAAAAAGAAAAAAACATTCGATGGAAATTATATTACATTTCGCCGTGTGGTAGGGGTATGAAACTGTCAATTGTGCATTGCTGATCTCGAGTAACGGCGGGTATAGTCGCCGAATTGTAGTCTGTTGCAGTGGATGCCTATAAACTCTTTATTAACATTTTCTACCAGCCTTGTACACCGTTTTTATGTTCACAAAATCACGGCCTATCGTGCGATCTCCGCGGCCCAGCACGCTTATGCATGTTCGTCGTTTCGGAAAGCGAGCAAAGAGCACGCCATATGCACGAAACGTGAGAGTACGGTACCGGCCAAATGCCCGTTCTTAGAAAGGTGTATACATTTATTTTTTAAACTTTTTGAAAGTTTGTTTTTGTCCCTTGACTTCAAAAATACTAAATTTGTGTACAGTTGTACAAAAATGCTAGCATTTCTTAAAAACAAAAGATTAGTATTTCTTCGCATCCCAGCCATTTCCGCAATGCAATTGAGTGTGGGATAAATAAATAAATAAATAAATCGTTTATTGAGTAATTCTTGTACATAATTTGATCGAAGGCCCGCATAAGCGCGCGAGCGTTTGTGCGCGGGACCATGGCAACCCAACAGAGTGCTCAAAATAATTAAAACGATGGTAACCAAACATTTTGCTCAGAACAGGCTATACAATGTTAACACAGCACCGGTAAAGTGTACAACAAATGAAAGGACATTATGTATACACCTAGAACATAGCGAGAGCACCACTCCTTTAGTTTCTGTTTCGTGTCTTTCAGAGACGACAAGTCATACAATTCTTCCGGAAGTTTATTGATGTACAATAAAATAGAATATTTTCTCTAACGCCTTCTGTAATTTGTGTATATCATAAGATTGGAAAAGGTTTCAGAATGTCGAATATGTTTTTATCTGTTGACTCTATACTTGAAATCGTTAGTATAATAATATTTCATTAAAACTACAAATTCCTTTAATTCCTCAACCTTAATTCTCTTAATTCCTGAATATTTGTAGAGAGGCTAATTTCTTTTTTTTTCTTTTTTTTACCGTTATCAAGAGTTTAAAATTTCGAACCATATGCAATACTATCTGCAGATCTATATATTAGTATATTTAAGTTTTTCGTCTGGTGGGCAGAACAGGAGCCATACACAGTGATTCCATAAAGGAAGAGGGAGATACTGCTAGTCCTTCGTACACTCTTTTTCTAAGTAAAATATGATAGACATTTCTTAGTTTGTACATATACGCTAAAACGAGTCGCAGGCGCTTAACTAGATTTTCAACGTGTGCCAACTAAAGTCCCCTGATACTTCTTATAGAAATTAGAAGTAACGACAACCAATACAAATGACAAAGAACATTCCGCTGGAACAAAATGGCGTCATTCAGTTCATATCTCTGCTGTGCGCCGCCATTCGCTTCCTAAAACCTGCACCGTCACGCAGTCGGCGCTTCAAAGAATGTTTCTACTTGTAGGAAGCTTTCATCTAGGGACTTTAAAGCCAACCTATCATTGCGCGGTTTAGAACTCGTCGCTCCTCGCCGCAGAAGAAAGGAGCCAATGGGAGGTGACGTAGATAGGGCGTTGCGATGCCATGGCAACGCGCAAGCCGGTTCTCCGCGCGTCTTTCACGTTGCAAAGGAGCGTAGCGTGTTTGTTTCGTCTGCTATCCCTATTTCCTCCAATGCCTTTGCTAACTGGGCCTTCTCCGAGCGCTTGCCAGAGTGGGCCGTTTATAACGAAAAATACAGCCACCCCAGGCTCAAAATACAAACGTGCGATTGTCATTTACGGATATTGTGGATCATATTCAACCTATTTTTGAACACGACGGAAATATTTCAAATTTCGTTGAAGTATCCCTTTAACATGCACTATCATTCCTCTAACTTGAAAGGATTCACTCCTTTCAAGTTAGACCACTACATCGACGACATTTTTTTAAAACTTATTTCAAGCATACTATCCGGGTGGCGTTGGTTTTGATGAGCGTCCTCCACCAACACATGCATCTATAAACAAACACTGCTTCTTCGTTTTACATTAAATTACACGGGACGAAAACCAAGTGCAAAAATATCTCCAGACATCGCTATCGCAAGTCAACTTTTACGGCGGAGCTGTTAAAGGGACCATGAAACGATTCTGAAATCGAATTTTATCTACCGCACGTCGTAAAAGGTGTGAGAAAGAACACAAAAACAGAAAAAATAGGGAGCCAAAAAAAAAAATTCCTCGCTATAGAATTAAAAAAAAACAAAAAAAAACGGACTCTTTTGCGCCTTCTTTCATTCGAAAGCTCTCTGCTTTTTGACTGCGATGCATCCGCGGAACCGCAGCACGTCAGCCGAATCCACGTCGCCTATTGGGTAAGAACGTACCTCACCAGCACCGCGATCATAAACAATAAATAGCCGGCGAATGTTTCCCAAAAGTTTTGTTAAATGATATTCAGATCCACATTTTGCAACGTAAGTAGAGATGTGACGAAAATTTCCGAATTTGATAATGCTAAGAGCCAAGCGTCATCTACTGTGTGGTAAACGAAGCAAGAAAAAGACCCTACTGCGTCTGCGCAGTCAACCGACGAGCGCCGTCTGCTGAACGGGTTTGCTCCTGGTCGCACTTTCTTCGCATAGCACTTTCGTTTTCTGGCTGCTCGAGTAGTGTTTACATTGTTTGTGACCGATCGCTCGTTGGCTATCCCGAAAGGCTGCAGTGTACCGAAGTGTCTGCATTACAACTCCTGCAGTCCGGTGGTTAAAAAGAAACAGTTGCAGTTTCACCGCTTGTCACTCGATGAACCACGTTGAAGTACTTGGTGCAAACTCATCGGTTTGAGGGACCCCGGGTCTACGGCCATTCGTGTATGCTCGGAACATTTTAACATCGAGCGTGATTGCAGCTGCATTCAGTGTTCTCCGCGAATGCGGCCGTTGTTTTCAATTGAGACGGCGGAGGCGCACTCCCGGCAACAGAAGCGCTCTCGAGCGGTAGGCGCCACTATGCACCACTTGCAACTGCACCGTCAAAGAAACGAAACATTTTATATCTCTGTTACTTCCGTACATCTGAATATACGACCCGAAACGTAACCTACCATTCCGTACTTTGAAGCCGCCCCACTCCTCACCGTCCGATTCCGATGAACAACTGTCTGACTATGCTAGATCGCAAACTCAACGATGGAGTTAACTCAATCGGTCGCTGATTGGCTGCCCTTTTGGTCACATGATGTGACGTTGCGATTGAGTTTTTCCCTACGGATTACGATGGAGTTCGAGGTATGCTGGTGAAATAATAAAGTTAGCGGTGACGTCACAATGTCGTCACGATTGAGTTTGGCGACTGAGATAACTTTGTAGTCGGGGGGCAGCCGGAGTTGAACTCAATCCGTAAAGATGGCGACCCTCAGGTACGGGGCGCTGCTGTTACGTTCCGAGTCGGAGCGCGTTTTCCGGGCCCACCGCGACGCCTTCGATATGCCGGGGGCTAGGTTTGTGCGAGAATCCGCCTCACGAAGTGACGTAGCCCGTTGGCTTTGCAACGAGCTCCGCCGAAAGCTCCAACGACGTCGAGTGGGGCCTTATGTGCTGACCGTAGAGCTGCAAGTGCTCGTCGCCCTCCGTTTTTATGCCGCTGGCGGGTTCCAACGTACAGTGGCAAGTGATGAAAACATTGCAATTCACCAGTGAAGTGTGAGTCGTGTGCTGGTGGACGTGACGGAGGCAATCATCGATTGCCTCGGTCCAGCCTGGGTGAAGTTCCCGCAAACGGACCAAGAGAAGGCGGCAGCCAGGAGGAAATTCTACCTTCAGTGCGGCTTCAGTGGCGTGATCGGTAAATACCCTCTATGTATTAACACTGCTGTGTCTGACAGTCAATTAATGCGATTAGTCGAGAGCTTTCAGTAGAAAACAGAATTTCGACGTGATAGCTTAATAAATCTAACAACTTATTAGAGCACACGGACATGATGGGGGCGAGAACTATCGTAAGTTGGCGACCCCCAGGATCAGAAAATTGTTCCTATAAACTATGTTGCAGCATGCTGTATTCATTTTCATGTTTTCATTTGCCCTAGCATGGCACCAGCCCTTCTCCTTGGAGTTTTGTGTTTGTATAGATAAAGTGAACCGTTGTTGCTTGATTAATAAAGGTGCTAAAACCATTTTGTGTTACTGGATGCGCTGATGGAACTCAGATTGCCATCCGGGCTCCATCTGAGAATCATGAACGGTTCTCCAAGGCGGCATACGGGTGCCGCAAAAATTACGATGCCCTCAGTGCTATGGTGGTAAGTGTATTTTCACAGTTGCAAGTTATACATATGTGATAGGTGGCCAGAGGATGCTTCCGGTGTGCCCACCACCTATAAAGCGCAGGTTGTCAAAAAGAAATCGGAGTAACAATGTGCGAGCTGGCATGTGCTCGTTAATTCCCGGTCTGTTCCTCGAAGCTCAATGAATATCACAATCCAGGCAAACTTAACAGTCTGGAAATACTAGCAAACGGATCTCACTAGCCAGTTTAACTATATGCCACCGCTGCCGCAATGCCCTCGAGGGAACTTTAGTTCTGCACGTGCGACAACCCCACTGGAACTCTGCAGGTGTAGAGCACACGATGGCATGAGTCCTCATGCACTGCAGTGTGCCTCCTGCGAATTAAAGTTATGGCGGCACCACGCATGCGCCAAACGCTTGGTGAGATGTATATTCAGTGGAAGATAACTAGTAGACTTGGAACGGTTTTTAAAAGTGACGTAT
Source organism: Ixodes scapularis (assembly GCF_016920785.2). NCBI lineage: Eukaryota > Metazoa > Arthropoda > Arachnida > Ixodida > Ixodidae > Ixodes > Ixodes scapularis. The sequence continues at coordinate 15,349,764 of NW_024609868.1, read as the reverse complement.
AGCGAAATCATTTAACACATTAAAGGCACGTTCACACTGGCGAGTAGCGACACGCGACCACCGACATTCACACTGCCGGCGATCGGCGAGTCACTTCTCAGTATAGCCGCAGTCGATTCAGTGCACCCCGCCACAGCTCGGGTTGGCATTACGCTACTTTTCCATTTTCGTTGTCTCACAGCTACACGTCTGTCATCATTACCATATGAAAAAGACTTGTTGTGTTGACCTGAGTCCTTCGGAACCATACAGAGAGAGAAGAACAATCACGACTTGGGCGTGCACTCACTCGAGCTGCCGCGTCTCGGTACATACCTAGCGAGAAGCGGCACAGATTTGCTGCCAGGCCGAGTTCTTTTTCCGGCGCTAGTTGAAATCGGGCTGCTGCGTTTATAAAGCGATGGGTATTATTTAAGAGCGGTGACCAGAGCCGCGTCGCAGAGACCTCTGTGGTTCTGTATCCCCGGCCACTACCGCGAACCGAGGTATTGAACAGACATGTCGGTTGCTTCTGGCACAAAAATTCGGCGTACCGGATGTAAACAAATGCGAGGCGCACTCATGTCACATCCGAGGTGCCGCTAATTGGTTCTGCTGCCGGGGAACCGCGACAAGTTGCAAAATTTCGTCTCGAAGTGACTGCTCCCGACCTGTCGCTTTCGCCAATTGCGACTGTCGCTTCTGTGACAAAGGGTGTTGCGCGGCAGCTGCGACTTGCCGATGTGAACGCGCCTTAAGGGTTCTCAACGAGTATATCATACATGAAACTTATTTGTTCATAAGATTAGCAATTCGTGACAACAGGCATGGTGTTACCCAAAGAGGCGTCTCCCTCTTCCACTTGGGACAGCATAGGGCAACACGTGTTCGGCCAGCTCATTGAGAGCCAAATCGTTGAAGATCAACTTGTCGAAGACTAACTTATCATAGGCTAATTCCCAGAAAGGGGAAACCTGTTGCACGACAGTTTGTCGAATTATCTGAGATAGATTTCTAGGTGAAGGTCTCTGGCCAAACAATCGCACAATGGAAGGCAGAAAAGCTTGAAGATACACTTCTTGGAACACTCATATCACACATTTGTTCCCTGCATCCTGAATCTCCAAGAACGTAAAACTAAAAATCACAGCACTAATGTGTTGTGATTTTTAGTTTTACGTTTTTCTCATTGTTGGGTTGCTAGCAGGTAGTGATGGGAGGTCATAATGTCACTTTTAAGGCCCGAATCGAGCATGAGCCCATATGCTTCCTGTCCAGAGCATATGAACTGTTAATGTGCAGAAGAACAGAACACTAACTGGTCGGTTGTGATACAAGCTAAATTCAATGTTAAAAAAAGTGGCAACCAGATTACCTCTTTAGCTAACTGGCCTTCGACGAGCTGCCCTATTACGAGTTTGCCTATTCGACAAGTTGGCCTTCGACGAGATATGTCCTAGACCCGAACACCCCGCACGAGTTATGCTCATATCATTTTATTTATTTCCCTCTCTTCTTCACCGCCTCTCCAACGAGATGCGGCTAAGGCTGAGGTTCTCGAAACCTCTAAGCTGTTGTGACGTTGCATGCTTTAGGGTCACAGTACAGTGCATGTTACCTCTACACGCATTAGAACCGGGGGGAGCCATGTTTTCTATGCTACACGCTTGAGTTGATCATTTGTACTTAAAAATCATCACAGTGTATTTAACACGAATGAATATTTCACACTTGGCATTCCCTATTAAACTTCAGGAAACATGAAAAGTTAAGTTCATTGAACGTGTAAGAAGACTGCAGGCATTTTTGCTTTGGGCATCAACAGTAGCTCAGTAGCTCAGTAGCCAACAAACACGCTAAATACCACATTTTTATTTTGCAGGTTTGCGACGCCGATTTGAGGATCACGAGCTTCGATGGGACATTTCCAGGGTCGGTGCACGACTCGTTTGTGTGGCGGGCATCCCTTCTGAGAGAGGAGTTTGTCGCCGGGAAGCTCATTAAAGCTGACGAGTGCCTGCTTGCTAAGTAGTTTGCAAATTGTCCCGTCTTGACTTTGGCCACAATTTTGTTGCATGTTTCATATCTTCCAGAGGTCATATAAAAATACACACAGTATTACCTAAAAACACCAGTTCCAGACAATTATATTTCATTAATCTTTTTTAATTACCTGCCACTGTAGTTTGACAATTTTTCTTGTGGCAGTATGCAGTCTGACAACCAAAATCTCTCTGGCCAAAAGCCACCAGGAAACCAGCAACGGCTCGTGAAAGTGAGGAGCAACTGGGGCTACTTAGCAATGCGTTCTTTAAAGTAAAAAAGGTGCAACGACACGGACAGAGTAAAAAACCCCAAACAGACAAAAGCGCTGACCTTCAACTAAACTGTATTAGTGCTGACGTCGAGTGCTAATGCTGCAGGTGCCACAACCAAATAAGCCGGGGAAAGAAAACAAAATATAGAGGTCACACGCTCCTGAGCTGACCTGAGCAGGGTACCTTGCTTATCTAAAAAGCACCACTCCTTATCCGAGAGAAATAGTGAGGAGCACTGACAGCTTGTAGCTCTAGTTGCTTGATCTCGTCCATAGTCTCCTGGGTTACCTGATCTCGGTGTCTACTACTAATGACTGCGCTTTTTTCATATAGAAGCTAGGTTGCTCGCAGTTGCAACAATGCACTCTGAGGTGTCCTGATGCTACCCTACAGACAATAGACTGATGCTCTGTCAATCGCTCATTTAAACATTGTCCAGTATGTCCTCTTTATCTTTGCGCAGGAAAGCGGGATAGAGTACACAACTCCCAATCGTGTAGCCACCAGTAGAAGCTGTATTTGCCCTGAAAACCATTTATGTAGCAGAAATGCATTCAGACTTTTGGCAGAATATTCATGACGGATCCTGTCACATTGTTGTGTGCAGGTGACAGCGGCTACCCATTGGAGCCGTGGCTGCTCACCCCGGTTGCAGGCAACCCAGCTGGAGCCGAGGCCACTTTCAACAGAAAGCATCGGTCCAACCGCTCAATTGTGGAGCGATGCATCGGCATGCTAAAAAACAGATTGAGATGCCTACAGAGGTATCTAGCCCTCCATTACGACCCTGAGAGGGCTTGCAACATAGCCACTGCATGTGTCATTTTGCACAATGTCTGCATTTATTGCACAATCCCAGAGCCTGTTCCCGAGCGCCTCGTGTCTGATGAGTCGTATCCCGAGGACTGTAAGGGGTCAGACAGCAGCTATAGTGAAGCCCAAGCCCGGACCCGGAGGGAGAGAGGGCAAGCGATGCGGCGGCGCAAAGTAAGGGAGGTGGCTGCCTCCGCTCGCCACGCACGTCCTGTTCACCGGGGTCGTCCTGCCCACCGGGGTCGTCCGTCTCGACGGGGTCGCCGTGCTCGCCCTGCACACGTGTAACATCCTATCCAGACTACTTATTTCTTTAACGCCTAAGGGATTTCCGTTGCAGTGGCGAGAGGAACCATTCCCTCTGAGCATCAATCATTTGAGAGGTTAGCGACTATCAGCACCACAGCTGAGCGCAGTGCTGTTGGGAATATTAAGGTCACTCAGCCAGATGTTGATAGCCGCTAACCTTCTAACTGGCTGGCAATCAGTGGAAGTGGTTTCTCTTGCCACTGGCATGATGTGTGCCACATGTAGTGCATGGTAACATGCACCTGCTGGTTTGTTGGCTTTGTCTATGGCTATGTTTATCATGTTAGTGCAATATACTTATCCTTTTGCTTGCTTCTTTGAGTCGTCCGTTGCAACCTGTCTGATGTGACACAACTTTGTGTGTACAACTTTTATATATATTTCATTGATTGCTGTGATAGACATGATCCTTCTATACTTGCCTTGGCTTCTCTTGGTGCTTTACCAATTTTCCCCTTTATGACATGCACTATAAACCACTTTATTTTCATGGGCTTGACACTTTTTAATATTTGGAAAGTATGAGGGTCGGGAATATTTCACAGGCACAAAATTTCATGATTGGGAGTGGTGTGCTATGCAACTATTACCATACAGTAATATATTTGTGGGGGTCTATATTTCAATTGCAAATATTAAGTTGTCTACTGTATACTTGAGCGTGAATTTCAGATTACTCAGAATCAAATAACAAGGCTTTTTGCATGCAGAAAGCATTGCTTCTTTTATCGACAACAAAATCTTCTACGTCTCACTACACTTGTGCAGCGTACGAATTACGATCCACTCAATTTATTTTTCTTTTCTTGGGATGTCAAGTATAATTATTGTTTTCTTGAGCAATATTAAAACACCCCACTAAAAAGTTGCTGCTTCCTACAGGTTCTTGCTGCACCAGCCTGTCAGGTTTTCCTGTCACTGTACTGTAACTTACATGTCAAATTATCATCTCGCTGTACAGTAACCATGACATGATTGGAAGCCTTGTGTAGCAGTTCGCTGTTCTTTGATATAGATTTTTTTTTTCCTTTTACCGATTTTCGAAACTTGTTATAACAGTGTTTATATAGATTAGGGGCATTTCAGTCCGATTTTTTGTTTTCTTCTTAGAATTGTAACATTTGTGTGTTGTGGTGCACTGTTGGCAAGGGTAAATGTGGTCATCTTTAGAGCAAAATAAAATAAATGACAAAGGAAATTATGTCTTGAGTTTTCTTTATTGTGGTGGTTGCAAGTTCCACACGCCCATGAAGTGTAGTATTAACGTTGTCAATGATGACGACTGCTGTGTGCTGGCGGCTGCTAGTCCCTCCACAGCCTGCAGGCAAAGGAGAAAGGGGATATACTCACATAAAACGAATTCTACTGAAAATCTTTTAATAAGGACATGTTTAATAATAGTATTTGAACAGCATGTTCTTAGCGTATCGTGCAACGGAACGGACGGTTTGAATGCAGATGTCCGTGCTCTCATTAGTAAGTATGCCTCTCGGGCAGGGCCGGCCCTAGGAGTGCGCGACCACCTAGGGTGCCGTCAATATGGGGACGATGCTGCACCCTCTTGACAATCTTTTAGCTTTTTATTTATTTATTTAAACAGAACACCCTTTGTTTTCGGAATGTGGTTCTCATCTGAAAAAACACTTTTGTTGGCCCACTACTCGCATGTTTACTAACAGCGTGACATTATACCTACAAAACGGGAGAAGGGGGGAGGGGCACCATGGCTGGAGTTTGCCCAGGGTGCTTGATGGTGTAAAACAGAATACTTACACTCGTCAGCCCACGTATCGCTTCTTGTGTGCCCCTGCGCAGCTCGATTATCTGTAGCTGCTGGGTGGCCACCAGGTCCCGCTGGGCAGCCATCTGCTCCCTCTGCGTGGCCAGAAGGCCCTGTTGGGTGGCCAACAGGTCCCGCTGGGCAGCCAGCTGCTTCCTCTGTGTGGCCAGAAGGCCCTGTTGGGTGGCCAACAGGTCCCGATGGGCAGCCAGCTGCTTCCTCTGTGTGGCCAGAAGGCCCTGTTGGGTGGCCAACAGGTCCCGCTGGGCAGCCATCTGCTCCCTCTGCGTGGCCAGAAGGCCCTGTTGGGTGGCCAACAGGTCCCGCTGGGCAGCCATCTGCTCCCTCTGCGTGGCCAGAAGGCCCTGTTGAGTGGCCAACAGGTCCCACTGGGCAGCCATCTGCTCCCTCTGCGTGGCCAGAAGGCCCTGTTGGGTGGCCAACAGGTCCTTCTGGCCCTCCTCCTCTTTGAGCCTCTGAAACCGACATCAACCTCTGTGCCAAGGGAAAGACTTGTGAAGCGATTGTCATTATCTTCCGCTCTCCTCTCTTCATCACGGGCCATCTTTATTGAATGGAAATGTCCTGACGTCATTTGTACAAAATGAACAGCGGTAATTTCCGCAATCCTAGCACAATATCAGGTTTGCGACATGTCGTGGATAGGGCTGTAGCTCTAAATCTTGGGCAGCGCCTCTGGCGAAAAAATAATAATACTTCTCGGTCGCATTCCCAGTTGCGCGTCATTGTGCTCTTTTACGTTACTCGCGGACGCTAATCTAGCAGCATTTAGTTAATGCATAAATTTTTTTTAAACAAAAAAAAAATCACTTTTATTGTTTCGGTAGGACAGCGCGAGCTGCATTTCTTTTTTGTTTATCTCAACTTTCTTTAGTTCTTTCAGACACTCTCTTACCGCGCGTGAACAGCTGCCGATGCACACTTGTGAACGACCGCGGCTTGTGCATGATCAGACGGGGCAGTGGCGCTTTAAGCTCGATGCAAGTAAAGTCCTTCTATCCTGGGAAAAGTAGAGTCATTCATTGTTGTGTAAATGCTCGAGACACGTGTCGCGCGCCACTTGTGGGAAGAGCATGGCGTCTGAAATCTAGTATTCTAGTACACTGTACCAGTGCTGCGCTGTGCTGCCATGATGTTCCCAAGGGCTGCACGTTGCACGTGGCTCGTGCATCGACGCACCTTGCGCTACTTTTGAAACATGAAGGAGCTTTAGGTGCAAGCATTACATCGGCGCGTCTTACTGGCGTGCTCGTGCCCCTTACCGAGAGAAACAGGCATAAATCACGTGCTCATTCTTAAAATGTCCGAAGCACTGCACGATGGCGGAGCAAGTGACTCCACAGAATGTGAGGTTCGAATGCTACATAAGCTAGAAGTTAAGTGTGATTAGATGAGTCTTTAGGGTTCCAGCATTAGCGGTGTCCTTTGTGTCTGCCATTGTGCAGGGATTCCACAGCTTTCAACAGAGGGCATACTTTCGAAGGGGGTCTATAGACATTTTCTGTACCCTGTCGTTCTCAATCACGTGGGTTCCGTATCTGGTATGCGGGACGAAAAAATAATAAAACGTATCAACCTAGAATACGCGAGAAAATATAGGCGAGGCAAAACAAGAATATGTGACAATCACACATTTTTCGCAAACACCTTCCAGCGGCGTGGACAGATAAAAACGATGTTTTACCGCGCACCAGAAGTGACGACCTTCAAGATGGCTGCGCCCTTGTGGAAAAGGTGTATACAGTCGAGTGTATGAACGGTTTTTTTTTTTTTTTTTTTTTTGTGATGGCATAAACTATGCGAATACTGCTGGACTCGAGTTGTCAGCTTCATTCTCTGGGAACCATCTACAGAGGTCGGTGTCCGAACAGCGTTGAGTCATTACTTTTCTGAAATTCCATAAAACCTTCAAACCTGCTAAAACGATTCATGGGATGCCGACAAGTGATGCAGATTGGAATGCCCCAGCCACGATAATGTTTCTCGTTGTTTTGTTTTGCCATTCCGTTTTGTCACTAAGTCAAGCACCCTTCAAAGACGTTCTGGGGATGCGCTTAATTCGGAGTCCATTTTTAGGTCTGAGAACCATTTCGGCGAATAAAAGGACGTGATCTCTGTGATCGAGGGACTGAAGCTTGTATCGGCGCAGGATGTTGGCAACAACGATTTTCACCACCGACAGCGCAAACTTCTGACCTGAGAATAAAACACGAGAATATATTTAGAAGTGTCTGCTCATGATGCGGAACAGAGTAACGGCCTTACCAATGCAGTTTCGTGGACTTGCCGAGAAAGGGATGTAGGCGAAAGGATGCCTTCCCTTTGAATTCTCGGGAAGAAACCTTTCAGGGCGAAACTCTTCGTGTTTTGGAAATACTTTTGGATCTCGATGCAAAAAGTAGTTCGCAATTTTAATTACTGTTCCCTGGGGAAGAATCGTGCCGCCTTTTGAAAAATAAAAGTGTTTTTGTGATTAGCGCACAGGCTACATTTACTATAAAATGCAATACTATCTTAGAGAACCTGTTGAAATCAAACATCTATAAGATTGACGACTTCTTAACACCCATTTGCATATATGCTGTACTTTTAAATTTTAATGTAAACATTTCGGCAGGACTGCCTGGTTGAGGAAAAACTTAAAAAATTGAATAAAATCACGAACCATATTATACAAAGAGGTCCCGACGTTTCAATGCTGCCGCGTACGCTGGTAAAAAAAAAAAAAAAAAAAAAAAAAAAAGGTGTTCAGGTGCCCCACAAACCAGTATCAACACTTGGGCGCATGATGCCGCGATCGAGAGATCGTCTCTCTAAAGAAAAAGCGCAAGGCGTTGTGCATTCAATTCCATGCGCAGAGTGCTCTGCCATCTACATCGGCGAAACAAGGAACCTCTCGGAAAGAATTCAACAACACAAAAACGATGTGCGCAAACTCGACTGCGAGCGCAACGCTGTTGCGGAGCACTGTGACGAGTCATAAATGTTGAAACGAAGTTCCGCCAGTGGATAGAGCCATGGCTTATTCAAAGAACACCAGGAAATGCCAATATGTCCGCTGGCACATTACCATCATCCTTAATCAATGAACTTATTCGCCCGACAAAGAAGTTAAACAAGAGACCACCACCGTAGAAGAAAACAAAGCTGCTGTCCCATACCTGTAAATAGTCGCTCCTGGAGAAAAACCCGAGCCGGTTTTGAAACGTCGTGACCTCCTCAGTGAATTTGGCTGGGGATTTTATTAAATGTTTTTTACCTTTCATCTTTACAGGCACAGGCAATTTAATTTTTGTATATTTTATATATATAATTCGGAGTGGACCCTAGGAATCTTTTAGGCTTAGCTCGTGCGCCGAACTTGCCTCCTAATGCGCTAACTATTAAGCTAAAAGTTTCCGTTGATAGACTTATTTTGCACCGCTTCCGAGAAAAAACCTCTAAACGTTGAACTTTTTATGATACATTATGCGCATTTCTCACCGCTTCCGCACTCATGACTATTGATTTACTCGTTTATGCTTTTTAAATTAGAGAATATCTTCCTGGGGTCCATTTTTGGAGAATCAGGGAGCAAATAAAGACTTAACTGTCATACCCTTTTAAATATAAATGCCTAACCAAGCTTTTAACAGCTGTATCTCCGTTATCAACAAACTCCTGCACTACGTGTCTATACGACGGGACGTTAAACTCACCGAGTTCAAGAGGTTCTTCACAAAGTCTTGAGTAGAACGGCACGCTAGAGTAAATCCGTTGTGACTCCTAATGATAAAAAGAAGAAACATACACGTACACTTTATGGCATTTATACCGGTTAGCTCGCTGCAGTAGCTCGGTCAACCTGAACGATATGTCACCTTTAGCGCGCATTCCATATAGCGCATCTCTTTCATGTCTTCGTGACTGACGTGCCGCTCTGTGTCGTCCCCGAAGATGGAGTCCAGTTCGTCGTGTATTTTCTGCTGCTCCACAGGACTGAGGCCTATCAGAAATAGCGCCCAGCTTATGGCCATGGCGGTGGTGTCGTGACCCTGAAACCAGATGTTAGGAAACACAAATTTTCTCGATCATGTTTAAACGTGATGATCTCTCGAATTACTGAAAAAAAACCAAAAAAAACAAGATTGGGGTCGTTGGAGAGGAAAAGTTTCAGCGGTTCTGCCGAATTCTTTAAAACAATTTATTGAAACTCAAACAAAACTTACTTGAGCAAACCTCCCATAAATAACGGTACCATCTGCGTCCAAATAAAAAAAAAATGAAAGACGTTTACAATTCCCTGTAATGCCGAATCAAAGCGCAGCTCATGAGGAGAAGAAGGGGAGGGTACGGAGAGGAGAGTGTCCCCCTCCGCCTCCTTCGTACCCTCTCGTAACCTCATCCTCCCCTCCTACTCCTCCCATTATCCTCCTCCCCTTCCTCTCTCCTCCCCCTGGTCAGGTCACTCGTAACCCTCGTGACCTTCACTGTGACGGTCGTGACCGATCGTCGTGACCTTAGTGACGTCACTCGTGACGTCATGTGTGACGTCATTAGGGGAAACGTCCCATAATGCAACGAGCGGTTAAGCCGACGGCGACGCCGCTCAAGCCGGAAACGGAAGCCTAAGAGCTGCGCTCTTAAATACAATCCGCGTACAAAAAAAAAAAAATGAAAAAAGGAAGAAGAAAACACAAACAAAAATAAATTTGCGGCCGCCATTGAAGTCGCTTAGTAGGCTTTGATTTTTACGCACATGACTACTAAAGCTTCATTCACATGGTGTGATTTTACGCGCGATTTCGCATTAACGGTGTTACTCTTGCGGCTAAAAAAGAAAAAAAGAAGCATGATGGATGCTGCATTTCCACGTCGCAGTTGCAAATCGCAAACAAAATCGCATCACTTGAATCGGGCTTTTGAGTCAGACTATTTGAAGATGCTCAAGTGATTTATGTTTGTTGTTGTTGGATGTTGTTATCGAGGTTCAGACGCAGGACATGGGCAAGTGTGGCTAGTTGAGTTTCGCATGAAAATCCTTTTCTGAATCCATGTTGCGATGGATTAAAAAAAAATTATTAGTTTCAAGAAAACGCGCAACATGACAGTAAATAATGTGTTCCATAATTTTGGATGATACACAAGTTAGTGAAATGAAATGGTAGTTAAGTGGTGAGCACCGGTCCTATTTCTTAAAGACAGGAATGACCCTCCTCATTTTCCAATCCTGTGAAACAAGGCCCACAGTGAGGGACTGAGCAAATATCATTGAGAGCAAAGCACTGCAGATATTTTTAGTGTTTCTTAGAACCTTGGAATTAATGTCGTCAATACCTGTCGAGGAGGAAAGTTTTATGGAGTCGATTATGTTAACAATACCAGGGAAAGTAAAAGTAATCGGATCCATCATCGGATACTGAGTGCTGATGGTGGGGGATAGTGTGTCAAGATTTTCATTAGTAAATATGGAACAGAATGCTTCTTTAAGAATGGTGGCGCACTGGCTGTTATCGACACAAGCACTTGACTCATCCATTATGGCTTCTGGGGATTGAGCGCTTGCCAAAATTTTCTGGGGGTTTCGTTGAGCATTGATGGGAGTTGTATACAAAAATAAAGGTTCGCTTGATTTCCCTGATAACATGTATATAGTCATTCTATATCTGATAGTATGTGCCCCATAATCGCGCTAATCCAGACAACCGAGCCCTTCTAAACGCACGTTTCTTCTTATTATTTAGGCTCTTTAGCTTGGCATTGCCCCATGGTGAAGATGAATTACTTTTTATATTTATCGATTAGAAGATATAGCGATATATTTCGTACCTCCTTTCCTTCTAAAGGAGGTATGAAAGGAGGTACGCAAAGCTTGCGGCCAAACCGCAAGCTTTGGCTTGCGGTTTGGCCGTTTCGCGGTATGGTAGCGCGAAGTGGCTCCCGTTCTGAACTGTGGTTTACCCGATGTTTGCTGTCGTTTGTGGCGAATGAAGTGTCATGCCGAATTAGTGTTTAATCACACAGCAAATGCAATGCGAGCCGCACTAGCTGCCCGCTTCATACAGCCTATCCAAAATGCTTTAGTGGCGCCCTCTCGAGCCGTCGACACGGAGTGCGGCAGCCGTGAGCGCTCGCGGAGCTTACTACCCCTCCTCTAGTTTACGGCCACTGAAGCGAGCAAGGACGCCATGAAGGAGGTTATTTTTTGCTTGTTTTTGTAATATTAATTTGCATACAAATTTTAAAATAAAGCGAAATTCGATAAAATAAAAGTTTTATTAACTTACTACGTTCAGGGCGCTAAGGATCGGTGCAAATTAAAAACTAGCAAAAAAAAAAAAAAAGTCCTTGTAGGGCCCCTTTAATATGCCGTGCACCGAAATCCGTTCTGTACCGCTTTTACGTCGATGTCATTCCTTTCTTGAATAGTTCACTCAAAGTGCTTCGAAATATCTTGTGGGTTCCAGCAGCACAAGACTCCTCGTCTCCTCCACATGCCACATCATTTAAGGTTTTGTTGCAAATGTCAACTTTGCCCTCTTGACATTCGCAACCATGATGAAATCAATGTAATGTCAAATATCCACGATTCTACACATTCCACGTCATATGCATGTGCCTACGGTGTGTTCTGCAGCCACAAACGCCTGTCATGCCACCACTACGCACAGTCGTTCAGCTCGACACTAAAGAATTCGATAGTGATGTCTTCTTAATATGACACTTCCGTTCCCCCAAAGGAGTGGCCACAATGTAAGTTGTTAATAATAACAAAACAAAATGCAGGAATTTACTCAGTAAAATGGTGTCTATGTAGCGAAGTATCCATATTAACAAAGTCCACATTAACGAGGCATGACTGTATTTATTATGCGGAAGTCTCACTAGAGGGACAACGACAAGCCTCAGGACTGGATAGTAGACGCCAAAAAACACGGACAAAACGGAGAAAGATATGGACAGGACACGGGCTTAACCTTCAACTGAAGAGTTTATTTTGGAAAAACAATATACAGATACAAACTGACACGTGCTGGCAGAACACTAAGATAAGATCTAAACACACTTTCTCAGAAACCAGTGTAACTGGCTCTGCAGATAGCGAAATTCTTTGTTAGACAATGGCAATGAGGGTGCGCTGACACAAGAGTTGTTATCATGGGGCTTTATCGGTGTTGGTCGCATACCCTGTTTCATGATAACGCCAAATGCGAGGCGCGAGGCCCGGAGGAACCGGCTGTCGTCTGCTATAGCCAGGAGTCGTCTGCTCCGAAACAAACAAACTTGGGATGAACGTTCACCACAGCAACATACCCGTGCGCTGAATAGCGAGCACTTCGGGGAAAGTTCATGAGACAACCATACGCTCAATTTAGCCGCGAATCTGTGACCGATGCTAATGCAGGCAACAGTATACCACGTCTTGAGCGGAAACGGCCGATTACACGGCTGCACGTCGTAGGACCGGGTGCGCTGCTGCGGAGCTGGTCTTGAGACGTCGGAAGAGGCTTAAAAACCGGTCTTGTCTCTCTCGGTCGTACTCGGTTGCATATATGTGAACGGGCCTTAAAACGTCGCAAGAGGCTTAAAAACCGGTCTGGTCTCTCTCGGTCCTACTCGGTCGAATATATGTGAACGGCGCTTGAGTCGGAGTCCATGAAATTATTGCGCTGTGTTTGTTGGGCACGTTTCAACGAAGAGCTGCTCATCGGCGACCACGAAACTTCCGTTGAATGTGAGCGACAGCCTTCATCCTCGACATTCTGTTGTAGATTGTTCTGTGCTGCCCTAATCGGATTATGCATCTATCACGGATTAAATGAGATCGCTGTTTTATTTGTAAGCACTCGGCAAGCATGCTTCTGATAGTAGTCCTGCTTCCGTCTCAATAGACTATTTTACTGTTTACGAACATGAACTGTCGCTTACGTCCCAAGCAACTCCCGGTCGTTCCGTCTTTGCAAGCCTGCCAGTTTTGTCCACGTCACCAGTGCTAGAAAGCATAAATGTCGCAAGAAAAGTAAAGTTGGAGATCTAACTATAGGGCCTTCGGTTGTACAATTTAAAGGGGTTATGAAACAATATCCGGTTGGAATGTTCATGACCTTAAACGCACGGACCGCCACTGGTTCAGAAGCGTCTTGGTGGTGGTGAAATTGCGAGGATTAAAGGGAACTATTTCTTTCAGTCTTGACTTCGCCAAGTTTGATGACGTGCGCGTGAACGTAGCTTTGCCCTTTGGCAAGCTTGTAATTGCACGCACTTGCCCGCATAAGCAGAGACATGGCTGCGGCCAGATGACCTGCTTGCAATCGTCTATAGAGAATTTAGTAGAACCTGGTAGAACCATGACCGAAAAATAAAAAGTTAACCATGCATGTTTCGACTAATTTGCAGTCATTTTTTCGTGCACTCTTCTGGGTTATTACACCCTACTTTATGGGTGTTGGTCATCGCACCTTTTTTTATTTCCCTTTCTGGCGCTGGTACACCCAATTCAGAGGGCGCACTGCGCAGTTATAACACCATAATAAAATGGTATAAAGTGGAATCACACCCTAATTTGAGGGTGTTCGGAATAACGCAGTCCTTTAGGGGTGCTAGGAAAGACACCCTTTTCTTAGGGCGTTTTGCTACACCAACAAGGGTGTTAGTTATAGGACAAGCCATTTACACCCTCAACGGTGTAATGATGTTTAGTGTGTTAGGCCGTCATTTTGTTCCTCGTCTTGACCACACACTTCTGGATATACAGTAAAATCTCGATTACGGAATCTCGCAGGATCGCGGAAAATATTCGAATAATCCGAAATTCGTATGAACGAAAAACAAGTCACATAAGTACATGAAAGCAAAGCGGGGGCTACATGCCCTTTATTGGTCACGCTCCCGGACAAAGAATTCAGTAATGTTCTTTTGAGTCTTCTTTTTTTCAATATCACCCAGGAGACAGTTTTGGAACGTGTAAAAACGTTCCAAAACTCCTTCACCAAATCCTCGCGTTTTCTTTTAGGGTCCTCGTCCACTTTTCTCAAAACTTCCAGCTTCTCTTTGAAGGAGAGCGATTTTCTCTTGCGAGACATGTTAAATCAAGTCGCAACTCACGCTATACTGACGAGGCAGGATGAGGGATATCCTCCCGAAAGTTTGTTGATGAAAATCGCTCGGATTTCTACAGACGTGCGCATGCGCGTGCAAACAAAGGATGCTTGCTCGTTGACGTTCACGTCATCAACGCCGATTCCGAATGTCGTTTCTCGTGTTCGCTCGAGTGACTAAGAGTCGCTAAAACCCGTTTATTACGTGACAATAAAAATAAAGCAGCAACCCTGGAGTAGGTGAATGCGAGTTACTCCAGTAATCCGAATTTGAATCACGTGACAACACAGATAGTGCAGCAACGGTGGACGTGGGCATGTTTTCGAGTTTTGGAACGCAGCCGCAGTTATTATGATTGCGGCGCGTATGTAGAAAAAACGGCAAGAAAAATAACGCAAAAAACGGTGGATACGGTTCTCAGAGCCGAGTGATACCGCCCTAAAAGATTTGTAAACGTTGTCGACCATTGTTCTATGATCCACCGCGGTCCGATGAAGATTCAGACTATACCGAAACGTAACACATCAGTCTTGATGAAAATAATCCCTGGAGAAGGGGAACAAGAGGGACAAAGGACAAACATAAATCTCCAAACACAGCTAGGTGACTGGTGAGCGACCGAAAAAATCCGCCTGGTCCGGGTGTCGAACCCGGGATCTCTCCATTACAGGTAGAGCGCTCTGCCAACTGAGCTAACTAAGGGTTAGACGTCAGTAGAGCAAACGGGTTTTATCAGTTGCCACCAGTCTAACACCAACAAGGGTGGAGCTTGCAAGTTAAGGTTGTAATTATAATGCAATTAAATGCAAAGGTGCAAGCGAGCTGGACAAGAATGATGAAAATAATCAACTGATAAAACCCGTTTGCTCTACTGACGTCTAACCCTTGGTTAGCTCAGTTGGTAGAGCGCTCCACCTGTAATGGAGAGATCCCGGGTTCGATACCCGGACCAGGCGGATTTTTTCGGTCGCTCACCAGTCACCTAGCTGTGTTTGGAGATTTATGTTTGTCCTTTGTCCCTCTTGTTCCCCTTCTCCAGGGATTATTTTCATCATTCTTGTCCAGCTCGCTTGCACCTTTGCATTTAATGGCATTATAATTACATCAGTCTTAAGGGACTTCGGCCGGGAATTTTGAAAAGTTCGTATCATTCCGAAATTCGGATGAACCGTGATCGTATCATCGAGATTCTACTGTAGTTTTATGTTTAATTCTCAGGTCAGAAGTTTGTGATGTCAGAGGAGAGACTCGTCATGCATTGCCAACGTTCTGCGGCGATACAAGCTCCAATCCCTCGACCATAGAGTCTTCTTGGCCGCCGAAATGGTTCCCAGGCCTAAAAGTTGCCTCCGAATTAAGTTCATTCCCGCGACGTCTTTGGAGAGTACTTGAATGGACGCCGTGAAGGACAACATACGCACAAAAAAGTATGACCGTGGCTAAGGCTTTTTAGCTGTATCATTTGTCGATGTTCCGTGAACTGTATATGGCAGGTTTTGCAAATCAATGGAATTGCAGCGAAGTAAAACTTTATAGCTCTTTCTGACATGGAGCATCGCGAAACCTTGTACGGGAGTGAGACAAACTTCGCGAAACTAAAAATATACAAATAGCTCATTCAGTCAAAAAATAAAAACCAAAGTAAGCCAAATTTCAGTATCAGATACGGCTTGTTCATATAGTATCGTGTTTGGACACCCCTTTAGCCGGCACGGGAAATAGCATCGACCTTGCTGACGCAGCCTTGACTTCGCGCTATATTAGTGATACAGTGCCGATACAGCGCCGCATGGTGCTACGTTCCGTTCAAGTCATCGCTGCATCAACGCTGTCCCGAGTGCTGAGTGCCCTTTCCAATATAATACCATGCTGTCATGATTGATCAACAGTTGCAACAAATCATGCCTCCTTCCAGTTTCGCTCGTTGCTTGAGTCGATCGCGTTTCCAAGAAGATATATGACGTGCGAGAAGCCACGTGAGGCCAGAACGATCGTTTCACGTGGCCCAGTGCCAGGAAGGACGAAGTGTTTCCTTGATAAGCTCGTTCCGTTCGGCGTCTTCGTCGATTCCCGTCTCTGCCTCGTTGCAGGTTTTCGGGGCACTCCGAGCGGCTAAGTCGAGATTTAATCGCTGTTGTATATTGCTAAATCGCAGTTTTTGCCTGTGCCTTTTGTGCGAGAATCGACCGAATGAGACAAAACCAAAGAAAGTCGACAAGCATCCTTCGCATAGGAAACAGCTGAAGCGAAACGCGAGTGTTTAATTATTCGCCTCCTTAGCCATGGAGGCATGCTGCATGCTCGGTTTATAAGCATAAACCCTTCTTAAATTCATGAACAAATCTTGAAACACCCTCAGCAAAAAAGAAAAAACGTTGGGAGCAATTTATTATTACTTCGTAGCAATAGAGTGGGATGCATTAGCCGATAACAATGCCAAATAACGAATGATGAAACAAGGAGCGTGACCATAAGAAGCCGCATCCTTCCTTTTTGTAAGATGTCATTATATAACATGGATTTTTAGAATCACTTACGCAATTTTTGCCCACGCTAGCGCTTACTTTAGCGCTTGCTGCGCCAGAGATTTAGAATACAGTTTCTCCGCAGCGGCGCAAAATCCTGAGCGCGCGCTTGCAACAACGCCCCCAAGGTACAGTAGCAACTCGTTTTTCTAACACCAAATCCTGTACTTAAAAAAAAAAAGTTTTCTTTTAGAGTTATTACAATAAACGCAAGAGGTTCAGGTGGCGCTAGTGTGCTATTTAATTTTGAAGCAGACAGCAAAAAGTTTAAAAATAACTTAGGTAATACATTCCTATGGGGAAACGCAAATGCGTTTTCTCTTCGCGCTCGATCATAAGAGCAAATTTTGCTTAGTCTTGTGACAAAATAAAAAGTTTCGAACTTTTAACAATCGGATGTGCAAAAATATGTGTTAGATTGTTTTTCTTTAGAATTCATGGCGTTGAACACTGCGCTAAAATAGCCCAATGCACATGCATACTACGTGTTGACGTTGCGGACTGCTGTTATAGGGCACGTATTTACGCATATAGTCAATGCTATGAAGCACACAGAGTAAATCATCTTGAAAAAACATCGAAAGGATGCTAATATATGCCAAATCAAACAATCAAAACAGACAACAAGAACAAAGCATGGAGTCATGGAACGAAGAACACGGACTGGATTAGTAACAAACTGCGCATTAGTAACAAACTGCGTTTCCGTCACCTGAATGCTACTGCAGCTTGAATAAACCCTACACAATTTTGAATTGTTCTTTTAGTGCGCAGCTCTTAGGCGCCCGTTTGCGGGTTGAGCGGTGTCGGCGTAACCGCGCGTTGCCTTATGGGTAGGGTTCGGCGTTTTCGGTTTAAACCGATAAAAACCGATAGAAGTACGCCAAATCCATTTTCGGAAATTCGGTTTTAACCGAAAAAGGTCAGTTTTTAGGCTCGGCATTTTCGATTGAAACCGATAAAAATACGTCGCATTCAATTTCTAAAATTCCGTTTTAACCGGAAAAGCTCACTTTGACCTTGTAGTCGTACCGCAGAGCTGTGGCGAAAAAATGGAACGACAGTGTCTATCGAAATGTGCCCGAATTGATGGGATACACGGATGCCATCACGACGTTTTGGTTTGAATGTGCCACATCATCGATCCGAACGTGAAGTCTGAAATGCCCCCTGACTCCCCATATACAAGCGTGTTTTTTAACTCGTTGTAAAGAAGACTGACTTGATTCAAGCTCTGCATGTTATATTGTGCTTCAAGTACGTCGCACCGTGTATCTTTTGGTGGTCACATTGGTTGATGGGCCAATTTTGGCTCAGGCAGCTCTTCATATCCTCAGCCTGCCAGTGTACAGTGTTAGCGTTGTGAGGACATTCTCGAAGGTCAGGGTTATATTAACAGGGAAGAAAGAGTGCGGATCAACGAGGAGAACCTGGGAATGTACATGCGTGTGTACTATAATAAGGTCACGTAATCATGACGTACAGACGGTAAAGTTCCATTTTTTTGGGGAAATAGGCTTTATATCTGACTTGTCTGTACTTCTGTTTTCTTTTTTCTTCTACAGTTGCACACATTTGCCAAATAAAGTGTCCATTTCTTTTTCAATGTATCTGTGCCTTTATTCTTTGAATGATCAAAAATATCAGAGCTACAAGAATCATCTGATCCGGTGACCGTTGGTGTTTATTGTATATACACTGGAAAACGCCGATAAAATTTTGTGGGCATAAATATACGCCGAAAACAACCGAAAATTGAATTTTAAAATAAACACCGAAAAAAGTACGCCGAATTTTGAAAAAAATAGAAACCGAAAACGCGGAACCCTACTTATGGGACGTGTGACGTCACAGGTGACGTCACAACGGTTACCTTCGTGAGGGTAACCCTCATGGGGGTTACTTTTACGAGGGTAACCCTCATGGGGGTAACCCTCACGAGGGTTCTCCTCACAAGGGCAACCCTCAGGGGGTTACCCTCGTGAGGATAACCCTCACCCCTGTAAGGGTAACATACCCCCGTGAGGGTAACCCTCATGTGGGTAGCCCTCACGAGGATTACCCTCACCCCCGTGAGGGTAACATACCCCTATGAGGGCTACCCTACCGAGGGTTATGCTACCCTCTGGGGGTTACCCTCACCGGGTTACGTTACCCTCAAGGGGGTATCCCTCACGAGGGTAACCCTCAAGGGGGTTACCCTCGTGGGGGTAACCCCCGTGAGGGTCACAAGGGTAACGTCAAAACGCCACCGTCGTGACGCCATTATGGAAAACACGTGACGTGTGACGTCACACGTGACGTCCACGCGTCTAACATTGCCAATATTCCCGGTAAATTTAGCGGGGAAGGAGGCGCATATATCCTTCCCTCCGTACCCTCCCCTCCTCCTTCCCAAGAGCTGCGTTCCAGTTCGTCGTTACAGAGAAATGTAAACGTCTTTCATGTTTTTTCGCTTGAATTGATAGCTTGTATTGACATATCACGCTGAACAACATAGACCAGGGCCTCAATTTTCGCTAATTTGAACATCGCGCAGTAATACAAAAAAACATTAACTAAATAAATTACATTTTTATAATCTGAATAAAGCTACATAGTACCCCTTACGAGTAAAGAAACTACGCTGATTTCTATTATTCCCTGGCGAAGAGAAAATTATCAGGTATGTTTTCCTATAGGAATGCACACGAAGACTTGAAGACCTGTTGTCTGCTTCAATTTGCAACCGGAAGTCCCGTAGACACTAGCGCAAGCTGAGCCTCTAGCGTTTATGGTAATAACTCTATGGCTTTTCTGGTTTAATTTTTCCGGTCGTGTCCGCTTGCGTCGCTTCGGCGGGAGATGTCTCGTGTACTGACCGTCGCACACCGTACCTTGGCCAAGAAACGTTCGCGCATCGGAAGGAGCAAGTTGCCCGCGATCGTTGCCCACCTTGGGACTTTGTCGGGTCTTCCAAACCGTTTGTGGCGTGCATCCCCCGGAGGACTGCAATGTCGTCTTGTACTGGAAATCGTAGTCGCGAGGATGCCGTCGACGTCGCTCCACTGGAAATGGAGAGGTCCCATGGTTCGATACTAGGACCTCGCGGATTTTTTGTCCTTTGTTTCCCTTGTTCCCCTTTCTCCAGAGCTTATTTTCCTCATTCTTGTCCAGCTCGCTTGCACCTCAAGTTGCATTTAATTGCATCATCATCAAAACGCTGTTAGCGTTCGGCGCATCCGCGGTGGCGACGACGCTTTTCGTACGAAAAGCCTTTGCGTACGTTATTCTAACACCGCAAAATATCAGATCGCGGAAGCAGATGTGCGTGAACGGTTCAGTCAACACCACCTAGACAGAAGACCTCCACACGCGCCATCCCAGTCAGATCGATCGAGGCGTGAGATGGGACACGAGTGCTGTGTCAGTGTTTGGCTGGGCCTCCTGTCCAATCAGCACGTCGAAGACCTTTCAGAGAGGGAGAGGAAGCCATGCGGAGGCCTTCTGTCGAGGTGGCGGTGGTTCAGCCGGGTGCCTTTATGAAAGTATCCCCCTTGCTCTTGTTGTGTGTTGTATCTTTTACCGTGCGTGCGCTTTGTCTTTGAGTGTCTGTGTGCGCATTTGTGAGTGCCTATGTGATAAAAAAAGAGGGATATGTCGTGATATTTAAGCATACGCCTTGTTGCGCATAAACATACACAGCGGGATACACTCAAAACAAAAAAAGCGATCGTCGTTTTTTTTTTCTTTTTTTTTCTGGAATCTAAATGTAGACATAAAAGATACCAGTGCGGTGGAAAGTGATTATTTCTGGCACTATAACCTATGAGGTAAAGTTTGGTGCGTGCCAATAAGTACCAAGTAAAAGTTAAAAAAAAAAAAACACGACGATGTCGTATTTGCGCTAACAGTGCCGCGCAGTGCACACTGCGCGACCAAATTAACGCACTCACCCCCCTTTACTTCTATGTCCCTGTCAGGGATGGGCAGTATTTCAAATACAAGTATTTAAAATACGTATTTCAAATACTTTGTGTATTTTGCGTTTGTATTTAATTACAAATTGGGTAATGTATTTGACGTGTGTATTTAAATACTAAAACCTGGGTATTTCAAATACAATTTTATTTAAATACAGTTTTGTGGGCGAAAATACATCCCTCAAATTTATTGTCACTCTCCAGAGCAGGAAGAAAGCTACGTTCTGCACCAAATGCAGTGTCTCTCAATCAAGCACAAGCGTTTAGTAACTTTGTGATTACGGTGCTAGACCAGGGCAAGAATAGCGACGAAATCGACGTTCACAGGCAGAATGGCTAAATAAGTGCCTGTGACAACCTGTGATGCTTTCCAGCCTGATTTCCATCCATATTTTTGCCTGGAACATTCTCAATGCGCGGGTCGTCCAGATTTTCGTAACTGGAGCGAGTTGCAACAATAAAATATTCTCTAGCTAGTGCTGCGCGTCTTGGTCGTCTCGGTTCTTTGTTGGTCTATACCAAAATGTAATCGACAAAAAAAGCTGCTTGAAGCTCTGTACTTTTTTCACCTATTTCGTCCAAGCTGATTACATTTTTTTTTTGTGATTATATTTCTATTTCGTTACTAGGGCCTCGCACACTAACTCCCGAGTGTGCGATGCAAAATTAAAATGAGATACCCAAAAACCCGTTGCAGGTGCCCTGAAGTCGCTGGCGCAAAATTTGAGGAATGTATTTGGAAAAGTATTTGGAGGAGACCAGATACATTTGGTCGTATTTGTATCTTGTACTTAAATGCTTTTTTGGAAATGTAATCAGATTTGTAATTAAATACATTTTTGACGAAGTATTTTGTATTTGTATTTCGATACATATTTGCATGTATTTTGCCCATCCCTGGTCCGTGTCATAGGATAATAAGCAATGCCAGTTCCACCGACTGACATAATCCTATGATTAGAATGCAATTAACGCAAAGGTGCAAGCGATCTGGACAAGAATGACAATAATAATCTCTCGAGAAGTGGAACAAACGGGACAGAGAGCAAACACAAACTCCAAACCCAGCTAGTTGATTGGTGCGCGACCGAAAGGATCCGCCTGGTCCTGCCATCGAACCAGGGACGTCTTCATTTCCAGCGGCGAGGTCCCTGGTTGTGTTTGTACTTTGTCCCCTTTGTTCCCCTTCTCCAAGGATTATTTTCGTCATTCTTGTCCGCCTCGCTTGCATCTTTGTAATAAATGCATTATAACCATAAGCTTAAAATGCAGGCCGTTCATCCTTGTTCGTGTTAGACTGGTGGCAGCTGATAAAACCCGTTTTCTCCACCGACGTCTACTCCTGGTTAGCTCAGGTAATAGAGCGCTCCACTGGAAATGGAGATGACCAGCCGTTAGGAGCTTTGTTTCTCCGGTAATTTTGCGGGAAAATTGACGTAGCGTGACCTCAACACCATTTCAGTTCCCTGCTAAATTTAGCGGAGAAACTGACGTCACATGACCGTGTCAAGTCACCTATGAACAAATTCCATTTCTCCGCTAAATTTAGCAGGAAAATTGACGTCGCGTGGCGTCAACAGCAATTCAATTCCCCGCTAAATTTAGCGGGAAAATTGACGCCACGTGACCTCAACACCAATTCAGTTTCCCCGCTAAATTTAGCGGGGAAAATGACGTCACACGAGTTGGTGTCACGTCACCTATGAACAAATTCAGCTTCTCTGCTAGATTTAGCGGTAAAATTGAAATCACGTGACCTCAACTGCAATTCAATTATCCGTTAAATTTCGCGGGAAATCGAACTGCTGTTGAGGTCACGTGGTGTCAATTTTTCCGCTATATTTATTGGGGAAACTGGTAGGAGGGGAGGGTATGGAGAAGGAGGATGGGAGGGTACGCAAGAGGAGGAAAGGAGGGTACGGGGGAGGAGGAGAGAAAGGAGGAGGGAGAAGAAAGGAGGAAGAGGGGCATACCCTCCCCTCCTCTTCCTCAAGAGCTCCTCTCTAATTTCGCGTTACAGAAATTTGTAAAGGAACACGCTTCCTGGAGAGCGGCATGCCAAGTCAAAAGCCAACACAATCCGCCCTGATCTGGTGGCCCGACCCGGTTTACCTAATCCGTTGGCGCAGATAGGACATCGTCCTATCTCTGCGTCTTTGCGGTCAGTAGAGTTCAGAGCTCGCCACGCGCCGACAGTCGCGTCATTTACGTTGAGTGCCTAGATGTGAGTGTGTTTCCAACTGATCGAGCGGTGTCTCATGGCGGCCGCGCTTGCAGTAAGGTGAGAGGAGATGTCGAAAGCGCCTACCGTCTCGTCTCCAGGCTTGGCTCAGCCTCGGAACGCGGCGATTGACGCACGCGCACGGGCGCCCAATCGGAGGCGTTTGCCATTAAATTGCTAACGCTCTCTGTGGTATGACTTACTCCCTCTCTGACATCTAGGCTCTCTGAGGTTTGTTTTGGAAACCGGATTGGTCTGACTTTGCACCGACGTATACTCGCAGGGCACCGTCTAAATATAAATGAAAGAGCTGCTCATTTGCTGACATTAGCTCGGACGGCTGCAACGTGTGCGATTGCCTTTTCTACAGCGTACCACCGCTGGCGTCTGCAATCCAAGAAGAGGACCATTGCGTCGCCTGTAATTCGGCAGCTGCGGCGGCAGTCGGCGCGACTTCCTAAGGCTGCACTCCTTTGCAGGTTGGTCCTTCCGATTGTACAGAATACCCAAGCTGTTGGGCCGCGTTCTCGCTAACAGCTGGCTGCCATTTGCATCGCGGTTTCCAGTAACTTATTGCAATGACGCAAGTCCTAATGAGACTTTTCGGTGTGCTTCGAGATTAAATGAAGGCTGGAGGAAAACCGATGGGAGAAAGGCTGGAGAAACTTCCGTAACGAACTCCCTGACCTTCTCTTATATATACAGGAAGTAAAGGCTAGTATGGGCTTCATAAATGCCGACTTCGTGGGGGCGAAGCAGAAGCGGACAGAGTCACGGTAAGTAATCGATACTAATAATAAAAAAAAAAGGTCAAAACTGCGAGTCTTTGCATTTTAAAAGGAAACTAGGGCAAATCGGACTAGCATTGCACAGTGAGAACAAGACACATGCGCCTACAATTACTAAATCGAAGGAATTGTTGGAGAACAAAACGAGGATATCTTTATGGAGCGTAGGTTCGGTGAGTATAATCGGCAAACCAAATGCTAAATTGGACGTTGAAATCTATCGCACAGTCCGCACACGAGAACGTTTCGAGGAAGTCGTTACCGTGCAGTTGAGACGTAGAAACGTGACAGGGCACTTGCAACCGCCCGAACAAAGCGACTCTTGAGCAAGGATCGACGTGCGATTTTCCCGCGGTACACCGGCTTTTATTAACGAGCATCTTTGTCGCATGATACTTTGACGTTACATTATATGACGCATGACGTCAACGTGTGTGACGCGAAAGTCTCACGTGACATGACATGACGTCCGGTGACACTGCGTGAAATGACGTGTGACGCCTCGTGACGTCATATGACATGACGTCGCACGAGGCCACCACGTGGCACTGACGTTATGTGTTACTGCGCCATATGACGCGATGGCAGGTGACACTGACATTATGTCACTGTGTCAGATAACACTGACGTCACAATGTCATGTGACACCATGTGGCGCTGTGACATCAGGCAAAGGATTCCAAATGCCGTTACAGGTCAAGGCACCGAAAGCATGCATAGCCCATAGCGGGCAACGCATAAGCGTACAAGGCAAAGGCATACTTAGTCGCAGTAATCGCAAATAGCTAGATATACCTAACGGTGCAGCGCGGATCGAATTCCGGACCGTGAGATTCACAGCCTGACAACTTTGGAACGGGGAAGAGGCAAACGGGAAGGAGTACAGCTGGTCTAAATGTGAGTCACGGGTGCCGGCCGTAATTGGCGAACGTCGTCGCGCTGGGCAGGCTCGCAAATGACGACGTCACCGGGCAGACGACGGGTTTAGAACGCGTCAACAAATAGCGCAGCGGGCGCACGGTGTCACGACTTTGCGCTACAACCAATAGAGAGAGCGCGACAAACCCTCCTCCCTTTAAAACGCTGGATGCATTTACCTCCCCTCCAGGTGATACAATCACGGTCAAATCTTGTACACATTACGAAAACAAAGAAAGAAAAAAGAATCGGTTACAATTACGATAACTCGTGGTTATGAAGTATCGGATTAGACAGCGCGATTTCTTGACAGAAAAAGTGATTGACGGTTACTTGAAAAAATAACGGTTACTTATCCAATTACTTGAGATCTTCAAAACGGCAGACTTTGTCGTCTTCAAAAACAGGCCTTTCTAATTGTCCATGATTGTGTTAAAAGTACGGAATTGCAGCTCCTCGTAAGATGTGGAGCCCCGTGGAAACTTCTGATTCAAGCACACTCCACACACGCCATTCCAGAATAAATTTGTCTCGTCTTCATCATTCTGATGATACCGGAGGGCGTGGGTTTGTGTCGTGCGTGCAACGCATTTGAAACCACTCAATGTTCACCGTAACCGAGGATAACTAATCCTAAGTAAGTAAATAACCTACGCATAATACGTGCACGACGAATTCTTTGCTCCCCAAGTTTATCAAAACGATCGAGCAAAAGTTTTTATTTTTTATCAATATAGAAAAGAATGGTATGTTACCGGTTTTTCTTGTGGCTCTTGCAGTTTTGATCCCAATAATCTTTTGGCACTGAACATCCTTCTTGCAGTTCCACTTGTAAGTCCTTGTGTAACACAATCACGCCTTTACATATTTCATTTCGTTTATTTACTTCATTTATTGGTACCCTCAAGGCCCGAAGGAATTACAGAGGGTGTGGGATTATTATGTACAAGTTAATAGAACACTCAAGTCACGAGTACGAATAAGAAGATAGGACGAGATGTTGCAAGCAGATCGCTGCTGTTGGCTGATCGCCACGAGGGACGAATTTTTTCCTCGATAACGATGTTTCAATCTGTGTTTTTTTGCACGAAAGCTTCCCGGCATCCTCCTGGCCTTTGCCCAGTCAGAAGATTCCGGAGGCATTCGGAGCAGCTATGTGGAGTTCTGATCGCTGTCCCTATCGCTGAGGTGAAGATCATTCGGCTGTCTTTTGTGCAAACATCGACCGAATAAAACAATAATCAAGTGAGTCTACAAACATCTCCCGGACAGGAAACAACTACTGGAGCGAAAAGTGAGTGTTTAACTTTTTCTTAGTTATGATGGTGTATACGTGCACAGTTGATATAAACCCATTCTTGAACGTCATAAAGGGAACTCTCACTTCCTATAGAATAGGGGTCTCAAGCACGCAGCAAGTAGCCTGCGGCCGCAAGCCCCCGTGGTCGTTACTCGAGCGCGCACCCTAAATAATGACCTCATGCCGGTTATTCATATTTGCCGAAATCGAAGTTCTCCTATACCATGCTCACATATTTGGCACTATTCTGCCTTCTTTTTAAATTAGGATTATTTCCTCTTAGCACTCAAATACCAGTAGTTTCTCACAATTCTGAAACATTGTTAGGAAAGCAAGAACTGCAGTATGAAGAAATATTTTATTCGGAAGTACGTTTAATTTAACGACAGGACAACGATAATATGGTTGCTCTCTTGTTCTTTTTCGAAAATTTCAACACGGTGGCGGGGCGATGATTTTTTTTTTTTTTTTTTAATCGTGATATATCATCAGGACTACGTCCAAAGTAGTCGCATAAGAAAATCAAAGCTAAAATGTGGCTGGTGACAAGGCGAGTGTACAAATAGCAGAAAGCACGAAGTCCATTTTTTTTTTTTTTTTTGTGCTGAGAGATTCGGCTGCTTTGCAACCTAAAACACCATCGCTGGTTTTTCTGTTTTTCTTCGTGTTTTTTTTTTTTTGTTCCAAATTATATCCCCCCTTCCCCCCTCTTCACCCGGCCCCCGCTGACCCTCGACAGTTTTAGGAGTCCCGGGGTATCCGGCCCCCACAATGGAATGAGTTTGAGACATTTGGAGGAAGTGCCCGTGCATAGATCATCTTGGCGCCTTCATGAAGGCATTCTTGATGCTTCCACTATGTGCATATCTGCCCGTACTCGCACTTTGGCATTGCAATATACGTTGTGTGCGCATTCGCGTGTTTCTTTCTTTCTTCTTTATTTTTTTTTTGTTGCGATTTTGCGAAGTATTATGTACGGGACAAGCATGTACATACATGACCAGTCCTTTATTGTCAGTTTTCTAACGGCATACTCTTTGCCCTTGAACAGAATGTTCCAGTGGATTATAAACGAGGTTGCCAACGCCTCGCCTACTGGCCTTGTGCTCGGTCTGTCGTATTGGGCCCTGAAGTGGAGTGCTTGCCTTTGCGTATCCTTTGTACTTCTGCTGGTCTGTTTTCTTTCGCTCGCCCGACGGAAGCAGCTGGAGTCTTTAAAACAACTGGAGCACGTGGCTGGAAAAAGGGAGGTCCTGCCGTTCTTGAACCTCTATATTATGTTCAAAGCGTGCTCCCAGCCCGACAATCCGGCGGGATTCGGACCACGTAAGTCACGTCTTCGTGTATGACTGCATACAGGCCCCCTGCATTGTGAAAAACAGGCCGCCTGCGTACTATAATATATATGCTTTGGCAATTTGATTGAAATTCCCACCTACATAATTCTATATGTTCACTCTGTATTTTAGAGCGCAGCTCTTAGGGGCCCGTTCCCGGCTTGAGCGGCGTCGGCGTCGCCGTCGGCGTCGCCGTCGCCGTCGGCGTCGGCGTCGGCGTTGGCGTCGGCGTCGGCGTCGGCGTCGGCGTAACCGCAAACCTCGTAACCCTCGTGAGGTTGCGAGGGTTACGAGGGTTACGAGGGTTAATCTCATGAGGGTTACCCTCACGAGGATCACGAGGGCCACGAGGGTTACTTACCCTCGTAAACCTCACGAGGGTTACGAGGGTTAGTAACCCTCATGAGGGTAACCTTCACGAGGGTTACCCTCACGAGGGTCACGAGGGTTATGAGAGTTACCCTCACGAGGGTCACGAGAGTTACCCTCACGAGGGTCACGAGAGTTACCCTCACGAGGGTCACGAGAGTTGCCCTCACAAGGGTTACTAGGGTTACCCTCACGAGGGTCACGATAGTTACCCAGGTCACGTGACCGCCCCTGGGGTCACGTGACCTGGGGATACCCCCGAGGTCACGTGACCCCCCCGTTGACGTCATAGCCACTGATGACGTCATCAGTGACGTCACTGTTTACGTCACCGACATCCGCATCGTCATCGTCATCATCACTGATGACGTCATCAGTGACGTCACTGATGACGTCACCGGCATCTGCATCGTCATCATCATCATCACTGATGGCGTCATCAGTGACGTCACTGATGACGTCATCGGCATCGTCACGTGGCCCCAGGTCACGTGACCCCCCGACGTCACGTGACGTCCCAAGGTCACGTGACTCCCACAAGGTCACGTGACCCCCCGCCACCCGAGGTCACTTGACCCACCCCCTCAGTACCCTTCCCTCCTCCTCCTCAAGAGCTGCGCTCTAATTCGGCGTTACAGGGAGTTGTAAACGGCTTTCATTTTTTTGTTTTGCTGCAGTTACAATAATAATTGCTCAGTTTTGTTCAAAAGTGTTACAAAACAAGAGTACACGTGTTCATTATTTTACTCACCCTTTTATGGTACTTTAAAGAAACACTAAAATGAAAACAACAATGTTTTAAAGTCCCTGAATAAGACACGTATGTCACAACAAAAAAATAGAAATCTGCGAAATACTTCTTTTTAACGCTCTAATTTCGCACTACAAAGATTTGTAAGTCTTTCAATTATTTTTCACGATGAATTGGTTAGTTATATGACGCTCTTTTGAAGCGGTTGAGACCATAAAAAAGCATCGATGTTCAGGTTGCCAGTGGACCTTTAAGTACATAGTTTTAATAAAGTGACAAAATTATGCAAATAATATTCCATCTGTAATTTGGGTGGCTTCCAGTGGTCTTCAACGTATTTTTTGGCTTCTACGTGTGCTTCCAAAAATATGGCATGCACCAGGAATACGTCGGCATCACACCGACAGTTACAATCTACAGAGCGGACCTTGTAGAGGTACGTCTGTAAGCGTACCTCCGATGCGGAATTGAAGTGGTGTCAGATTAATTAGAAGCATTTTTTCCCCTAGTCTGCAATCCGTTGTTACTTTAGGAAGTGCTCAGAAGCAACAAGGTGATAACAAAAGGGCTCAATTACAAGTTCCTCCGCAGTTGGCTCGGAACCGGCTTGGTGACAAGGTGTGTAAGTCGTAGCGCCTGCTTTGTGTCTGAAGGCGCATTGATTTTCATGCGTATAAAGCTAAGTTCTGTTCGCTAGAAATGTTGTATGCTATAAGGAAAAAAATGTGCATTATTCTAAGATGTATATCCTGAGGTCGGATATGTTTGGAGCATGAAATGATGGGCAAGTTGGTTAGTGTTCCTCCGCTTTGACCACACTGATGGTGGTCGAAAGGCAGTTTCTCGTTCCGCGACGCACCACTGCAAGCCGAGTGAATACCTTCATCCCGAAAGCGTAGTGAACAGGTGCAGTCGATGCAAAGCAAAGGACGCGTATATGAGCAGCCATTTCTGATGTCATCTATTTAGGTCATAGCTCACTCTATGTCCTCTTAGCAAAGGAATACAAAACAAAGATTAAGTTGATACGCGTTTTATTTCCCTATTAAAAACGGGATCAAGATCGTGTTTTACGATTCGGCACAGAAACCAGAGGGAGCCGTCGGCGTGCGACAGCCAATCGCGAGCGATCGCTTCCCTCTCGACGAGGGTACAGTGGCACGAGGGGGCCGGCGAAAGGCGGACTGATTTTCGAATGTGCGCGATTCGCGCGCAGGATGTGATCCGTCGTGATTGGCTACGCACGTTCAATGGCGCGCCTTTCTGTTTTTGAATTACGAGTGAAATAGAGGATCTCGGGAACCACTTTAGTGTCCCTTATAACAATACTTTATGTACACCTATTTGTCTGCCGCATATAAACGCACCCGCACGTAAACTGGATCCGGGAAACTACGGGGTCCGACAAAGAAAACAAAAACCTGGAGGGCTGTGTTCGACAAATGTATCGTTTCTCCTAAAAACAAGAACAACGGAAGTGACGGAACTGATGATATCGCGTCTGATTGGCTAGAGGCTCAAGTGACAAAAGAGGGAGCTTTCGTCATTTGACCCTCTAACCAATCAGACACGATATCGTCACTTCCGTTTCTTTTTAGGAGAAACGAAACATTTCGAACATAGCCTCCCTGTTTATGCATGCGTAAATAAACTGCGCATCGGTAAAACAAAAAAAAGAAAAGAAAAGAAGCGTAATTTTTATGTGATTGTGACCTTAGTGCAAATGCTCGAATGAGAAAGTTTGAAACTTATGACGTTACCTGAATTCAGAAATAAAATATCAAAACGAAATTTCTCTATCGGCCAATGTTTACCCGGGCCTAATATCCATCAAACAACGAAATTGGATTATGGGTGCCTGTAGCATTTTCAGTGATTTTGTCAAGACAAAAAGAAACAGGATTGTCTAAGATCTCTTCACTGTAATAAACAGCGCAGGTGCTCACACTGCCATTTGGTTGTTTGACGAATATTAGGACTAGGTGGACGTCAGCTCAGAGAAATCTTGTTTTCTTGCTTTATCTTTTGATCCGCAGAACGTCACGTCGTCAAACTTTCGCTTTCTATACCCACCACAAGGGTCACGTTCAGCCGGAGTTTCAGCTTTCTGTGATGAGTAATTTATTCATACTGGCAGAAAAAGAGAGTTACCATGTGCCCACTACCTCAGATTCATGACTTGCTTAATTTTTCTTTTGCAAATTGTGTATACAAATTATTGTCTAGTCTTTAGTTACGTATTAAAAGTAACAGACTTCTTTTCTTTTCTAGAAATTTTATTGGAGGCAGCGTCTACCTCTCCATTTCCTGACAGAATGTTGAAAAGTACATTCAGTATATTTATTCATCTTTGGAGAAACGAGTATGAAATGTATTAGTATATTTGTTTTATTTTACGTGCTTCCTGTAAATATTTCTTTGGCACTTTTAACCGCACTTTACATTGGGCAGTGGTGCAACCAGTTCCTGTCTCCAATCGGTGGCTCGACTGCGTACAGTCAAGAAAGTACATATTGTTAAAGCTTAAGTGTTGCACATCGATCGATCTCTTTGGTACATTTTGAAAACCAACATCGTGTGTATAGTTGGTGACAGGTCAAGAACGAAGTGAAAGCTCCACCCACCCCTTTCCACTTTAGCAGAGCGATCGCCGAAGAGGAGGCGTCCTCCTCTCCACCATTCGCTCTGCTAATGTGGAAGGGGTGGGAAGAGCTTCCACTTCGTTCTTGACCTGTCACCGACTGTCGTATTTTGCGCGCCTCAAACCGCTACATCCAATATTTTGTCACACAATGTGAAAAGACATTGATTAATCATCTTGCGTTATATGTTCTTTTCCTCTGGCAGTACTGGTGATAAGTGGAGGTCACGAAGGCGGCTTTTTACTCCAGCGTTTCATTTCCGAATCCTGGAAGATTTTACTTCTACAATCAATAACCAATCTACGATTCTTGCGAGCGTTTTGGGAAAGACGTCACTTGAGCAGAATGGACTTGACGTGGTCCCGAAAGTTACACTCTGCACCCTGGACATAATCTGTGGTAAGACCTTTAATAATAATAATACATTTATTTCCATCGATTGTGATGGTGGGACCCGTGAAGAAAGCTGCGATATGCAGCTTGACTGGTCCTCGGGTCCCTACAATGGTCAGAAGCAACGAAACGGAAAAAAAAAAAGAAATACACACAAAAAAGCAACAATTCAAAGATACATAACTACGCACTCGCCTGTTTTTTTTTTAAGCAAATAGACAAACATAAAAAGCAACAATTAAAATTTACAAAACTATGCACTCTGGCCTAAAAATGGAGCAAAATAAAACAGAAAATAGAAATCAGGTACAAATCAGAAGCACAAATACAAACGTAATTCTTTAGAAGTTTTAGAGTCAAAATCTACGCCATCAATATAAAAATTATTTAGCAAGCGTGGTAGGGCAAATTTAAGCATTTGGAGACCATAGTTCGTTCGCTGAGTGACCATCTTCCACTTCTCCGCGTCGCGAGTGGGGTATGCTGGTGAATTTTCCTGTAAACCTGCAAGGTTTTCTAAAAAACATGAGCCCCTTGTTTTTTTCCCTCCTGAAACTAGCACATAGTCTATAATCGTATAACTTGTAAATAGTAATTATAGTAAAATTTCTAAATATTTCAGAAGTGTGAGCATCATAAGGGACATTACATATGCTTCTTTTTTTCTTTTTCTTTTTTTGTAACAAAAACAGTTTTTCCATATTGTTTAGTGTCGATGAACCCCATACTAGATGGCAATATATTAAGTGAGAGTAAAATAGAGAGTTGTAAACTAACAATTTAACATTCGTGGAAAACAAAGAACGGTTGTGATTTAGGATTGATGGGCATGTTGATTGATTGGGTTTATTGAAAGAAAATACATGGAGGTAAACCTGGTTTTATACGCTGGCCTGCTACCTTGTAATTCACTTTTTTTATTCTATGTGTATAACGTTTCTAGGAGTTTGGAAAAAAGATTACCTCGAAAGCTTCACCTAAAAATGGACTGCCGAGGACGCTACGCTAAGAGAATCGCTTCCCAGTAGATGACATTTCGACTTCTGCGGACTTAATTGTACCCATCTGCTTTGTGAGAACGGATAGTCAAAACTACTACTTTGACTAGTTTCCGGAGAATGTATTTGTGTAATCATGTGTAATATGATGATTATTTTGGTAGTATATAAACATGACACCTTTCTGTTTCAGAAACCATTATGGGGAAAACGCTTAACGCTCAAAGCAATGAGGATTCGGTTTATGTCAAAGCTGTCCATCGGTATGTAGTTTTATGATACTTAAAAGTTTGGCTGACATTCTCCAGAACTTGCGAAGTTTAGAGGGCGACTAGATTTCTACTCAATAAGGTAAATGAGGCGCTTATTGTGCAGTAATATGAAACGGAACAAAGACCTAGGCAAAACTGACGCCAACTTCGCAAGTGTCAGCAGATCGGCAACTGTTGCTGAAGCTTCTGTCTCCTTTTCTTTCTAGGTGTTAAGTACATCCTAGTCAGTTTGACATAGGATTTGTTTTCATTCACCTGATCTTGTCACACCTTCGTAATCTTTTTTCTTCTTATAGAAAACAAGTAATATATGTTTAGAAAACCATTTCCGTCACAGAAAATAGCACTACAGGCATGTTTCATTAATATGAGCCTTATCAAAATGGATGCCCCTTTATATAGCCAGCCAGCAATAGCCAGGCAGCGCCGGCAGAGTGAGAGCACACGGTTCTTCCCTGTCTCGTAACTTGACAAAAGGGAACGATAAGACCCATATTGCGTGCCGACGCACACATATTGGAGCATGACGCAGCGAAAAGCCTGATACTTGTTCCCAGTAAAAGCGCAATACAGTGATACGCAGTCACGTTCCTATTGGCCCGCCAGGGCCGTTAGCTCCCCGTACGGGCATGTTACGCGATCACGGCTTCCTGGTCTACCCAGTATTTCTTGCTTCAGACACTAGGCTAAGCGGCGCCACCAGATTAATAGCTCATGTTTGAACAATGCAGCCGAGACTCCCAGGCATACCCAATATTTCTTGCTTCAGTGGCTATAGGTATAGCGCCAAACCAAAGAGCATTGCAGGTTTCCCATAGACAAAGGTTTCGGGGACGAACTGAGTAAAGGCATGCATTTTGCAGCACTTTATATCCGCCACGAAAACATTTGAATACGAACTCCAAGAAGTCTCTCTCTACCGAGAGAGAGGTCTGTCTATAATCGACCGGTGTCATCGTTGACTAGTTACCACACATGTCAGCCAAATCGTAGCAGGACTTGTTCCGCGAATCCACGTAAATGCCCTAGTATCAAGCGAACACAAAAAAAAACTACCCGAGACTGCGTTGACGTCAGAAAAACGACGGGAAGAAGGAAAGAAGTATAAAAAAAAACACACACACGTGAGAGCATCGGCAGCAGTGTGGAACGAAAGGCTTGACGTTGTCGACCCATCTCGCTCGTGTGCGCTCCCTGCTGCGATGTCTAGATTTTTTTTTCGGTTCCCTTCCCTTCTGAAATGTTTCGGCGTTCCTTTTCAGACAGTCAGCAGCTCACACAGAACGTAAATTTTCCAGAATTAGAGCCCGTTTGAGGGGAAGAAAATGTCGCACCGGAGCCGGTTCATTTGAAAAGTGTGCGGAGGTGCGGGACTACACGTAGCCCTGCGGTTACGGGGATAATCATAAATATAAATTCGGTACTTTCAACCTTGGTAATACGTTGTATATTACGTTTATATTATATATATAATAACATATACAAGACTGCCCTTTTAAAGCGTATATTAATGTCGGATGAACACCACCGCGCCGCTCGAAAGGAAACATTTTTTTTCACGTCGATACCAGAAAGTTTCTCACGTAGTTGCGCGATGGCCTTCCTTCTTCGACATTGTGACGTAACCACTCGTAGCGCTACGGCCTTCTCTTCTAGGAGATGTTACCTCTACACAGCGCTCACTTACTTCTATTCCTGTCCCTCAGACGAGCAGGGCCCAAATCCCCGAATAACACGCTCGAGAGCAAATACCGCTGTCAATCGCAGCACAATTTATTTGGTATTTTGCAGGTTTTATCTCGTTGTTAAAAACGACCCACATTATGGACGATCTTTGTTTAGGAGAGGGGGGGGGGGAGATAGATAAAGGGAGAGAGAGAGAGAAAGATCAAAGGTGCCTATATTAACGAGACGCGATTGTACTATAATCTTCTATTTCAGGTTGAGCGAGCTGTTCATGGAAAGGATGGCGACGCCGCTCGCACGTTCCGAAAGTCTTTATAGAATGACAGCCAAGGGAAAAGAGTATACCCACTGGCTCAATAAACTGCACACATTTACGAGAGAGGTGAGTTTCAACTTTTCGCATGGGATTTTCTTTTTAATCCTGTAAATCGGATTTATTTGATTTGACTCATTTTATCTAATACTATAATGATTTTTAACTGCACGCCTTTTTTAAACACGGTGGATAGATTTTTTTTTCAATGCATTCACTCATTGAGAACAGTGTGGAAACATACCTTTACTTTAAATTGATGTATGTATGAAATACGGTGTATTTGACAACTTTTTATGTGCTAGTCATGGTGGAGACGAAAAAAAAAAATCAAGATCAAGCCTTCTGTCCCTTCGCATCTGTCTCTGAGAGTCTATCTCTCTCTTTGCTGGTATGTTCTGCGTGTGAACGGACTCATACTTTTTTTCCCCCTTCGGGTTCTCTTTTGCCTGCAATCAACACCTTCTAGAAACTAAGGCCGTGGCGCTCTTCTCGTGACGTCGCAAAGGAAGGCACTCGGGGGCGCGCGTCAAAGCGAAGGCAACGCGCGTGAATCGACCGTCGTAACGCGCTTTTAGTCCCATACGCGTGTCTTATTACCTAAAATGAAAGCTGCACATTGCAGCGGGTCTAGACAACATTTTATTACACGGGCAAACATTTTATTACACCACTAAATAATTGGTACAAAATGACACGAGGTACGCGTATAAGACGTCTATAGAAAAAAGTAAAAAAAAACATTGAGTCACGCAATTAATTATATTGCTATAGGAATGCATATTTCATACATAAATACTTCGACGAAATGGCGAGACACGCAGTGATAGGACACAGAAAAACAGATCACAGTAAAATATCAGGTAGAAGTAGCCAACGCGGACCCTAGACTAGTGTCACAATCATGTAAGCGATGTTATCGCGTGCAGTCACTGAATTCTTACATCATACCCCGGCCACATGGCAAAATTAATGTAATTTCGATCGAATGAATATATGGGGTCGACAAATCAGCTTGCGACGTTCGTATAGTCACTCAATTCCGTATCATTTAATGAAAATATATTAACTTTTTCGTGTGGCAGGGGAACCAAACTTGCTATTTACATTCAACTAATTTACTTCTCCCTATGGGCTCGAGCTGCCTTAGAACAAAATATAACTTATTTCGTATATAATAATAGTATTCCTTAATACAGTCGTTCGATCAAGCTAGGCGATTAATAAAAAATTGCGAAAAAATCCTTTATATTAGTAAAAAAATAATTTTCTTCGAGCCGAAAATTTTTCACTTTTGGGCTGCTTGATTACTTGTATATCGTGAGATGGTGCATCCATTTCTCTTTCAAATTTTCATTTATATTACATTTAATTTTATTACTTTTATATCGTCCATTTAAGGGCTTCACGTCTGGGGAAAGGGGGGGGGGTACGTATTAGATCATGACGTACATTTCCTTAAACAAACTACCAATTCAGAAAATGGCACACAGGTCGTGCGCTTTCAGAGCATATCTGAAATCATCTGTGTTTGCTAGAGCACCAGACCGCTTGTTCTACAGAGCGGTCGACAGTTGCAATGCTCAGTACTTGTAAAGACTTGTTCGTGCTGCAGTTAAATGAAGTGTGCAACAGTTATCAGTTAACCGTGATATGTGATGTTCAAGTTTACAATATTTTTGCTTCGTCAACTCTGGGGAGGGATAACACAATCTGTGTAACATGATTAGGACCGCATGAGCTCTTCGGTGCTTCAAAATGGGATTGTTAAATATTTTCTTTATTGCTGTAACGCTACTTTCCCGTTGAAAGTCTTGGACTATAAAACGCGCAGCTTTGGTTTCCACAAATTCAATCAAATCTTTAAAGTAAGGCTGATGGGGGTTCTACACTGACGATGCAAATTCAAGCTGTGATTTTACAATAGATCGAGTTAAAGACATTAAGCTCCGTTTCCTGCGCTGCTAACTTCAAATGGAGTTTAATGTAAGCTAACGATCTGCTTGCTTTCGTAACTATGCTCGTTATCCGGGTTTTCCAGCTAAAGTTTTCTATTAAAAACACGCCAAGTTATATGTAATTAATTTGTAATTAATGCATTTGTAATCGCTCTGTTGTAGATTTTTATTTCTCGAATCTGGCTCTGTTATCACAGGTAGTTGCAGAAAGAAAGAAGGACATGAAGGCAACCATTAGCTCCGGAACCCTTCTCGATGACGAGGAAGATAATGGGTCTAACTACATGAAACGAAAACGGCCCTTCCTCGACACACTTCTGCTTGAACACTTCAAAGATCCCCAAAACATCACGGAGGAAGACATGCGTGAAGAGGTGGACACATTCATGCTTGCGGCAAGTTGTTGATCAATATTCCTTTGCAGTTGCTGAATAATGTGGGAAGTGGATTTTAATGAGCATAAATGTTTCGTTTCGTAATAGCCAAATTGACGGCACTCAATGACGTTGCGGGTAGAAGCTTTCATGAGCTAGAATTCTATAAATGGCTTAAGAATTCAATATTTTGGGTTGGTGTTCGTTGACGGAAACTTCAGTGGCCACCGCGCAGTTCGGAGGATGTTAAAAAAAAAATCTTTAAGGGTAAAGATTTGTTGACATTTATTTTGTTTGCGTTAAGTATTGAGAAATCAATGTGCATCTTCTTTCGCCAGTTACGATAAATAATTAAATATTTAGGACGGAGTTGCGGATTTGTGCATAAAAGCCGCTTCTCACATGCAGCGAAGCGCTGATGTAACGCTGCTTACGTGTCGTCAGCTAGTCATCGTCTGCCGTGAGCAACAGTTATGACGGTGTGATACAAAGCTGGTGAACGCTCCCGTCAGCACGCGATTAGCGCGAGGTCAGCGTTATGCTAGTAGCGCTCCGCTGCATGTGTGAACAGGCCTTTAGAAAAGGTGCAGATGAATGTATACTTCGTCTCACCTTGGCATGGACTAACCGCGAATGCTGTGCTAGCGGGAGCGGCTAGCCTTGACTGCCTTGACTGGAGCACTCGCTGCACGAGCATTCGTGCTACCGCCGAGGCTTCATTCGAAGCAACTATCTCGCGCTTTTAGCACACGCGGCTAACAATAGTCCATACTAACGTGAGACGAAGATAGTCAAAAATTACGAATACGTTGATTATTGTGCACACCGTGTAAATAGGACAGCTGGCCAGATTTACGGTGCAAGCATTGTCCAGGGCGAGATGATCGAGCTCGTAGTTTCGGCCTCGCTCGCACTCAAAGTGAAGCATAGAAGTATCTTTCTTGGGACTCCTGCATAGAAAAGTCTGAAGCGGCAATAAAATAATATTTCAACTTCTTTCTCCTGGACGTTCCTTCTCAACTCAAAAGCGAGCGAAAAGAGAAATCACGTGGTCGTTACGTACTTCGGCACCTGAATAATGACTTCAATCTTCCACCGGATTTTTTTTTTAGCACTATATAGAACTTGTCATTTGCAAGCGATGACAAGTGCCGTCACGGCACTCATTGGCCACGAACGCGAATCCTAATATTTGTCAACGGATTGATTGTTCACCAGCACATATATTGTCGCGAATGACAAGTGATGAGGCGATAATAACTGGAGAAACTAAAAGTTTAATAGGGCAAACTAGGGTGGGGGGGGGGGGGGGGGGGGGGCCTTCATGTGCGCTTTGCTTAGGGTGGTGGCATCTCGCCATTTTGTCCCACACGTTTATTTTTATTTTTTGTTCAGAAGCGCGTGAAAGAGCGTGCCTCTGCACGCGTTCGTGGCGCTGACTGTGCTATGGCGGCATTTTGTTTTCGTCGAGTTCTTTGTATTTTCGTTGTGAGCGCGTGCTGTCGGCATCGAGTACTGCAAAGGGTGGCATCACCCTATACAGAAGCACATTGAGGAACCCTAGGGCAAACTTGTGCCCGAAAAAAAAGTGAAAGCCGCTTACAACTCCCTGTAACGCCGAATTAGAGCGCAGCTCTTGAGGAGGAGGAGGGAAGGGCGCTGGGGGGGGGGGGGGGTTCGACTAACCAGGGGGGTCGCGTGACCTTGGGGGGTCACGTGACCTTGGGGGTCACGTGACCCCCAATGCCGATGATGTCATCACTGACGTCACTGATGATGTCATCAGTGACGATGACGATGCGGGTACCGATGACGTCATTAGTGACGTCACTGATTACTTCACCAGTGATGATGACGATGACGATGTGAATGTCGGTGACGTCATCAGTGACGTCGCTGACGACGTCATCAGTGATGATGACGATGACGATGCGGATGCCGGTGACGACATCAGTGATGTCACTGATGACGTCATCAGTGATGATGACGATGACGATGCGGATGTCGGTAACGTCACCGGCATCCACATCGTCATCATCACTGATGACGTCACCGGCATCCACATCGTCATCACCACTGATGACGTCACCGGCTTCCACATCGTCATCGTCATCATCACTGATGACGTCACCGGCATCCGCATCGTCATCGTCATCATCACTGATGACGTCACCGGCATCCACATCGTCATCGTCATCGTCACTGATGACGTCATCATCATTGATGACGTCATCATCACTGATAACGTCACCGGCATCCACATCGTCATCATCACTGATGACGTCATCAGTGATGATGACGATGCGGATGCCGGTGACGTCCCGGTGACGTCATCAGTGTCGATGACGTCATCGGGGGTCACGCGACATCGGCGGGGGGTCACGTGACCTCGGGGGGTCACGTGACCTCGAGGAGGGGGTCACGTGACCTCAGGGGAGTCACGTGATCTCGGGGAGGGGGTCACGTGACCTCAGGGGAGTCACGTGACTTCGGGGGGTCACGTGACCTCGGGGGGGTCACGTGCCCCCCACGAAGTCACGTGACCCCGGTGGGCGGCTCGCGCGGTGCATTATGGGACATTTCCCATGATGCACCGCGCGGTTACGCCGACGGCGACGCCGACGGCGACGCCGCTCAAGCCGGAAACGGGCCCCTAAGAGCTGCGCTCTAAAAAAAAGAGAGGAACAGAATAAAGCAGAGCGTCGCGGGCGTCGAAGTCGGCGTGACGGCAGAGTCGAACGCTGAGGCGAAAATGACTGCAGCTTGCCACGCGGAGCCCCTTTTGTACACGCCTGGGCTTCTGGAGCAATCGCCGTAGAAGGTTCGGCGTGTCGAACATTCTAACCTCGAACCAGCAACACGGTTCTCGAATTTACCAGAACATTACGTTAGAATCAACAAAAATGCGTCTTCGCGGCCGGGAACGAACCCTGGCTTTCTGCGCGGAAGGCACGCGCGATAACCGTTAGGCCACGAGCGCGCTGCCTGCTTGGCCACCTGCCCGCGCGGCAATATATACGTCCGAATGACCCAGTGCCCGTGTCCAGTGCGTGAGCTGAGGTAGGCTGGCGTGCTTTACATACCGCGGATGTCTCACAGTGAAAAGGCGGAAAGTTTTCGAAGGAAAGGCGATGCGATATAGTCCGCTATATCTTCCAGTAGATATTTTGCTAACTTACCCAAGCATCAAAAAAAGTGATGCGAACCTATAGGTACACGCGCTGCACGCGTTGTCCTTATCTATGTTAAATATCTGAAGTAAACAACCAGATGAACACGTTGATGAAAGCGCATGCAAAGTGCCATTTGTTTTGGATTTTTACTTTAGAACAGTTACTGCTGCAGAAGGCAGTGCGCGCAGCGCGTGTAATTGCACTCGCGCACGCTCCTTGAGCTTGGGTATTTAGTAAAAGGTCTATTATAAGTATGTCATACAAACTCGCCCAGGCTTCAACTTTACCAACGTCTATTATAGTACTGAAGAGTAGACTTTTGACTTTCTACCCTCTTTCTTCTGGCCCACTAAGCGATATGCAATTAGTAAGATTCCAATCTAATACCCTAGTTACACTAGCGCTCTTAACTGTCATTAAGCCTACGACAGTTGACTCAATCGCAATCAGCCGGGGCACTGTTTCTCTATGACGATTGCTGGATCGCACTTCCCCGCTCCGCGAATGCGGCCACCGGACGGCCATCTTGCGACACAGGAAGTCGACCGTTTGGAGCGTTGCAGAGGCTGTGCGGCAGCTATGCTGAAGACGCGTTTCCTGCTCGTTCGTCGTCATTCGCCAAATATTTTTTTTTTTTTTACCTTTGTGTAAACGATAAAAATTGCTTTTGAAAACACGTGAACATTTTTACGAAAGCGCAGCGCCGCAGGGAATTGGCACATCTCGTAGACCGTAAGTTTCGCCGGTCTCGCGGCGTGATCAAAGATTCCTTGGCACGTCGAAGTGCTGCGTCTCTGTGCAGTGATTTCCCTACACATCCCCCAGGGGTAGTGTAACCCCTTCCCCCTTCTTTTTCTGAAGGCCCCCCCTTAATTCGCAACGATTCCTCTATTCTCAATGCCCCCCTCCCTCCCCCCCCCCCCCCTAAAAATTTAGACACCCCCATAATTTCAATTCCTGAGGAAACTCCTGGTTAGGTGTCAGCCATGTAGCAAGATTCCGCGTTAGAAACAGTGGCGTTGCCTTCTTCCGTCGGTAAAATGGCACTGTTACTGACGGCTGTCGGAGGACCCCTTTAACGCAGTGCTTATAGGATTAAACTTTTTGCGATTTTCCCACCAGTGGACCTGCGAAACATATACCAATGGCCTTCAGCACCACGTCTTCAGTACCGCGTATTGCTTTAGCATGACGAGTACGTTATCTTGAAAAAAAGCTCGAGGTACACCTATAAGCACTTCTTATGAGTTGTGAATGCGAAAGCATGCACGTCATTCTTCCACGCCTCTTATTTCGTCTGCAGCGTATCTGCGTCAACGGCAGAGCACGCCCTCTCCTCGCCGCTCTGACCTTGGACGTATCGTATTACCGGCGCGTTGACGGACCCGCAGCGCCATGGGGTGGCGGTCTTTGAAACTGACGCGCAGCGGCCAATGGGAGCCTCGTCAACGTGCGCCAGCCAATGGGACCGAAGCCGAAATCCATCAGCTTTACTCCGCTCCTTTGGGATCGGGGAAACTAGGTGCCGTTTGGCCAGGCTCTCCGCGTGGTTTTATAGCTGGGAGCTGGCTTCACTTGGAGAAAGGATTTAAGGTGCCGCTTGGCGCGGTTTCAAAGCTGATGACGTCGGCTCGCTTCATGCGCATGGGACAGTTAAGATTTTCGCATTAATACTTTTTTTGCGATACCTGCTTTTCTTAAGCCCTCTAATGACGCTGCGGTGCAGCTATCATTCTGAACCGAAGATTGAAATTTAAGACTGGCAAACCACAGAGCGGTTTGTTTACCGGCCTGTTTCTGAAAACAAAACAACAACAAAAAAGGTAAACTAGTATTTATATTCGGTGACTCTCAACCTTATGGACAAGCATGCAAAATGTTAAAAGCATGTGAAACATGCGCTGTTCCATATTCTGAAACACCGCACCAAAAATCTGACCTAAAAATCTCAAAATGTTCTTCAATAAGTTTGCAGCAAAAAAGTTATTTATATAACAGACTGTATCGAAAATACAAAGAAAAGGCCGGTCAATGTTTATAGACATTTATTTTCAACCTGGTGAGCAATCCATACAAATTGCTCAAGAAAATGCAAATTTGGGATTTTTAAGAAAATTTATTTCATATATTTTATTTAGGTTTTTAACAAATTTTGATAAAAAATGTGACTTATTTAGATGATAATTTCTCAAATACATAAAAAGGTCGAGCAATAACTATATCTTCTGATTTACAATCTCGTAGAAAATCAATACAAAATGTTTAAAGAAAATGAAAACTTTTGTTCTAGAGTTTACAAATCTAGAAAAATGCAGGTTTTTATCAAGTTTGGAAAAGCATATGATTTTGTTTATAAAAGTTACCAATACCACCAAAGTTTCATCGAATAGTTTGATAGGTACGCACTGATTTGACGGTTCCTTTTCCACGCCAATTTGAGTAAGAGATCAAATTGCCCAGAATAGCAAGATATCGATTTTGCACAAAATATTCAAAAAATATTTTTAAAAAGTATAAGAATAATTCTTCCTCGAACGGGTTTATAGTAAAGTTTCTGCTACGTGAAAAAGAGTTTTGAAATTTGTGTAACGCTAACTGTTTAAAAAAAAAAAAACAGTGAAACGTGCGAAAAAAAAATTAGAATGAGTTGTCGACGTCTTCCTTCAGATTTTTTTTTTACTAAAGTTGCTATGTTCTAACTTTTTTTTTAATGACGGTTTTGTTCATTGCTGAAAACTATATATTACAATTATGATCATGAAAATTTTTTTACAGGTTTAATCGTATTTGAATGAAACCATGCACAATAAATCACAGGGTCATCTTCAAATATAGGGTGGTCCAAGTCACCAGGCTCGATCTAAAATGGACCGTAAAAATCGACGCCTGCACGTAGAAATCTAAACTTTTCGTCAAAGGTGTATCTAACAGGTCGGTTTTTTCTTGTAAAATACAAAGCGTAGCTCTTTTTTGTAAAAAAAGATAGGATCAAGAAATTTGCCAGGGTCTACGGCAGCGGCGACGCAGACCACAGGGGTTCAATAGCGGGGTGTATTTGGCGTTCGTATTGATAGATGGCGTTGCCTTTCCAGCGCGTTTCTCATTTATCCCATTTATTAGCGAGGCCTTCTTTCATCCTTACTCTGTTTCGAAGTATTGTTTTGACGTTCTCATGCGCAAGGTACGCCCTTGAGTTCACTTGCAAAGCATATAAGCTTTGCCGCACACCCGCGGGCGTACCTTACTGCGTGAATTACAAATGAGGACCGAGATATCTTTCAACAAAGCCTTCAAAAGACAAGAGCAATTTTTTTCATTGTCAATAAATAATGTTTTACTAATCACAGATGACAAATCACATAATAAGATGAAGACAACAAGATATTTATTGCTACAAAGCAAAAATATTGCACATTCGGAAGAGGTCGGTGTGAAAAAATGGAAGGAGCTGCATTTCGCTTGAGTTTCTTGAGGCCAGTCTTTGCCAAAATCACTGGCTCAAACTGACCGTTCGTGAAGTGATCCTGAAAAATAAATGCAGCATCGCAATTTTTAGTTGCCATTTGTGAAGCACCGGTCGCGGAAATATGTTGCACAAACAAAAGCGCGAGGTGTTCGATCGTTGGTGACTCTCCTTTCATTGACACAATAGGCACGCGGTAACACTACAACCCTCTTTATTTTAGTGGCACCCCAGTCTCTCACGCATCGTTCTCAACTCGGCCGACTCAATGCAAGCGAGCTAAGAGTGAGCTATTCAGTTTCTATGATTAAATACGCGCGGAAAGACTTGTCTAATTTCTGCGTGCCGGTAATTTAGTTCCGTGTTAGTCTCACCGATCGCGGAAATATGTTGCACAACAAAAGCGCGAGTTGCTCGATCGTTGGTGACTCTCCTTTCACTGAAGCAATATGCTCATGGTAACAATAGAACCGTCTTTATTTTAGTGGCACCCCTGTCTCTCACAAATCGTTCCCAACTCGACCGACTCAGTGCAAGCGAGCGAGTCAGTTTCCATTATCAAATACGTGGGAAAAGACGTGTCAGAGTTGTTCATGCTGGTAATTTTGTTCCGTGTTTATCTCGTCTCATGCTCGTATTAGGCGATCTTCATCGGCGAGAGCAAAAGATATAGGCGATACGATCCAGAGTTTTAAAGTGACTTACCTCGCAAAGTCTCGCTCGGGGGCTGTCGAAATTTTTTTGACCGATCCGGTGGGACCACTGTCGTCGTCGCTGAAGATTTTCTTTT
Organism: Ixodes scapularis; assembly: GCF_016920785.2. NCBI lineage: Eukaryota > Metazoa > Arthropoda > Arachnida > Ixodida > Ixodidae > Ixodes > Ixodes scapularis. Next base: position 15,305,233 of record NW_024609868.1, on the reverse strand, counting down.
CCCGTCGGAACGGCAAAAAGCTTCGTCCCTTTTGCAATGCTGTGTGTGCATTCCACAGCGCAGCATGATGGCATCGCGTTGCCGCCAAGGTTGTGGTAAAAAAAAAAAAAAAAAAAAAAAAACAACGGCCGGGCCGTAAGCAACGGACCCACCGCTATGCCTTGCCCAGTGATGGCGTTTGGTTTCTAGCAGACGACCAAATCGCGCGGGGGATCATGGGAAGGCAAGGGTCACTTGTCACGCCCAATCCAATTGAAGCGATGGGAAAGATAACTTTTTGGGAGGGAAAGGGTATGGGCGAGGAGAAATTTCTCTTCCCCATTTCAGGCAATGGTTTGCGCTACCTTTTTACTTGGTCAGTCTATGATCTCGCCGCCGTAACGCTCTCCTCCCGAGCGAGTCAATCAGCACGCGGCACAGAGCGAGAGGCATGAGCGCATGCGCGTGAACTCCCGGCTGCTCACAGCTGAGAGCATGGAGAATAGAAGGGTAGGAGAGGGCATGACGTCAGCCGCGTAGCCTTCACAAGCCATGCTCCCTTGACGCCTCGCCTCTTTCTCATTTTCCTCCTTACTCTCCCCACGTATCACAACAACGTGACCACATCACGTGATCGTAGCTAGCCTTCGTCTAGCTATGTTGTACTAGAATACACCACAGTCTAGCCTTCGATCCGACAAAAACCTACCGGACGGAGCGCGCGCAAGCCTGCAAGGAATCCTCCTACAATCAACCATCCATCTCGCACGTGACATGTCACGCGCACCAATCGCCAGGGAGATCCGCGGTCACGCTGGGCACAAAATCGTTTAAACTTTTTATGACTAGGCTTCACCAATATTGCAACGTGCCCCCTCCTAGTACTTCTAACCTCCTTGGCTGAGAGGGGAGGGCCGCCATTTTCGTTCATTCTCCCGGTGGAATGCATGTGATCGGCATCTAAAGACTAAATCTCGATTATTTCCTTTTATATCGCTGGCTCTGGCAAAAGAAGGATATACTGTTATTCCTTGGTGGGTTAAAAAGCTAATAAATGAAGTTGTCTCGACGTATGGCCACAAGCTTTTATTCAGGCGAAAAAGAAGCCGACCCGTAGCAGACGACGCGTAGCCTCGGCAGTGCTCTTCTCCGACCAGTCTCCGACAGCGTTGCGAAAAAATGGCGGTCGCCTCCTCTCTGCTCCCTTCTTTCTCTCTCGCTCCTTTGGCGCTCTCCCCCCTTTCATTTACTTGTCTCCTCTCCGGCGCGTTTCGTCGCCACACCCACTGGCCAAACTCTCCCAATTAGAGTGCCTTCATGTGCGCTTCATGTGCCTACTCCCAATATACGGTTCTGCCTTTTTACTTCCGAAGGTGCAGCCGACCAGCGAAAGAAAGCAGACGACACGCAGACAAAATCACCTGGCAGCAAAAACGCCGCCGTTATGCAGACGCATTTTTTACTTAAGTTTTTCTTTTATTGTCCGCATTTATTTTTTAACCGATGATGCATTTCAAAAAGATTATGTTCATTTTAATAAACCACGGTGGTCGCGAGCCGTCGCGATAAGGAGGTAGCGCCATCTATGAATACGAACGCCAAACGCACCCCGCAACTGAACCCCTGTCGTCTGCGTCGCTGCCGGCCGTAGACCCTGGCATGTTTCTTGGCCATATTTTTTACAGAGAGAAAACTACGCTTTGTAATTTTACAAGAAAAAAACGACCTGTGCAATTCACCTTTGACGAAAAGGTTAGATGGCTACGTGCAGGCGTCCATTTTTACGGTTCATTTTAGATCGAGCCAGGTAACAATTGGACCTCACTTGATGCAATTTTGTTTGCGATTTGCAACTGCGGCGCCGGGAATGCGGCATCCATCATGTTTTTTTTTTTTTTTTTTTTTTTTTTTTCGAACGAGCGACGCCGCTATGGCGAAAACGCAATTAAAATAACACCATGTATGCCATGAGGCTTTATGTGCGCAAAGATCCATGTGCGCAAAGATCAAGCCCACGAAGCGACTCCAAAAACGGCCACAAATTTCCTCTTTGTTCTTTTTTTTTTTTATTTTGTTTTTTTGGCACACAAATTGTATTTTTTTTCTTTTTTTTTTTTTGGACGCATATAGAACCGTGATTTATGGAATGTTTGCTAAACTAAGTTTATTTGAGTTTAAAAAAAATCGTTGTTAAGTATCCGAAAGAACCGCTGAAATGTTTCCTCTCCAACGACTCCAGGCCCGCCCCCTTCCCCAGAAATTCGGGAGACTGATGTCATCATCGCGTTTAAACATGATAGAGACAATAGAGAGTTTTAGTATACCGTTTTCATCTTCCGCTCCGCTCTGAGGGTGCCAAACTGCGCATGCGCGGCCCGCTTCGCCGGAATGGAAAGCGGAGGTCCAAAAACGCGTTTTAGTAGAGCGTTTTTCTTCAGCGTAAGAGCGTTTTGAGCGGGTTCGAAAAATTTGCTTGCGTAGCCCCACAAGTGGACGTTTATAGTACTAGTAAAACAAAAAAAAACCTAAGCGTTAACACCAAGGGAGTAAAAGGGAGCGTGATTGTAGAGCTTGTGGGAACCATTGGGTTCCCTCTATCCCTATCTAGGCCTAGCTTCAAGCAGGCCGTGGGAGTCGTCGTCACCAATGGCGTCGGCCTCCCGGATACAAGGAACCACGAGGCCGAATTCCCCGAAGGGGCCGGTTCTCCCTTGCCCTTTTGGGTGAACGCGCCATCGGCACACCCTTGGGAGTGATTATGGACGCGTCCCGTTTTCGAGTGACCTTCTACCGGCCTCCCCGGGCGCGTCTATTTCCCGCAGGCTACATAAGCCGGCCACCCACCTGTGGCCGGGGCTCTTGGTTAGGGGGGGCTACGCTCGACGGAGCATTCATCGTTATTTTCCTGCTCCCCCTTTTCCGTGATCCTGCCAGTTCCGGCAGCGCGGACCCTTCTCCTGGTGATCCTGTCAATTAAGGCAGCGCCAACCTCATTTCTCTTTTGTTCCGCCTACGGGCGCAAAGCGTGTGGCGTAAGGCCAATAAACACGTTTCTACGGTATCCCTGTGTTTGGTGTGGTGTCCCGTCCACCGGAGCCTAGCGGCAACCAACGGACGGACCCGGCCGTAGCCGCCATAGCAGCGGACTGCGGAGTGGGTTTTGCCTCACAGCGATCAGCAAGGTAAGTCGAAACCCACCTTTTGCAACCGACGAGTTACGGAGTGGGTATTTGCCTCACTGAGGACTTTGGGGTAAACTAGAATCCCACATCTGGCGCCCCAACGTGCGGCCCGTCCGGCGTCTGCAAACAAAGCAGCACGTTCGCAATGACAGCGAACCAGGCCAATTTCCGGCCTTGGACTTCGTGGACGGAGGGAGAGGCGAACGCCCGAAACCCGACGCCACCCAACGGCTTAGTGGCCGCGTCAGCCACGCACGGACACAATGCAGTGTCTTTTGAGCCGAGCTTGCTTCTAAGCGGAGGCGACCCAACATATCCGGAATGCGCCCAGGGCATCCCCCTCCGCGACACGCCAGCCCACTCTGCTGAGCGAAGCGCACCTGCGCTTGTCGAGGTCAACACCGCGCTCGCACAAAGCGCGGCGACGCAACAACAGGCAAATACAGCCTCGTACTGCGATGATCTCCTGACCCCAGACTGGCCTGCAGCTTCCCCACAAACGGAAGACACTGCCGCCGTCTGTGAGCAATGGCCCAGCTCAGCGGCTTTATGCGCAACAGGACATACGGCGGCACGCGGCGGCACACAGCCAGTGTACAGCTCGCCAGCCGAAAGCGTATCTCATCAAAGAGAAAATGCGCTAAACTCTTAACAGCCACTGCTAGATAACGCAGCACGAGTTATCGAGAGTTTGACGGGAGCGTTGCAAGCAGCGACGAGGCCCCCGCCGCCCACGCGGCCACCGGTCAGAATTCCTATCCCGACATACCGAGGATACGGAGACCGAATGAGCGCCACGGACTTCCTCGAGGACCTGAAAAGTTATCAAAAGGCCATGGGAATGTCGGACAACGAGATACTGGAACGCATCCTGCCAATCTCGTTGGTGGACCAAGCAGCGCGATGGTTCCGTCTAACCGGAAACCAGCTGCTGACTATCGAGCAGTTCCGAAAGGCTTTTCGCCAGGAATTCCTCCCCGCTGACTACGAGCGCAGGATGAGGAGAGAGCTCGAGCAACGGACCCAACACCCAGACGAGTCACTGTTGGAGTTCGTAAGGGCGATGCAAGAGCTCTTCGAGCTAGCAGAACCCTCCGCGCCACATGCAGAGCGGGTAGAGCGCGTCATTCGACAGGCGCACCCGACTTTTGCGGCGTACCTCCGAGGCAGTCGCTTCCGCGACCTGAACGAACTAGCCTCGGAAGCTCGGCGGATCCAGGGAGACATTCTAGCCGCCCGAGCGTACCGACCTCCGCCGCCTGCGTCATCGGCACTTGAGCCGCGCTGCGCATGGAATGGGGAGACGGCGCCCCGAAACAGGAGGCACGAAGCCGCCCACTACGCCGACGGACCGGGTCGAAACACGTACGACATCTCAGATCGTGCGCTCGACCCATACTCTTACGAGAGGCGAACAGCAGAACCCGCGCCGCAGTGGCAAAGGCGAGATCGGAACAGACAAGAGTTACCGACGCCCCGGGAGCAAACGCGGCCAATGCGTCCAAATGCACAGGACGAAAGGCCCGGCGCGCAGCAGAACGTGCGACGCGACTCGAGAAGGGTTGCGCAACCACGCTGCTTCCGCTGCAACAGCGCCGACCACCTGGTTCGACAATGCCCAGAACGGCAGAACCCCGGTTTCCAACAGTCGGGAAACGAGCAAAGCCGCCGATAACCAACCCGGTGGCTCTAAACGGCACGGAGCAAGATACTCTTTTGCCGTCCGCCTACAGAATAGGCTTTCCGACAGGCACGCCAACGCCATTCATAGCGTTGACGATCGTTGGTCGGACGTTCAAGGCGCTGCTCGACACGGGCGCAAGCGCATCGCTTTTCGGTGACGAAGTGTTGACCCACCTCCGGCAAAACTCTGTCCGAATGAGGGAGGGAAGCACGGCCTTTCGACTCGCGTGCGGCACCGCACATTCAAGCGGTGCCGTCCGGTTGGTTGCGAGATGGGAGAATCGAGCAAGACGGCAACGCTTCGTTCATCTCCCCAGTCTTTCCGTTCCTATCATCCTGGGCAGAGATTTTCTCGCCAAAACAGGGATCGTGATCGACGTGAGTAGCGGTGGCTACCGAGAGGGCACTTTCGCTCCTCTGAAACCTTTCTGCGAACCCCCAACCCCAGAAAAACCGCTGGTTAATGGGGCAGGCAGCAGCAGCCGAAACGAGGCAACAGCCTCCCAAGGTGAACCCTCTCCGACGCGGTTGCAAGCGAGCGCCGTAGCGTCGGAGATAACGCACCCCCTGCTGACTGAGTCATGCAGCGTGTCAGGGCAAGAAAAAGCCCGTCTGTCGGCATTGTTACGACATTATGACAAGATGTTCACTGATCGACCCGGGTGCACCAATGTGGTGCGACACCGGATCGACACGGGCGATGCGCTCCCTCGGAGGCAAAACGCACGACCCGTTAGTTTGGCTAAACGAAAAGCCATTGACGTTGCACTGGACGAAATGATCGACACCGGAGTTGTCCGGCGGTCAAACAGTCCCTGGGGATTCCCCGTCGTGTTGGTCCCAAAGAAGGACGGCACTTCACGTCTGTGCATCGACTATCGCCGTCTAAATGACGTCACGCGGAAAGACGCATATCCGCTACCGAGCATTGACTCGATCCTGTCCAACCTCGGCAGCGCACGGTATTTTACAACCTTAGACGCCAGCCGAGGCTACCTCCAAGTTCAAATGGAGAGGGGTGACGAGGCGAAAACGGCCTTTGCTTGTCACCGCGGGCTTTTCGAATTCACAAGAATGCCCTTCGGTCTGTGCGGAGCGCCCATGACGTTCCAGCGGTTGATCGACCGCATACTGGGAGAAGCCAAATGGAAACATGCAATGGCCTATCTCGATGACATTGTCGTCTACTCGAACACCTTCGAAGATCATCTCAGAGACCTGAAGGATGTGTTCGACCGGCTAAAAGCCGCGGGAATCACGCTGAACCCGGAAAAGGCTCAAATAGCCGAAACCCGAATCAACTTGCTCGGCTTCACACTCGATTGCGGACGCATTGCGCCAAACGCCGAGAAGCTAGAAGCTATCCGGGAGTTCCCCGCACCAACGGACGTAAGCTCACTCCGTCGCTATTTGGGAATGGTGAATTTTTATCGCCAATTCATCCCGAACTGCGCCTCCCTCCAAGCGCCACTAACGCGGCTACTCAGAAAAGCCGTGAGCTGGAGTTGGGGTCCCGAGCAGGAGGCAGCTTTCCGCTGCACTTCGAAAGCACTCGCGGACACCGCGGAACTAAAGCTTCCCGACTTGAACAAGCCTTTCGTGATCCAAACGGACGCGAGCAAACTGGGCTTGGGAGCGGTCCTGCTCCAAGAGCACGAAGGTGTGCTTCGTCCCGTGGCTTTCGCTAGCCGCTCGCTCGTGCCGGCAGAGGTGAACTACAGCACCTGCGAACAAGAGTGCTTGGCTATTGTATTTGCCTTAAAGCGCTTCGACATTTATGTCGACGGGACCACATTCACGATCGAAACAGATCACCAGAGCCTAATATGGCTGTCAAGACTTCGCGAACCCGCAGGGCGGTTGGCGAGATGGGCTTTGCTACTGCAAAAATACGACTATGTCGTGCGGTACCGGAAAGGCAGCACAAACGTTGTGGCCGACGCACTGTCGCGAGCCCCCGTAGACTGCGCAAATCTTTCCGCGGGGAGCCTGGCCGAGCCAACGGCACATGCAATGCCCGGCGAAGCCGAAATTCAGTCCCAAAAGGAGGCAGCACCACTGACCTCCTCGGACGAGAGCGTGAACCACGTAGACGCAGTGAGCGCAGTGGGGATCGTGTTCAGCAAAGAAGAGCTACTGAAAGCTCAGCAGAATGATCCGTTTTGTCGAAAGGTGATCGACGGACTCTCGAGTGAGTTGGACTCCGTGGAGTCGGGCGGTGCGTCCGCCGGGCGTACGACTGCTGGTATTGCAGTTAACGCCGAGTGTCGGGATGTATCTGGTACTGGTACTGACACGCTGGATCAATTTCTGCTGAACGCCGATGGGCTCCTGCTGAAGTATATCCCATCTGAGAAGGACACAGATAATGTGTTCAAGGTGGTAGTGCCAAAAAGTCTGAGGTGCGCAGTAATGCGTTACTATCACGACTCGCACTTGGCCGGACATGCGAGCGGCTCCAAGACTTACACAAAGTTATGTCACATCGCAACCTGGCCGGGCATGAAAAGGGACGTATTCCGCTACGCCCGCAGGTGCCACACTTGCCAAAGCTTTAAACCAAGAGGCGGCAAACCTCCGGGCCTAATGCAGCCGACCCACAGCCAAGAACCATGGTCTTTGGCGGCTTGCGACGTGGTCGGCCCTTTGCCGAGGAGCCCCAAAGGACACCAATATTTGTTGGTTGTCACGGATCACTTCAGCAAATGGGTAGAACTTTTCCCACTACGAAAGCTGACAGCCCGAGCGATCATGGAGAAGCTCATGGAGGTATTCACCCGATGCGGGTTCCCGGAAGCTCTCCTAACAGATCGAGCAAGCTACTTCGTCGGGAAGGTATTTGTGGACGCTTGCAAAGCCCTGGGCATCAAGCACAAAACAACCACACCCTACCATCCACAGGCGAACATCACGGAGCGATGTAACAGAAACATCAAACCCATGCTGGCAGCATTTGCCGAAAAGCACCGCGACTGGGACGCATACATTCCTGAAATTGGGTTTGCTCTCCGGTCCACTGTCAATCGTTCGACAGGCTTCACCCCCGCCTTCCTCACATTCGGAAGAGAGTTGGCGAATCCCATGGACCGTGTCCTAAGGGCGAACGCCGGGGCAAACGAAGCGCAGTCGACACAGACTGAACACGCGCGCTCGCTACAAACTCGGATGACGGAAGCCTTCTCGGAGGCCCGTCACAATCTCGGGGTAGCGCGAGCTAAACAAAAGGCTCAGTACGATCGCTCTCGCCGAGATCTCCGCTACAAAGTAGGCGATCTCGTGCTCAGACGAAACCACGTTTTGAGCGATGCCAGCAAAAGCTTTTCTGCTTCGCTGGCACCAAAGTGGCTGGGCCCGTACGAAGTGCGAGAAATACTTTCACCGCTCGTGTACAAGCTGACTGACCAAGAGTCACGAAAAGTCGGAGGGCCAGTGCATATTTGCGATCTCAAACCCTACCACAGAAGGGAAAACGAGGAGCAAAACCCAAAGCCACTCTTGCGCAAGAATGCACGCGAAACGCGAGACGACGCCAAAAACGAGGCGCCCCGCTACAATCTGCGAACTCGGAGAAACTAATATCCGGAGTTTCGCAAAGGTAGTCCCAATAAGTGGCGAAATGTTACACTAAGGGAAGTGCAAGGGCAAAGAATGCACCAGCTGCCTTCGCGAACGCGTCAGCCACCATTGTTGGCAAGCCGTGACCTAAATACAAGGCCACCTCAACGTTCGCTCCCGTATCATCCCGTACGGGGATTCCCCTACATACGGCATCTGAGGGAAAGGGTAGGCGTAACGCCCATTGGTCAGTTACTGCCGCCCAGGCTCACGTGTGTCACTAAGTCATCGTAGGGGCACGGCGAGAGCAGTCGTCACAAGCGGTGAGATACCGTGATGTCATTCTGCCGCAGTACGACTCCACAGTAACATCCACGAAGAGGATCTCCAGCCAGGACGGTGCTTCGGGCCGTTCGGGGGCTGCGCCAGCCTGTTTCCTGGCTCCGGGGTTTTCGACGGCGTTCTTGGTCCACGGGTGCTGGCGATTCTTCGAGCAGCCCCGCGACGCCAGCGGACCAGGGGACCGAACCAGCGGCCCGCCGGCTACGCGCGTCACCGGGACCGACAGCTGCGCGGGGTCCTGCCCGCCCTTCGACTTCGGGACCCGCGCGGCGACGGACAACACTCTGTCCAGGGGCCGGCTGTTCCCGTCCAAAGGGCTCCACGAACCACCTCCACGACGGTGAGCGAACGCCGGGAACGTCGCAGCAGACCGTATTTGTGAACCCCGGCATGTGGGGGTAGGCACCGGACGCGGTCGTTTTTTTTTTTTTTTAGTTCTTTTTGTTTTTAAGAGCCGGTAGGACATTTTGTTTTATTCAAGTCCTACCTAAGCCTTAAGAAGGGGGGAGTGTGGGAACCATTGGGTTCCCTCTATCCCTATCTAGGCCTAGCTTCAAGCAGGCCGTGGGAGTCGTCGTCACCAATGGCGTCGGCCTCCCGGATACAAGGAACCACGAGGCCGAATTCCCCGAAGGGGCCGGTTCTCCCTTGCCCTTTTGGGTGAACGCGCCATCGGCACACCCTTGGGAGTGATTATGGACGCGTCCCGTTTTCGAGTGACCTTCTACCGGCCTCCCCGGGCGCGTCTATTTCCCGCAGGCTACATAAGCCGGCCACCCACCTGTGGCCGGGGCTCTTGGTTAGGGGGGGCTACGCTCGACGGAGCATTCATCGTTATTTTCCTGCTCCCCCTTTTCCGTGATCCTGCCAGTTCCGGCAGCGCGGACCCTTCTCCTGGTGATCCTGTCAATTAAGGCAGCGCCAACCTCATTTCTCTTTTGTTCCGCCTACGGGCGCAAAGCGTGTGGCGTAAGGCCAATAAACACGTTTCTACGGTATCCCTGTGTTTGGTGTGGTGTCCCGTCCACCGGAGCCTAGCGGCAACCAACGGACGGACCCGGCCGTAGCCGCCATAGCAGCGGACTGCGGAGTGGGTTTTGCCTCACAGCGATCAGCAAGGTAAGTCGAAACCCACCTTTTGCAACCGACGAGTTACGGAGTGGGTATTTGCCTCACTGAGGACTTTGGGGTAAACTAGAATCCCACAAGCTAGTAAAAACGAAGGCGACAATATTGAGCACAAAAGAGGAGGCACACACCTGAAGAAATATTACGCTATAAAATATAAATATAATCGTTCCACCTTGTGTGCGAGTGAAGCCGAAGGTATATGCATGAGCATGTTGCTCTAAACAGTGCTTGGACTGCACGAGCGCGCGTGCTTATCAAGGACGCTGAAAGGCCGGCACTCGCTCTTGTAGCTTCTGCTCCACTCGAATTAAAACTGAATCAGATTTACTTATTCGAAGTAGAAAAATAAGAGAAAAGGACGAAGTTTGCGCATTGGGAGTACATCCTTTTGCGTAGTACGAGTACAGTGTTGCCCAAGGCTAGCAAGGCAACTGCATGATGAATCCCCGCTGTTCTCAAGGAAGGAGACTTCTACTAACGAGATTAAGATGGCGAGACATCGAATCTATGATTCGTATCCCTCGTGCCATCAAGCGCCGAAGTTCCCTTTCCGAACGCGGTTTGCTGGATATTTCCAACGTAGAAAACAAACCCTTTAGGAAGCTATCCTGCTTAAAGAAGGACCTGGCTGTTCTGCATGCGGGCCTCAAAATACCAGCACCCGACAGATCGGCGCAGGGTGTTGCCAATCTGGCGAGACGCTTTGCATGGTTCTTCCTCGACTGGCCTATCCCAACCGTCTGTTCGTTCTTGGATGAGCGTTTGGACGGAACTTGTCGGTGTTCTTCAGTTCTGTGAACCTCATCGTGGGTCACATCAACGAGAGGTTCGGCCACCTGCTCGCTGACATGAACAAACATAGGTGGTTGACCCTGGCGAAACTAGAGCTGTGCTCACAGGTGAGACCCTGCATGGTTTGTGTAAATTTCGAGTTTCCATTGTTTCTAGCACGGCTGCTCTGTCTGGTGAAAAGTTACTTTTTTCTATACGCCAAAGGTGTACATGGGCAGTGTCAGGAGAAGTCACGACGAGCGCGTTCGTAATCTACGAGTGTTAGTAGGCCACTTTTATGAGCCGTCTTTGCTCTACTTCACGCTGTGCGAGAAGCATCGTCCCCACCGCGCATGCGTGGCCCGCTCTGAGTTGGAGCGTAAAGTTAGCGGAGTGAGCGTGCGCTCCGCTTCACAAGTTGTAGAGCGGACTGCCCTCAGCGTCCTTAGCGTGATCGCTTAGATCTCAAGATGGCGGCACTTACTCAATAGACGCTTTCAGCGCGCGCCAAATCGAGCCGCCATAGCCGACCTTCTCTTGTCTTACCGAGATGCCGAGCCACTGAAGCGGGCGTTGACGAGTCTCCACAAGGGCCTATGCTGGGGAGAAGGACACAGTAACACTTCACATGGCAATAACCTGTCCTGCTGCGGTAATGATGAAGTGAAGCGAACGGAATAAGAGGGAAGAAAAACTGAAGGTCGGTTATGGCGGCGCCCATGCACAGCTGCCTGAAAGCGTCTATACGCGTCGATGTCTTTGACCGTGACCTCAGCTTGAAAGAGGTCGAATCAAGAACTAAAGCGTACACCCCGCGCGTAAAAAGTAAACCATTCGATTTGAGTTCTATGTAACACAAAACAGCATAATCAAACGAAGTGAACGAGAATCACTTTGCAACCAGCACGGCGTCGGTAAAGTCGTCGCGTTTTGTGGACGGCCTATGGCTATGCAGTCAGATGTACGGGTGCGCGTGCTTGAACGACGATTATATCTGTGCATGCGCCCTCCTGTCGAAAATGCCACTGAAAGCTGACCACAAGCATAGCACTCGCAAGCTGCACCAAAGAAACCATTCCTCTCAGCTTTATTTATTCACACTCGCTCGCAACTTTTGAATTGTTTAACTTTCTTCAAGAAATGTTTGCGTTGGATTTCCTTGGTAGATTTAGAAAATAATAGAAACTTGAATGCAGCCCTTTTAAAAGTGCAACCCATGGTGCCGCTAGTCTTCGAGGCCGCCTTATTTTGGCCAAGTGTCTAGGGAGCAAGAGAGCTACGTCATTGTTTGTCGCGGATGCGAGTCTAAATGTATTAGACACGAATGCTGCGTCAATACTGAATATGAAATGGGTTCTAGTCACAAGTCTCGCACTAAAAGCGATGCCCAAAATATGGCGGCCGAATATGTTACCCGGTGGTGTTTTGAAAAGAGTTACCAATAACGGTCGAAAGAATATTCCACGTCAATTTTTTGTCTGGTGAAAACCAGACAGGCATAAACAATGCAAAATTTAGCAAACACAACCCTGGACTTCTAAGCAATAGTGGTATATTAGAACAGTTTTCAGAAGTTTCGTTTTGAATTCCGGCGTAGCGGGCCTCGCATGCACAGTTTGACGGCCTCAAACCTCAGCAGAATTAAGAAACAACTATATATATATATATATATATATATATTAATTTACGATACCCAGTTTTTTACAACCCTACAATGGAAATACGCTTTATCTTAGAGGAGTAACAAGTCCCATATCACATGTTTTGGTATGGTGTTTAAATACTGCCGTGTTGTAAGAGTGTTTTCTTTGTCTTTTTTATTAGGTCGTCAAGGACAAGGGAACGTCAAGGACAATGGTTTTGTTGACCGCACAGCGTGCCCATATGCCGTCCATCAAAAAAATTAGAAGAAGACCACAAGAGGGCGCTCGTCGTGAAGCACCAGGCAGTGATGTGCGCAGACGGCATAATTTGACGGCTGGACGAAACCTACAAAGACCATGGGCATTTTTTGTTTAATATTAGAATGCATAAACTTATCACAGTAAATCATGTTTAAGCTTTTGTACTGAGCGAAATACCTGTCCAACTGGGCTGAAAGGCATCTAGAAATATTTTAATAAAAAACGTTTACTAACGACTCCCATTTTACTTCTCAGATGTGCGTGTGAATATTGCATCTAACCAAATTACAGTGTTACTGTTGAATTCAGCATTGTAAGAGTAGACTATGTTGCGTGGCCTTCTATTGCAAGAAAAGACCGTAGCACAAGTGAGGCAGAAACTGGGCAGGAGCTTAAGCTGAAAAACGCACTTTCATAAACACACAAAAGAAATAAAAAGAAGTGTATAGTGAAGCAAAATGGTTTCATGTCACCCCCCAAGGCAGATACATACACTGCGCTCCACTGTTAATACGAACACGAAAAAAATCGCTTTTATTTGCAGTTTATTTCTTTGACAGCTATTGAAAAAGCTGAAAATGTGTCGCTCAGATTGGTGCCCCAAACGAGCGCTTTATTCCACACCAATAGGCAAATGTCAGCCCCTCCAATTTAAGATGAAAAATGAAACAGGATATTGAATGCTCCCGCTAACAGTGTCGCGCAGTGTACATAAACACCAAGGCACCATATCACAAACCGAAGCATACGAAGAAGAAAAGACTCATTTCATCGGGAAAAAAAAAGTAGAGATATAAATGGAGCACTCGCTTTCGCTAATTTTCACTGTCTTGCTGCCTGAAGTAACCAAACAAAATATCTGTCCGTTTGCCGACTGCTTTCGTCTTTGGTCTTTAACCTTGAATTTTTGGCTCTGGAGAGCTGCGGCACCGCGGAAAGCAGCAGCCCGTACCACCGAGGCCCGCGGTGCCGCGTCTAGAGAACATGGTAATGTGATGAGTATATACGTGCAAGATGACGACGACATGGGTTGTTGGTATTGGGGAGGGTGGCAGTCCGATTCGCAGTAGTCTAGACTTCGTGGAGGCGGGTTGGGCGGGTTGGGCGGGTGAGCAGCGAGCTATGAAGATCTTGCACGCCGTTCGATCAGTGCATGAAGGAGCACCAGGAACATAATGGCGCTATTGCTCACTGGGGTCCACTGGGGTCAAAGAATCATGCTCCAAGGAGGTAGTCCAGCCGAAGTAGAAGCTGCCGCCTCCGAGGAACCGAGGCCCAGGGCTCAGATTGAGACACCGCCGTCGCCCGGTGTGTCATCCTCTCAACGTCGTCGTCGTCATCTCGCATAGAAAAATCGAGCCCGCTGGCTTAGACAAGGCAGCACCTGTTCCCACCGTTCAGGGGCCGTGGAAGGATTGCGGCCAGCGATTTCTCGAAGCAGCCAGAGGTTCTTGACCACCGTGAAACGTTTTCTGGGGGACGCCTTTTCAAACAAAGTCTGCGCAGCTTCTTAGTGCAGCGAGGTTCATAGGGGTCAAGCGCGCTCCCACGCATGATTTCAAATATCGAGCACCCACCTTTCCAGAAAAGCACCATCTAGTGAACCTTTACTGAGAGTGGAACGTACTTCTCAAAATGGCGACGATAGCGGAGCTGACGCTCCACGCTCAAATCCCAGAGCGGGTCGCGCATGCGCGATGGCGACTCCGCTTTCCATAGAGCGGAGCGGGAAACCGAAAACGGTCTACTAAAACTCTCTAATGTGTGCTTCCTAACATCTGGTTTCAGGGTCACGACACAACCGCCATGGCCATAAGCTGGGCGCTATTGCTGATAGGCCTCAGTCCTGTGGAGCAGCAGAAAATACACGACGAATTGGATTCCATCTTCGGGGACGACACAGAGCGGCACGTCAATCACGAAGACATGAAAGAGATGCGCTATCTGGAATGCGCGCTAAAGGTGACATATCGTTCATGTTGACCGAGCTACTGCAGCGAGCTAACCGGTATAAATGCCATAGAGTGTACGTGTATGTTTCTTCTTTTTTTTTTTTATCATTAGGAGGCACAACGGATTTACCCTAGCGTGCCATTCTACTCAAGACTTTGTGAAGAGCCTTTTGAACTCGGTGAGTTTAACGTCCCGTCATATAGACACGTAGTGCAGGAGTTTGTTGATAACGGAGATACAGCTGTTAAAAGCTTGGTTAGGCATTGATATTTAAAAGGGTATTGCAGGTAGGTATTTAATTCGCTCCCTAAGTCCCCAAAACTGACCCCAAAAGGATATTTTCTAATTTAGAAAGCACAAACGACTAAATCAAAAGTCATGAGTGCGGAAGCGGTAACTAATATGATGTATCAGAGTTTCCCCGGGAATTAAAATTAGGGGGAGGGGGTTGGAGGGGGGGGGGGGGGATGACATTACCGAATATTAAAGTCGTTGGGAATTAAGGGGGTGCCTTCAGAAAAAAGAGGGGGGGGGGGGGGGGGGTTAGGGAAATTATTGTGATGTATCATAACAAGTTCTAACATTAAAGGTTTTTTTTTGTTTTCTTTCTCGAAGGGGTTGCAAAATAACAGCATTTGAACGGAAACTTTTAGCTTAATAGTTACCACACCAGGAGGCAAGTTCAGCGCACGAACTAAACCTAGAAGATTCCTAGGATCACTCCGAATTATATATAAAATATACAAAAATTCAGTTGTCTGTGTCTGTAAAGATAAAAGTAAGAAAATTAAATAAAATCACCAACCAAATCCCCTGAGGAGGTCCCGACGTTTTAAAACCGGCTCGGGGTTTTCTTCAGGGGCGACTGTTTACAGATAGGGGACAGCGGCTTTGTTTTCTTCTACGGTGGTGGTCTCTTCTTTATCTTGTTTGTCGGGCGACTAAGTTTGTTCACTTAGGATGATGGTAATGTGCCAGTGGTTATATTGACATTTCTTGGTGTTCTTTGAATAAGCCATGGCTCTATAAAAATCCACTGGCGGAAGTTCATCTCAACATTTATGACGCGGGTGTTTGCAAAATCGATGCTATTGTCCTTGTCTTCACCGAGCTCCGCAACAGCGCTGCGCTCGCAGTCGAATTTGCGCACATCGTTTTTGTGTTGGCGAAGTTCTTTTTTTCTGAGAGGTTCCTTGTTTCGCCGATGTAGGTGGCAGAGCACTCTGCGCATGGAATTGGATACACAACACCTTGCGCTCTTTCTTTAGAGAGACGATATTTCGGTCGCGGCATCATGCGCCTATGTGTTGACACTGGTTTGTGGGGCATCTGAACACCTTTCTTTTACCAGCGTAAGTGGCAGCAGTGAAACGTCCGGACCTCCTTGTAGGATGTGGTTGCTGATTTCTTTTCAATTTTCCAAGTTTTCCCTCAACCAGGCTGACCTGCCGAAATGTTTACATTAAAAGTTAAAAGTACGACATGTATGCTACTGGGTTTTAAGAAGTTGTTAATCTTAAAGATGTTTGATTCCGCCAGGTTCTCTAAGACAGTATTACATTTTAGAGTAAATGTAACCCGTGTGCTAATCACAAAAACAATTTTACTTTTCAAAAGGCGGCACGATTCTTCCCGAGGGAACAGTAATTAAAATTGCGGGCTACTTCTTGCATCGGGATCCAGAAGTATTCCCAAAACCCGAAGAGTTTCGCCCTGAAAGGTTTCTTCCCGAGAATTCAAAGGGAAGGCATCCTTTCGCCTACATCCCTTTCTCGGCAGGTCCACGAAACTGCATTGGTAAGGCCGTCACTCTGTTCCGCATCATGAGCAGACACTTCTAAATATATTCTCGTGTTTTATTCTCAGGTCAGAAGTTTGCGCTGCCGGTGGTAAAAATCGTCGTTGCCAACATCCTGCGCCGATACAAGCTTCAGTCCCTCGATCACAGAGATCAAGTTCTTTTCTTCTCCGAAATGGTTCTCAGACCTAAAAATGGACTCCGAATTAAGTTTATCCCCAGGGTTTCTTCGAAGCGTGCTTGACTTAATGACAAAATGGAATGGCAAAACAAAACAACGAGAAACATTGCCGTGGCTGGGGCATTCCAATCTGCATCACTTGTCGGTAGGGTGACCACCTCCCTGCCGGTGGAATGCGGGACAGCCTGACCGGTATTTTCACGACTCAAGAAATAAATATTAAATAAAATTCACCAACGCGCACACCCCGAAATCCTGTGCTGTCCGGAAGCGTATTATACACCTGAAAATTGTACGCGGCAATTAAACTAAGATAATTTTCACTCTCAGTGATATACTTTTTTATTTGTAATGGTAAATATTTTATTAAAAGTATCTAAGTTGAAAACATAAAGATCGACTGCACCAGACCGGCCAATGCATCAAAAGGAAATAACAGTAAATATTTTTCGGCTTACTGTTTCCTGTCGATACTTACTCTTATATTAACATGCTCCTACACAAAAATAAAACCTTGTGTTGCTTTTTTTTTTTTTTTTTGACCGTTGTGAGTTGCAGGTTTTTTGCCTTCTGTGGCCGTCTTCGCTAAAAAAGCTTTCCACAACCCTTTCGCATGATACATTATGATTTGCAACTAATTACAATAGTTTATTTTTCAACTTTTGGCGAGAAATTTTCGCTTGGAATATTTTGCCATCAAGGGGAGAGGCACAACAGCGCATGTGCGTCAGTCTCCCGCAAGAACGACGGTTGCTTCGCGCAGTGCTTGGCAAGAAAATGACATAATGACATACCATCGAGATTCACACATTTATCAGCGATCTCCGCGGTTCCCCATTGCCCGTTGTTCGGAAGCGCCATAATTTGCGCAGGGAATGTTACGACAATGTGGAATGCGGGACATTTTGAAGATTTTGGAATTTCCTGCGGGACGCGGGACACGAGCCCTCAATGCGGGACAGTCCCGCGAGTCGCGGGACGGGTAGTCACCCTACTTGTCGGCGTGCCATGAATCGTTTTAGCAGGTTTGAAAGTTTTATGGAATTTCAGAAAAGTAATGGCTCGACGTTCTTCGAACACCGACCTCCGTAGATGGTTCTCGGAGGATGGGTCTAAGCAGGTCTAGCAGTATTTGCCTAGTTTATGCAGTCCCAAACAAAACACCGTTTCGTACATTTGACTGTGTAAACCCCTTTCGAAAGTATGCCCTCTGCATGGAAGGTATGGAGTCCCTGCACAATGGCGGACACCAAAGACACCACCAATGTTGGAACCCTAGAAAATCTACAAATCACACTTCATTTCTGGCTTATGTGGCATTCGAATATCACATTCTGTGGTGTCACTTGCTCTGCCATTGTGCAGTGCTGCGGACATTTTGACAATGATCGTACGCGATTTTCGAAAGCATAAGGCCCGTTTTTCTGGGTCAGGGGGCACGAGCGCGCCAGTAAGACGCGCCCATATGGCGCTTGCATGGAAGCGCCACTGCCGCCTTCGATCATGCACGATCTGCGGACGTTCACGAGCGTGCGTCGCCATCCGTTCACGCGCGGTAACCGCTCATTCACACTGGAAGCGGATCTCGATGACATCAAGTGCGCGTGACATTGACATTTTCCGAATACACATTTCAAATTATGGTTCTAGCGGTGCATATTTTTGGCAGTTTAATACATCACATACAGGTGACTGGGGCAGTTCGGCCGTTTTTCCTGCTACCATACAAACTAATTTCCAGTGATTGTGCACCTTCTAAAAAATAAAACATGCCTGGATACGTGTACGAACTATATTATTAATTCACGAAGACACTACATTTATGTAAAACAACCCTGTTCCACGAGCACTTCAAAGGTCTTCAGACCCATGACCTTTAAAGCATCTGCGAACCAGCGCATGCAGAGTGGCACGCGCAGAGTCGGTGTCGCGGGCTAATTTGCTGACCGCCAAAAGGCCTTTAATATAAATGCCATTTGAAATGTCCACAAAGCGTGGTGTAATATTCTCCTAACTCTCAAATATGCAAGGAACCGAATTCCAGCGTCTGAAACACCTACGCCGCCGCTTCACCGACCCCTCGCACGATTGCACTGTGCCGTGCACGTGGACCGACAGGGAGGTTAATCGGCGAAATTGCCTCCGCCGATAGCTTTCGGGATTTGTAACCCAATTATAAATGTAAAAGTGAAAAGCACGCTTATAAAGGTACAAAAGCACGTCCCCAGCGTCTTGAACTCCGGGTAAACGAGGCCCCGCACCTCGAAGTGCTTGCGGCACGCAACGGTGAAACCAGAAAACCGGGGCAGGGAAATGAAAAATTTTTTCGTCAAAAATATTTTAGGGCATGGCTACGAACAATGAAGCAAAAGGCCATGAATTTTTCTTTTTAGAAATCGAAGGTGGTCGAGCGCAACACCTGGGACGTTTGACATGGAATGACCCTATATGATCATATCTCCCGGGCTTCACAATACAGCTTGACGAAAATAATCCCTGGAGAAGGGGAACAAGAGGGACAAAGGACAAACACAAATCTCCAAACACAGCTAGGTGACTGGTGCGCGACCAAACAATTGTTCCCCTTCTCCAGGGATTATTTTCGTCATTCTTGTCCAGCTTGCTTGCACCTTTGCATTTAATAGCATTATAATCATAACCTTAAATTGCAAGCTTCACCCTTGTTGGTGTTAGACTGGTGGCGGCTGATAAAACCCGTTTGCTCTACTGATGTCTAACCCCTGGTTAGCTCGGTTGGTAGAGCGCTCCACCTGTAATGGAGAGGTCCCGGGTTCGATCATTGGTTCGATATCCGGACCAGGCGGATTTTTTCGGTCGCGCACCAGTCACCTAGCTGTGTTTGGAGATTTGTGTTTGTCCTTTGTCCCTTTTGTTCCCCTTCTCCAGGGATTATTTTCGTCATTCTTGTCCAGCTTGCTTGCACCTTTGCATTTAATTGCATTATAATCATAACCTTAAATTGCAAGCTTCACCCTTGTTGGTGTTAGACTGGTGGCGGCTGATAAAACCCGTTTGCTCTACTGATGTCTGACCCCTGGTTAGCTCAATTGGTAGAGCGCTCCACCTGTAATGGAGAGGTCCCGGGTTCGATACCCGGACCAGGCGGATTTTTTCGGTCGCGCACCAGTCACCTAGCTGTGTTTGGAGATTTGTGTTTGTCCTTTGTCCCTTTTGTTCCCCTTCTCCAGGGATTATTTTCGTCATTCTTGTCCAGCTTGCTTGCACCTTTGCATTTAATAGCATTATAATCATAACCTTAAATTGCAAGCTTCACCCTTGTTGGTGTTAGACTGGTGGCGGCTGATAAAACCCGTTTGCTCTACTGATGTCTGACCCCTGGTTAGCTCAATTGGTAGAGCGCTCCACCTGTAATGGAGAGGTCCCGGGTTCGATACCCGGACCAGGCGGATTTTTTCGGTCGCGCACCAGTCACCTAGCTGTGTTTGGAGATTTGTGTTTGTCCTTTGTCCCTCTTGTTCCCCTTCTCCAGGGATTATTTTCGTCATTCTTGTCCAGCTTGCTTGCACCTTTGCATTTAATTGCATTATAAACAATACAGCTGTCTTTGTGTGTTTTGTACTTCCGACTACCTCGTTGACTTCTGAAGACCCACGAAGGATGGGTCATTGTAGATTTTCATCCTTCCGAAGCTTTTTTTTTTTTTTTAATTAACAACTGACATAATGTACACAAAAGATGGCACATGTGAGGGTTGAAAACGAGAATGTAACGTGTTTTGTATGTGTGAAAAATTGTCAATAAAAGGTTTAAAATCATTGTTGGCTATTTTGGCTATACTTTTTTTATGGCTTTGGCTATACGCATGGCGGTTTCTTGGTGGGACCATCTGGCAACACTGCTTGCCAATGGCCGAACTAGTCAGGCAATGGCCACGCCTTGACCAAGCGGAGGACACATTCTTCGCTGTCTGAAGAAAACAAGCTGTTTAAAAATAAAGCACGACTTTTGCATCGTCCACTCGGAGAGCAACCGCTGCCTGTTTTGCACGTGTAGCCTGTGCATGTACAGAACTTCCAAATTACTAGTTCCATCAAAGTTCGTATGTCTGCTACTAAGTGCCGTTTTTATGCTGAAAAGGTCTATTGTTAGGGTGCAAACTCCCTCACCATGAAAGGTTGAATGCGGAACAATAATTAGTGCGGTACTTCCGCTATTTAAGAATCCATTTAAGCCCGACATCTTACTGAGGTTGATCACGGATGATCTGTTCCACAAAATTCCATCAGGGGCCCTAATCTACACAGCGATGTCCCTATCTCTTGGTCCCGCTTCGTTCCGCCGTGCAGATTAGGGCCCCAGGTTACAGCAGCCTATTCAATAATGTGTAAAACATCCAGCGAACGCTCACCACATGACCGCATCGAGAGTCTGGAAAAACAAGACAACTTTGAATGTTACCCTTCTCATAACCTTTTGCTCTTGTTCAAAAACTGCAAAAAACAAGAAATCAAAAAAAAAATTAGTGATTTTATTTATTTTTTTAAAATCAAATTGCAAACAAGAACAAGGACGAAAACGAGGGGGGAACTGGACAGGACGCGGCGTAACTTTCAGCTGAAATTTATGCCGTTCTCTCTTTGTTTTCGACCTTGTTTTTTTGGCATATTACATTAAATGCAAAACCAACTAGCCCAACTAGCCATCCTTATCCAAACAAGAACACAGAGCTATTGCACTTAAAATATGGTTTTAATCATGTCCTGAAGAGGATAACAAGATGTACATCAATTAAACCAACATAAAATGAAAGTGAATTTGAATGCAGCAGATTTCCACCATCGTGAGGAGAGAGCATTTTTAAATTGAGGCAACTTGCAGTTCTCAAGCTCGCGCAGAAGATGAAAGCCCATGCTAAGTGTCGATGCACACATGAAGCGGGTTTTTTGTGCCATTTTGATGTCCGTCCCCACCACAACATGCATTTGGACCCCACAAATAAGAATGAAATGTCCTCCAAGCTCATGCACTTCTGCTTACTGTTCATGAACTTTTCTTGCCACAACGACAGAATGGTAAGTGCACACTAGTGTTATTCCTTTTTCATTTTTCATAGATGTTCAAATAGGTGGATAAACCTATATACGCTTTTATCACAACTAGTATAGCTTCCAGACTGCCTGGAAAAATAAAACTATGATTTGAAACTGCATTTCAATAGACACCTGTGCTTCCATAAATCTGCATTAGTATATTACAATATGCAAATCTGCTATTTCTCGTTATATGCATCTATGGCATTGCAATCAGAAAACTCCAGCTTTTTACACCCAGAAGGCTTCATAAAACAAAAAGTCGACACTCTCGACAACTTAGGTATTAATCACACCGAAACACAAGGTATAGTATCCACAAGAAAACACACGCACGCACACACGCTACACGTAAAACAGCTAGGTTCCATGTAATGACAGCTCTATCGTACAGTGTTGGAGAGGGGTTCCAATGGGGCATTAGATCCCCGGCAGATACTTTGCATGTTTATATCCAAACATGAATGTGCCCCACATACTTTGCACAACGCACTATAGTACCACTCAGATGCACAGATTTTGAACATGCACTCAGACTACAAAGCATTCTGCACGATTGCTAACTTTGTTCTCTGGAAATAAATCTATGGGCTCATTATATTAACTGCAATAATATAGACAATACATAATACCAACTTTAGTGATGATTCTAGTACAGTAATCTACCTACAGGTTAGAGGAAATTAGTTTACTATGTACTGGCCACTCTGTTCAAGTCGCTACCATGGGATTTTCAAAGGGACCTGTAACGAAAGTAGAAGTAAAAATAGCAAAGTCAATCAAGCCCAATGAATAGCACACTCCATACAAGAGGAAATGGCACCCATAATTCAAGAAAAGCTCGAAAGGAGAATCAGCTCCGTCGTAAAAATTGTAAGAAAGCTAAAATTAAAATTGTTCAAGAAGTGCCATAGGAAATTCATCGAGCCAGAGCAGGCAGAAATGAGTGCAGAGGCACCAATAGGCACAAATCAGAAATATGTTTCAAAGGCCAGACTGCCTAACAAAAAAAGGACATAAACAAACAAGACCAACCACCACAATGGTTTCAAAGATACCACAACCATTTCAAAGCAAAAGAAGTAAAAATTTTCTTCTTTTGTGTCGCACCAGAAGATTTCGCTACGAAAAAGTGGCTGAGTGTCTTTGTGCACCGTGCCTTCATTACACTACCTAATGAACAAGATGTACATTGCAAGCTCGTAGAAGCTTCTGCCTAATCTTGACCGAAGCTAAGCCTACTTGCTGTAGTCTGTAAGAAAAAGCGCCACAAAAGATGAGCTCTTAATAAATGACAACACATTTTTATACTGTAGAATCTAGCACAGCACTCAACAGAAACTGCAGCAAAACAATAGTGAGTGAACTGCCACAAAATTAGGCAGGTACCTTTGTTCATGTCTAAAAAGACATAGCACATGGATTACTTATATAAAGTCTGACTGTATAAAATCCTCAAAAACAAAACTAACAGCATCAAAAGAAAAAAAAAAAAAAAAACCAACAACAATCAAGGGTGTGCACACACTTCCTTGTGCCTTGATTCTCAGGTTTTGGCAACATTGTAAACGGGCTGTCCCAGGTCTGAATGACCCAGAAAAAAAAAAAAATCTAGTCTTGACAAAATGCGTCAATAAATAGCATAAAAAAGCACTTTGAAGCTTGCACACAACGGTCTCTTTCGTCCACCCACCCATACAAAAACACATGCACACACATACAGACACCCGGAGGTTAAAATAACATAAAAAAAAAAAAGAAACGCTACTAGTGTACAGCACAGCAATAAATTAACTGCAACGTCAAACAAAACCTATACATACAACGACATCGCCGTGTCGGAGAAATTGCACACAGAGAACTTGCATGTCCCGCTCCGTTGTTCAGAACAAGGCGCGGGTGGCGCCAATGATTGCCTGGCTCAAAAACAGCGTCAACACCCCAAAGGAACAAGTACTACACGTCGGAAAAAATAAAAAAAATAATGGACACAGAAAAATGCCTCACAGTGGCTCACAGCCCACGCTCGGACAACTTCGGCTAAACGCCGCGTTCCCGGAAGCATTCCGTGAAATGAGACTGAACTGCAGAGAGCTTGATCGGTACTTTGGACCGACCAAGTGGCTCGCGCGACGAGTGCCCGGAACGGAAGCTAACATCCTGAAGCGGTATGCAAGAGAGACTGATGAGATACAGAGCTATGGTGCATGGCTGGTGAGCCAACTGCAATCGGTTTCTCATGTTTCTGCACCGTTTCTGCAAAGACCCATTTTCATGGTGTGCGGCACATAATTGCCAGCAGTTCCCCCAGAAATTTTACCGGTAATTTGCAACTTCCGCAGGGATTCTATGGTGACTAGAACACTGGCCGGTGCCCTCGTTCAACTGCAGTAACGGACGACAGCTATCAACATTAGCCGAAGCGAGGCCGAGTCCAAGGTGTGTTTCAAGCAACTAGTGCGCTGATTTCATCGTGGCACATTCTTGTAAATGAGTGTTGGAGGTCAGCCCGGAAAAAAAATTTTGCTTTTCGACATGGCACCACCTCACAAGGTCATTCTAACCATATGTATGGTGTTCTAGCTAGTCTTAACCAGCAACCATAGCAAACCTAGAGTCGGCTCAATTCGGTGAAAATTTGCATGCTTGACTGGAATGCAAACTGTCATTGAAGGATTAAACTTTTATTGTAATGAAAATGTCTGTGTAATCTGAATCGGCCTAGTACTTTGATAGCTCCATATTCCTTGAAATCATTCGTTTGAGAGCACTGACAAAAATCGTGGACACACATCACCTGCTTTCCTTCTCCAAGACAAGAAAGCACTTGAGACATTTGTCCGTAATATCCTAGACACTTTAGTGTAGCCTCATGTCATAATTTTTCTCAAAGGTATAGAGTACTGCTGGTCGTAGAGTGATACAAAACAAACAATTCTAAATTTTAACTCAGTACAGTCAAACCCGTTTATAACGAACAGCAGGAAACGCCACGATTAGTTAGATATAGCAAGTAGTTCGATATAGCAAAAAACATCTACAACAAACTTCCACGATGAGTTCGTTGTAAGGCGAGAGCTTCTTTTTCTTTCTCTTCTCTTGACTTCCGCCTTGTAACCTCGCGCTGGATTTTTTTCTTTTTTTTGTATGCATGCAGAGTTTTTTTTTTTTTTTAGCTTATCTCCTTTTCTGAATCGCTCCTCTTCGTGAACAAACGCTTTGGGATGAATTTTTGTTTTTTGTGTGCGTGTGTGCAGGGTATTTTTTTAGCTTTCTCCCCTTCTGAGTCGCTTCTCTTCGCTCATTTTTGTTCGCAACTTGAGCTTTTGAAATTTTCGTTTTTCTCCCACTTCTTTTCTGGGGGCACAGGCTAGATTGCGCGCTTTTGGAAGCCTTCCCGGGAGGGAAAAAAGTTTGATATAGCCAATATGTTGTTCGTTATAAAGCATACTTTTTACATGCATTTTTATTTAAACTTTTTGCGAGTTCGATATCGACAAAAATTCACTGTACGTGGGTTCGTTCAAAACGGGTTTCACTGTATGCAAGAAGAGTCGAAACTTCTGGGGTTTATGCCACAAACCAACCAAGGATGCCTAGGACACCGCAGTGAAGGATTGAGTGAAGGACACCGAGATCTTTAACACGCAATCAAATTATTGCAAACGCAATCAATTTATGCAACATGTCCAGCCTGGACATGTTGCATAAAAAGTAGAAAATGAAAATGATGTTTCCAATGACCGGCGAAGAGCTTATAAAATAATAGAGCACGACTGCCACACTTTGACGTGCCTCTGGAAGCTGGCATAACTGGTGCCAATAAGTGCCAAGCACCCGTCGAGAAGAGCGACACCATCTTATTGGGCCGCATGCAAATGTGACTAGTGTTTGGTCTGCCCCCTTCAGCATAAAAAATATTATGGCTTCACTTTCTCGTATACTTTGTATGGCGAGTCAAGATCTGCGGTTGTAAGCTCCACATCTCCCAAACATCTGCAGTGCGGGAACATGACTTCGGAAGGTAGACAGAGTGACACTGTCAGCACAGACAAGCGATCGCCAGGTTTTTCCGTTTTTCTATTAGAACCGGAAGGCCTCTGCCAAGACTACTGGTGCTGGAAAGTGCTCATTCGAAGCGTTAATCCAGGTCGTAATATTCAATGCTCGCCGATACCCCTTCTAAGTAAAACGCGAAAAAGAGCCGATGCCGTGTTTGCGCTAACTGCGCACGCCGTGTACCCGCCATGCGCGAGTTCTCGTATTAACGAAGCCTCGCCCTAAGATACCAGACACACGCGCCCGTTCCTTTGTCTGCCTTGTCGAAATCTGCGAGATGGAATAGAGTAAAACTACTGTAACCAGTAAAACGTGCCTTTGAGAGGAACGACAACTTTGCCCTCTGCGAGGCCTGTGTAGAGTGCAAGCTTCCTTTCCGCACACTCGTTGGGCGAGGAGCAAACGAAATGGTAAAATTAAGTTGGACGCAAGGGCCGCGGCTTCGTTAAGGTAGCTGTAGGTAGGCTGGCCGAAAGATGCAGGTCCCAACGCAGGAGGCGAGAGCAGTGAAGTGGGGTGGAAAAGAGAGGGCGGACTCAGCTGTAGTCTTTCTTCTTCTGGCCCGCGCGGGGCTTGATGTTCTCCGAAATCTCCCACATGGCGTCCTCGGACAGGTAGTCTTCGAAGTTGTTGAAGAAGTCAATGATCTGCTCGTTGCGCTTGAATGAAAATGGCCTGCGCAAAGGAAGTATGCAAGAAGGGTGTAAAGGACGTGCTACCTGGAAAGAGTTTTTTTCTTTATCGGTTTTTCCTGTTAAACTACAACTTATGTTTCACGCAGCAACAAAACGCAGACATTTACAGCATTTACTCAAATATAGGACGACCATAAATACGGGTTGATTACTTGCCGAGAAATATGAGGAAATATTTGAACACTATATAGGTTGAGCCTTGTTCCTAAAGAAGTGGAAGGAGAGTAAATTTATACAAACATTTATTTTACGGCATCTCCAGTCACCCTGTCCAAAACTTGCTCGTCAATCATGCCAAACACATCATCGTCTGGAATTCCAAAATGGTTAACCATGTGCCTTCACGCTGCGGCACCAGCACTGCGACGCTAGCGTCGAGTTTTACCGCCTTTCACTGGCATGCTCAGAGAAGCAGCTGATGTGCGAGGGCCTCTCGGTTGGAGTTTGATGGGGCTGGAACTTTTGCTCACTGTTACAAGTTGAGCTCTAATTTTAATGAAAACTGCTGAAATAAAAAAAAAATAAAAAAAAAATGCCTACCCACATTTGAATAAATATGGTAAGCTTGAAGTTGATATGTTATGAGTTAACGAGAAATAAAATGTCAGGTATGCAAGTGGTTGAACCGACTATGAAGGAATTTCCAGAAACAGAATTATGCGGTGAACATATGCAGTAAGTTACGTCTAGCTTTTAAAGTTAAACATACCGTATTTACTCGCAGAATGAACGCACTTTTTTTTCCGAAAAATTGATGCAAAGTTAGGGGGGGGCGTTCATTACGCGAAGTAAAATTTTTTCGTCGGTATTTACTCGCATAATGAACGGTCTTTTTATCACGAAAAATCAACACAACTTCTTATCTCTTTGTGCGCGGCGCGCTTCCCGTAACCAAACTGGGCTGTGCAAAAAAAAAGAAAAAAAAAGAGTCCTCTTGTTCTTTTTCACAGTTCCTTTAATTTTTTTTTTTGCCGCCTGTTTTTCGCAAGCTGTGTCGTTTGCTTAGGCGAGTGCTTTTCCGCTTATCTTTCTTATCTCCTTGCGCGCGGCGCCCGACTCGCGACCCCCCCCCCCCCTCCGTAACCAAACCGCGCTGTGCAAAAAAAAAAAAAAAAGAAGAAAAGCTCCTCTTTGTTTTTTTCTTTTAGTTCCGTGGGTTGTTTTTTTTCCTTTTGCCGCCTTTCGCAAGCTGTTTCGTTTGCTTAGAGGGCTTCTCCGCTTCTCTTTCTTACCTCCTTGCGCGTGGCGCGCGACTCCTAAGTCCAGACGGCGCTGTGCAAAAAAAAAAAAAGAAGAAAAAAAGCTCTTTGTTTTTTCTCTTAGTTCCGTGGTTATTTTTTTTTTTCTTTTTGCCTCCTTTCGCAAGCTGTTTCGTTTTCTTAGAGGGTTTCTCCGCTTCTCTTACCTCCATGCGCGCAGCACGCGACCCCGAAGTCCAGACTGCGCTGTGCAAAAAAAAAAAAAAGCTCTCCATGTTTCTTTTTTCTTGCTTAGGTTGGCTCTTTTACATTTTTTTAACGCCTTTTGCAAGGCGTTTTGTTCGCCCATGCTGCCCATGCATTCGCGACCTCGCTGCACCAGGATAGAAAAGTGCGTTCATTTCGCGCGCGTGGGGGAAGGGAGTCAAAATTTTGACGTGGGAGTTGGGGGTGCGTTTATTACGCGGGTGAAAAAAAAAAGTCGCAATTTTGTGAGCCGACTTGGGGAGTGCGTTCATTACGCGAGTGCGTTCATTGTGCGAGTAAATACGGTATATTAGGGTAGCACAATAACAAAACTTTCTGAAGGCATCCTTCTCGCAATATTCACAAAACAAATAAAAGAGTGTCCCTGAAGTGAACAACGGCTACTGCAGAGTTACTTGAGAACAAATTTTCAATGATCCAAAGACGTGTTTCATGCATAGACATTGCGAAAGTCCGTACTCTCGTGGTTACACCAATGTGGGCATGAAAAAGTAACTCACTTTTTCTTGAAGCACCTCATGGGCTCCAGAATATGAAACTGCTGCCAGCACTTTGAAAAGTTAACGATAGAGTCCGTAATGTAGTCCGTGTTGCCCACGTGCACAAACGTCAGGTCCTGCAGTACCAGACCACTGAAACGAGGAAAACAAAAATATGACCACGCTTACACATGAAATGCAGCTGCTAGACTCATTAAAATCTGAACATGTAAGAATGTGCAGTGCAGAACAAATTTATTCACAAGGGTTAAGACTTCTGATTTAATCCAAGCACAATTACAACAACTATTTTGTACAGACCTGAACATTTCGGAACACATCAGAGATTGACTCTTCTGAACCTTCCAATTTTCAGGACTGATGTTTAGACAATTCATTGAATTCAACTTACAAAGGTATTATGTTCACAAAACAAGAGGTGCAAACTGCTGTCACATGTGTAAAACATAGCAATTATAGTAAGTAAACGAAGGAAAACAACTGTGCTGCTCACATATATGGGATGCAGGGAGGCGTTGTTTCCGAGAGGGCTTGTCTGTACGCACGGAAGGACGACGAACTGTCAATCAGGGCACAGTACTCTTTCAGACCCTGTAAAACGAACATTCATGCCACTGGTTGCATTCTCAATACATCCTCTGCAGAAGATACATATGAATGATGCTATGCCACTTCATACGGTGATCCTTGCACTAACCATTGAAGAGACTCATTAATTAATACTTGAATGGACGACTTGATTCTTTTTCAATTATCAGAAATCTGAATTACGTCCAAAAAATGGTAACCAAGTTGGTAGTGCAAGGAAACACCAACACACAAATTGTGTTCATTTACATTTTGATCTCGCCACAGGACGGGAAACCCTTTTCAATTTTTGGTTTTTCGCTTATCACACTAGAATACACCTCTGCATTATGTGCAGTGCCTTCTGCCGCTTCCGTCACCACTGAAAGAAATTCCGGGAACTGGCTGTATAGAACCAGCTGTAGCAGACGACGAAGGAGATGCATTTCAATAGAGGTTTTGCTCTGGTGAAATGCAGTTCCAGGGCCATCTCATAGATGGAGCCGGCATCTCATCCTAAGTGAACCCCCTGCACACTAAAAGTAGAGCCATTCACTGTTAAGAAAAAAACACCCTCTCCATCTACAAAACTCCTCTCTTTCTCCTGAATATTCTCCTCTCCGCTACCCCCGATCGGCAGACCGCCCGTTTGGTTTCGGTTCATCACTTCCGTCCGCCATTTCGGCCCCACTGCTCTGCGACCACGCTTGTTTACCTACCGCATCGCGGGATGCCAGTGAACGTTTTGACTTGAGTAGGGCGTAGGTTGCGCATTTTGTCTGCAAACGCAACATCAAAGTGCTGCCATGACGTGTTGTTGTGCAGCAGGGCGCTCCAATCGTCAAAGAAAAGGTAAAAGGCTGCACCGAGTTCCCCAGGAAAAAAGGAACAAGACGCAAAGGCGACTTCGCTGTTGAGCATCAAAAGAAAGAATTTCACATGCAGACCGACAACCAGACTGTGCGAGACAAGCTATAGCTCTGAAGAGAGCTTCCGGTTGTCTCATAAACAATAATTATACTTCTAAGTGCAAGCTAGCCCACAATCTTTGCTTTTACAATTGACTGTATGGTGCCAGCGTTCCTGTCTTTCAAAGGTAGCACGTATCAAAGCTGCAATCTCGTGCCATGCCCGTAGCAATCGCTGCCTTGTCAACGTAAAGGGCGGTGTTCAATGAAAAGTATACGCCACTACTCCGCGAGCTCAGGTGTTTGGTTCTTGAAGCTACTTTAAACGGCGAAATGCTTCGCACATGAGGTGATGTAAATAACAGTGTGAGTCGTACGTGACTTCCTTTGGTCCGGTTTATTGTGTGCTCTGTTGTACCTCATTAATTGTAGTACAATAGTACAAACATAGTATTATACTAAAATCCCAGCGCAGCCTGTTTTCTTTGTTGGCAGCGCAAGATTGCGACTTAGCAATCTCTTTACAAAGGGCAAAGGGCGCGTTCCAAAAGGGGAACACGCACTGTTTTGCACCTCACCTGTCAGCTGAAGGACGAAAAGGATCAAAAGTATTCGTTTCAGAGTTCAAACTTATTGTACGCATCAGGGCCGTACCCAGAAAAAAATTTCGGGGGGGGAGGGGTTTCGGGGACAACGGCGGCCATTTTGAAAGTGTCTATTGTCTTATTTTCGCCTATGGATCATGTGCATCGGTGGCATATAGTGGAGAGTTACAGCAAACCGGAGAACCGGTCCCGGTTTGTTACCCGGTAGCCGACCGGCGCCACTGCGCATGCGCAGAGGTGGAGATTAAAATCGGCTGGCTGCCAGTGCACCGACCAGGGCCGTACCCAGAAAAAAATTTCGGGGGGGGGGGGGGGTCAGAACCCCCCCCCCCCCCCTCCCCCCCCCCCCCCCCCCCCCCCCCCGTGGTTACGGCCCTGGTACGCATGGTTATTTAGCAAAAGATTGCATACAATCTCCAACTGAATGATCCGAGCAGACGCACAGCAGAGGCCTCAACAAAAGTGGCGTTCTCACTCAAGATGTGAGGCAATGAAAGGACATACCCAGTGTTAAAAACCTCAGGGCCAAAGAGAAGATACATCTTAGAGAAAACACGAAAGCTGTGAACTGTAGTTGCTCTGAAAACACTGATCTCACAAGGTTCAGGAGGTCATCACACACCAAGACGCTTGGCAAAGGATCCACCCAGGTGGCGCCAGCATCGAAATGAAAGAGGGGGAGACTCGTGGGGAGGAGAAAAGAGCAAGAGATTCTCGAGGGAAAGAGAGCAAGGCGCTACCTTCCGTATACAGGGACTTTAATCGTAAGAGATCGCAAGAAGTTGTCGTGCACTTGGTTGTAAGCAGTTGCAAGTGTGTGAACCAGCTTTTAGAGCTGGGTGAACACTAGTGGTGATTTGGACAAGGGATTGCCTCACCTCTGTGATGTTCCTCTGCCACTCGAGGCGCCGAATGGGGGCAGAGTCCAGCGCAGACAGGATGGCCAGGTAGGAGTTGAAGTTGTTGATCTTGCGCAGGTGCTTCATGATCTTGATGAACTTCACGACCACCCGCTCACGCTCCTTTGCGTCGTTCTGCTTCAGGATGCACGACCGAGCCCTGAGGAAGGGGACGAACGAAGTGTGTTTCGGCAAGTCTCTACTCTCTACTGCAAGATATACGGGGTTAGCAGCAAGAATGCTGCTAACCCTGTACATACTACGGCAAGGGCTATATTGGCCTCTTGTTTCCGCATATCAGATGCAAGTTGGTTGGCTCGGGACGGCTCATAACCTGCTGCTTTATAACATGCATTGCAGACCCAACGTGCTTTTGATCACGTTTAAGTATTTGGGTACGATGCTTATCTAAATCAAGGTCTGAATGAGTAGGAATTGTAACCAAACACTTCAAAAGCTGACAAATCTTGGTATTACCATGCAAACGCATTAAGGGAGAAGAATTTTCTTGTTTGCGATGAATTATCGGTACACGGCTCGGCTGTGCTAAAATTGCACCCCTGGGTAAATAACGTTTGACCATAGAGTAAGAAGTGACAAGAGAGTTTGTGTGCTGAAAAAGCTGCAAAAAACCCCCCCGCGCCTAGGAGCCCAGTTTGAGAGTCTATGGTGCTGAAAGTGTGTGCACTGTCAGAGGTTCATGCGTGTCATGCTGTACCATTGCACACCAACACAACCGTATTCACAGCATCGGAGGAAACCAACCAATGCCCAGACTGGCGTGTGACAGTTTGCCAAAATACTTAAAAGTCACGAGGAAGCCATTATTGTAGGACATTGACCACTTTGAGTTGATCTTGCGTCTCTTCTTCAATTAATAGTGATATATGAAAAACAAGACAAATCCACTACTAAAGCTAGTATACCCTGTGAAAGGATAATGCAACAATACTACAGGGTTTAAAAACACAATTCATACAACATGCCGCAGAGAAAACAAAAGAGGACTTTTGAAACCATTGCCGCACATACCGCATGGTAATGTACCGCATACCATGGGGCAACATATTCCTCAGGTTCCCTCCAATTGGTTACCTTCCATTAGAGGTCTGCACAGGTAAGAGCCAGCCCACAAGCCACGGGCCGGCCCGGCCCACGGGCGGGTTCGGGCTTCACGGCTACACTTATGAAGGTCCAGGGCCTGGCATGGGCCTTGCATTCAAGTCTACAAGGCAAGCCAAGGTAAGGCAAGCCAGCAGTTACTTTTTTTTTTTTTTTAGCAGCAATAATGTTTTTGGAAGTTAGTTTGGGGGGGTTGGGGGAGGGACCATAGTGGAGGAGACCCATATGCTGAAAGCATGTCTCTGTGTTTGTATATGTTTTAGTATGGTTTGGTGTGTGTGCAGAGAATGCTCTTTCAGAAACCTAGCGGCGCGGCATTCATTTTCGTCTTCAGCAGCGCCGCCATCGTATAGTCGCTTCTTTCCATCGACGCACACACATACGCGCCTACATCATGCGCACCCTCATCGCAGGCATAAACCATCTGTACGTATGAATGCGTGCATCCACAATATCGGGGAAGGTGCACCTCTGCTAAACAATTTCTCGCAGA
This sequence comes from Ixodes scapularis, assembly GCF_016920785.2. Lineage (NCBI taxonomy): Eukaryota > Metazoa > Arthropoda > Arachnida > Ixodida > Ixodidae > Ixodes > Ixodes scapularis. The sequence continues at coordinate 15,272,368 of NW_024609868.1, read as the reverse complement.
CCACCCCAAGAGACGGCATTATTTTTTAATAATTTTTTTCGGTTGTACGCAACGGGATTGGGCAATTTAAAACTTTGTCCGTCTTTTGTCCAAACACGTTGCAACATTTCCCTTCCTTCTCAACTTTGACACATATGGTAATGTTCATTGTAGCTTGCATTTGTATTTTTCTGTCGTTTCCGTTTCCGATACGCCGGTTCGGTCGCAAAAAAGGACGATGGGGACAATTTTTTTCCCATCGCCATCGCCCGCCCGCTCGCCCGCCCCCGCCCCGCCCCCCCCCAGATTGAACCGATTAATAATGGCAGCAAAAAGAAAAAAACATGCTAACTGCATTGACTATCAAGTGCCGTAGTCAACATCTGTAGCAGTGTCAAGCGAGATGCCATGCCGCACAATTTGTGAGCTATTCATACTGGGCAAAAATAGGGCAGGCCTCAGCGGGCCCGTGAAACTTAGCATCGGACCGGGCCGGGCCGGCTGTCGGAAATGGATAGCGGTCCGAGGGTGGGCCCAGGCCCGAACGACAGAGGCCGGGCTGAGCAGGGTTTCAATATATCAGCCCGTGCGTACATCTACCTTCCGTTACATCATAGTTAAAGCGCATTTGGAAATGCCCCAAACGAATGTCAGCGTAGTGCGGTGGCTACCACACTTAATGGGTAACTGGGAAATTGGGGAAATTTACGCTACCAGTATCTAGTTTTAGGGCATTTCACACTTTTGAATTTGTTTGCGAGTGAAATGTTTAAAACCCATGTTTTGGGCAAAGTCACCATCATTGGCACAGATAATTTGAAAACACAGCATTTACATGACAACTGCAGTTGTTTGAAGCAACAGTAATAACTCCTGCTCCAAAGAAATGGTGACTTAGAATTATGCATTACAAACATTCTATTCTTAACTTACACTCTACGATCTCCAGAATTGACACTCCCATCATGCATATATAGGCCATTAAAGGGGCAGTGCAAAGGTTTTAATGTTGAAAGAATTGCCAGTTTGCATTTTTTATATTGTTCATACAAGCCCAAGTGACCAAAAACGCGTCACCTTTCCCCAAAAAACGGCTATTCTGCTGCGTAATTGCTAGGCAAAAAACAAATTATTGGCCGATCTGCAGCCGCCGGTGGCGGCTACGGGAACTAAAATGACTGCATCTCTGGGGGATACGCGGAAGTCAACAAACCCTGTCCCCCTCTGCTGCTACACTCGCCGTCAGCCCCGTGGTGAACCATCCTTTGTGTCCATCACTCGCCGCGACCTTCGACGAGGCTAATCCTTTGAAAGTCGACAATCGCAGAGGAAGCGGCTGGGGTCTCTGAAGAGAGGGCCCAAGGGGAAACCATGTGAACCCCCAGAGACGTCACTCGAAAGTCGGCGTGGAGAGTTGAGAGGCACTTCTATCTTCGATTTGTTTCATTTTTTTTAAATAAGAACTAGCGCCCACAAGAAAATGCGGCTTTCGGTTTTTCGTTCCATAGGTGACGCAGATTAATTTCTGCAGTTAATTGGCCAAAGTCTGAAAATCGTTGCACTGCCCCTTTAAATAACAGCACCCACAAAAGAAATGTGAAGGTGGCAATTACCAGTAGGACATCTTGTTGAAGTGCTCCGTGAACTTCGTCAGGTTTGGACTTGATTCTTCATTTTGCTCTTTTGCCCAAATAAGAACTTCGGAGATCTGAAAATACATCCAAAATTCACGTATTTTATAAACTCAAAACCCGCGATTTGCAAGTTTCAACTTTAGTTGCATTGACTGTGGTCTGCTGCTTATGTAACTTAATGTGCAACCAGCAGTCCAATCAATTAATTTTCTTCAGCAGCAACTTTCACTGTGAACTAACTAGTTTTCACCAAGTAACTTTTACCTGTGCTCAACTTCAAACATACCCTAAACTGGGGAGAAAAATAGGGCAAAAAACACATAGCCCAATGCGGAGAGCCAATCATCTGCTTCTTGGGCAGGAGTTGCAGTGACGTCAAAACGATACCGAGCTATGATTGGCTTCGATTGAAAGGAGAGTGGGTAACCCTTGCACCAGAAGCAGACAAACTTGTTGCGCTCCGTATAAACTCGAAACTTTACAGCATGTATGTGTTGTCTTCCTTTTACTGCTGCCTCAGCTGTTATTCAAGATGTCTGACCCCCCCAATTCACTCGCACATTAACCTTTTCCAATTCAGAACCGCTTTACCAGTAACTGTGTTGCATGACCATGCCAGCACAATAAACAATTTCAAAAGTAGCTTTGGAACCTGCCGAGTACTGAACTGGGTGCTCTAATGGCGGCATGACAAAGCTTCTCCATAAGAGTAAAAGTCAATATTTTTGAGAGCATACTGCAGGCGGCAAACAACTGATTTTTAGGAATTCACAGACGTATGTTGCATTTCATTCATTAAGCTGAAGGCACATGGTTTAAGCAATGTCATTCTTCCACTCCTGAAATTAGAGCAGGAGTTCGGGAGCTTTTGACTTCCACTAGGTGGCTCAAACCTTGGAAAAAGGTCTACTGCACAGCCTTCTAAAGCCAAGAACAAAAAAAGGATGGATCTGCTTTCAGTAATATTTGTGCCGCACGACACCATCAGCACCAACACGACATGGGCACATTTTTGTATTCTAGTTTGAAAGGATTTTGGCAGGCATAAAATTTTATTAGGTAGTTGGGTTAGTCATCAAATGAGCACTTTGAACTACACTTGTAGTTTTGATGACAGCCCTTCAATTTTAAAGACCTGTTCACATACAGTCAAACCCGTTTATAACGAACAGCAGTGAACACTACGATCAGTTCGATATAGCAAGTAGTTTGATATAGCAAAAACCATTTACAACGAACTTCCACGATGCGCTCGTAGTAAGGCGGGAGCTTCTCTTTCTTTCTTATCTCTTCGCTTTAACCTTGTAACAACGCTAAAAAGCTTTTTTTTTTTTTTTTTTTTTTCATGGAGGCAGAGTTTGTTTTTTTAGCTGATCTCCCCTGGCCTTTTGGATCACTTCTCTTGGTGGACAACCGCTTTGGGATGAAGTTTTTTTTTCTGTGAGTGCATGCAGAGTGTTTTTTTAGCTTTCTCCCCTTCTGAATCGCTTCTCTTTGTCAATTTTGTTTGCAATTCGAGCTTTTGAAATTTTCTTTCTTTCCTACTTTTTTTTTTGCGGGGGGAAGGGACAGGCTGGAAGACGTCTTGACTTAAACAGCGCAAAAATGTTACGTAAGGAAGAGACAACAGGAAGGAAAGAGCGCTGACTCACAACTGAGGTTTTAATAATGATGTAGTGAAAGAGAAGGAAGGTGTCAAGTGCTGTAATATATTATTAAATTAAAGAAGGTTATAATTATTAACCTCTTTCTAAGGGCCATAAGTCAAGATGTCTATCCAACTCGCCCAGCAACTCATTTTGGCTGGAAGACGATTGTTTGCACGTTTTTGGAAGCTTTCCCGGGAGGAAAAAAGTTAAATATAGCCAATATGTTGTTCGTTATAAAAGTACTTTTTACATGCAGTTTTATTTCAATTTTTCGTGAGTTCGATATCGACAATAATTCGCTGTATGTGGGTTCGTTCTAAACGGGTTTCACTGTATTCTGCAGTGCTAGATCAGCATTATACTCCGTTTCACAATAACTTAGCGAACTGTGGAGTCTAGGGCCCCGCGACCCAATAAGAAGGTCGGAGTGAGGCACGTGACCCAAAGTCACGGGAGCATTTGTGTCAGCACGCCAAATGCGAGTTGTGAAGTCCGGAGGAACCGGCTGTCGTCTGCTAGCCAAGAGTCGTCTGCTCCAAAACCAATCAACTTCGGATGTACGTCCACCGCAGTAACATATCTAACTACTAAAATAGCGAGTACTTCGAGAACAGTTCATGAGACAACCATACACTCAAATTAGCTGCGAATCTGTTACGGGTGCTAATGCCAGGGCACAGTGCAATGTTTTGAGTGGAAAAGGCCGATTACACGGCTGCGATTACTGGCAATCGCTAACAGCCAAGGCGCTACAAGGCGAAAGAAATCGAGCAGATACAGATGTGGCATCACTTTTTTGGTTTAAATATAATTGAAACTCACAAGTTTGTGATTATTTATTCTTTATTCTTCATATCTTCTCATTATAGCTGGAATCGCGCGAGTTCAATTGCCGTTGAAAGAAAAAGAAGCCTAGAACTATTTTTTGTCGCGGAGGGCTCTGTTGCTGTGGCGGTAACGAGGCCCCGGTAGCCTCGACCATGGAGTGTTATCACGTGGCGCCCTTATTGGGTCGCGGGGGCTGCCAAGTTATTGTGAAACGGAGTATAGAAACAGAGTTGATTTGAACGTAACTTAGCACTGATGCAGCCTGCATCAGTGCCGTATCACTGATACAGCGCTAAGCCAATCTGCATCACCAAGGTAAGCTCTATCTGCAGCACTGACGAATAGTGCCAAGGTAGCACTCTGGTCAGGTACGTAGCCAGGATTTTGTTTCAGGGGGGGGCCCACCCATGACAATATGCTGTATGAGGGGGAGGGGTAAGAGGAGGCCCCAGCAAAATGGAAAATTTTGGGGCAGGGGGGGGGGGGGGCCCGGGGCCCCATTGCCCCCCCCCTGGCTACGTGCCTGACTCTGGTGTACCTGTGTGAACAGGCCTCTAGAGAAAGAGTAGAAACTACGGAAAAATTTTGTTTGAATGCCCTCTCCCAAGATATCGCTCATCCCGTTTGTTTGAATAAATATTCATTACATGAAAATTCCGAAACATCGCCAACCCCCGATTCCCGTCGGACATTCCGTGATGTCCGACGGGAATCGCATCGACTGCGTAATCTGCGGCACAGGTAGGTGTGACGAGTGAATTCATAGTACGTTCCCACGTTTTTGTCTGCGAGAGCACGCAATGTTGGTTTCTGTGACGTCCATTCCCCTGCTGTGATGTGAGAGTTCGTAGCGGGTTCCTGCACATCGTTTGTGTGATCTGCATGGGCGATATCAGTTCCCATGGCATGCAAGTTGTAGTGCGTTTCCGTGCACTTATCACACCGTGAAATGCGAATGTCCTGTGTCCGCAATTTGTGGTATCCTTCTACGTGACATGGGAGTTTGTAGCAAATTTCCACGCATTTATCGTGTCAAAAAACCCAAATTCGTTGTGTCCGCAATCTGCAATGTCACTTACTGTGTCACGTGGTTTGTAGCGGGTGCCCGTGTTTATCATTATTTTTGACAAAGTTATGCTCCCTCATGCCCAAAAATTACTCACCTCATATTTTTCACTCTTTATTTCTTCATTTTGGGTGGGCGTTCTTACGGGAGTTTACGGTATGCTCTGTTCACCCCCAAGTTGACAGCGCAGCGGGTGCTACGAGAACACTAGACCATTCGACGGCCTTCGTTTTATCGCCTGACCAAGCTTTCTGTGCATGGGTATGGGTGGAAGCACCATGACGTGGCAAAAGATGAATGCACAACTGGTTCAGCGAGCCTGTAGTATAGTAGCCGCTTGTTTGTGCTAATGAGGTCGCACGGTGAACTATCGCATTCAACCTGGGCCAAAACAGACTTTTAAACTTTCTTGGTGCACCTGCAAGTTCTTGAGAGAGCTTCCGTCAAAAGTAGGAACATAATGCAAAGTTGAGGTCCCACAGTTTGGGCTCGGACCAATCAAGACATAACAGGACTCAACGGGGATCAGACACGCGGGAGAAGGCCCGGTCGGGTGGTTCGGTCCATGCTCATCGAGACGGCACGTTGAAAAGAAAAAAGGACGCTCACGTCGATCTTGTGGAAGAGGTGGGCGTCGAGCAGGGTCATCTGCTCGGCCAGGAGCTCGGACTTGAAGTGGAGCAGGGTGGCCGGCTGGGTGGTGACCCGCAGGTCGGACAGGCCCCCCGCAGAGGGCCCCCAGCTGCGCAGCCGTGCGTGGGCCTCCCACTTCTCCACCACCTTGGCCCGGAGAGCCCTTGCCAGGCTCAAGTCCCCCCGCTCCACCAGTTGGTGCGAGAAGGACGTCAGCCGCCGCACCATCTCCTCCCCGGCATCGCTCAGCCTGGAATGCATTAATGTGAAAGGTTCTTTGGCTAGGTGTTCGGCATTTCGTGAAGCCCAGATATAAGCGTGGCCGCGAGGCTCGACACTGATTGGATGACGGGCGGGAGAGGAGGAGTGAGGTGCTCGACGCTGATTGGTTAACGGGGAGGTCATGTGACCAGAGGTGTAGGCGAGGAGGAGCTCGACCAACTGTGCGCATGCTGGAGATTATGGAAGGCTCTGGAAGATTGCCAGGTTTGTCAGCCCGATTAGCGGTAGTATCGCTTCATTCTAGGAACAACTATCAAGTGTACACATGGTACGGATTAAACTGTCTGATGAATGTGCCGTGAACATAGGCGTCTGGAAACTAAGAGAGCCTAACATCTCTGATCGTAGTAAGACATTTCACGTATGAAACACAAATGCCTAGCAATTTGCCATAAATTTTTTCAGTTGAATGTAATGCAAGGTGTTCTTTTTTTAATGCACCTCTTCATGCTTGAAATGTGAACCATGGAATCCAGATCCATCAAATCCGGCAGTTTGTGATATTCACTTGGTGTTAACCTTCACGGTTGACTTTAGGATAACTCAACTTCTGTAGGAGAAGCAATTCAAAATAGATCTGTTCACTTCATATTTCCTAAGTATAATAAACTAGCATGCAGGTCCCGTTCTATGCGTCTCTATAAGAGGAAACTCCCGGTAATTTAAACTTCGCATTTTTCGAACAAAGTTATGGTCCCTCTGGGGTTCAAATTAACAAAGTTCCACTGGTAAAAGGAAAATGAAAAAAAAGGCACTGACCCGAGGTCATCCACGACGCGCACCAGCAGGGAGAACGCCCAGCGGGCGTACTTCTGGCGCGTGTCCGAGAACTGGATGAACTTGTTGTAGCGGTAGATGAGCTTGCTCACCAGCGCCATGGGGCTCACAAAGCTCTTGTACGTCGTCAGGAAGGCCTCCTGGTAGTAGTACTCCTTGTCTGCGCGGTGCCGCACACACCCCCGTGAAACCTTTTTCGGGCATCTCTGGCATACATCTTTTCCCTCATATAATGCTATCTACTACCACAGTCTCATGTAACACTACATGAAATACATCTCATACGGCACTCTTAGAACACCGCATAATCTAGAAATTTCTGGAGTGAAAAGAACCTTCCTTCGGGAAAGGTTTATCGAATGTGGTAACTGCTTCCTCGTCGCATTGTTTCTTCATTCCTTCCTTTGCAACTTGAAAGTGAGTCTGAACAGTTCATGATGATGTATGCAGGACTTTTCTTGCAACTTTGGCATAGATCTAATGCTAAGCCACAGTATTTCTGCTGGGATTTTGAGCCCTGGAACAAAAGACTCACCAACATTTTCCCGCACGGCGGTTGCATGAATAATCAAGGCATCTACCGGGCCTCCCTTGAGTCCCCTCACATCATCAGGCTGAAAGAAAACAAAGGTGTGTCACTGATCGAGTTGCACACTGCTGATGTTTCACACATTTGGAACATCCAGCTGACAATTAATTGTAGAAGAAATTGACAAACCCAGTACGGAATCACAAATGGACAGAGCTATTTGTTTTGTGTCTTTTATAGCATGCTGAAAAATGAGAACAGCATCTGAATATACTAGTATAATGTTTTATCAGTGAAAATATGGGTGACACGCTGCCAATGCACAGATGTCAAACTGCTTTCACAAAGGAGCTACAGGAAATAATCTACTCCCTCATCTCCTCTTACCCCTCAATAGATGTTTCTCTACCATCAGCTGCAGAAACGGTAATAGATCCTTTCACAAATTCAGTGCCATCTAGTGGCTAAAATATCAGTCTAAGTTTGTGTAGGCCTAATGGCGCGGTTAAAATCTACTAGTACCAATCAGGTCGATGGGAGATGTGTGAAAGTTATGGTGTTCTCCACTGTACAGCTATTTCTTTATTTGTTTCAGTTTTCATGGTGTTAAGAAACTACCACTCTGTTCGAGGTGCTTAGTTAAATAAAATTCTCGCTATTCTTTACATTTAATTGTCCTAAGCTGTCTAGGGAGTGCAGAAGCTGAGCATTCAAAGGTTTTAGTACGTGACACCCTCAAAAGCATAGCGCATAGAAGCATGTCACAGTAACATGAAACAGCAATACAGCAAACTAACGTCTGGAATGTTCAAGTGTCCGTCCTCAAATTCTTGCTTCACCAGCCACCAAAGACCGCCATCAGCATGTACAGATGATATACACTTAGATGATGATATATCGAGGTGGCCAGGCTGAATTTCAGGAAGGGTCCATTACATTCTGTCATGCACTATGCAATTGCCATTACGCCATCATGTAATCTGAAAATCAAACAATATGAAAGAACAACAGTTACATTATCGCTGAAGATGAGGTGTTCGCTGACATCTTGCTGGTCCATCATGCTCTCTCCATTCTCATCAGGCAGCATATCTTCCATCGCTTTCATCGGCTGGGCCACACTGGACAGAAGGTCAAAGCACCATAAAGCAAACAAAGAAGCTTGCAAAATATTCACAGCCTGGTATGCTGTAGAAACTACAAAGGTGCTATTAATACACAAATATATACAAACTGTACAACACTATAAATATCTTGGTATTACCTTTAACAAGAAACTGACAACATTGTGAAGAAGGTGAGAAGCTTTTTACTCTTGGACAAACACTTAAATTTGCAAGCACTGAAACAAAAAGTACCGTACACCACACAAAACACTAATTAGGCCTATGTTGCAGTATGCTAGTTCTATTTGGTTTCCCCACAAGGCAGATGGATTGAACAAACTGGAAGGCGTCCTAAGGAAGGGAATTAGAGTCCTTCTCAACTCATTCATAAACCATATTTATATATGTAACACTTGCTTAAAAAAGCCAATGTTCAAACATTGGAAGCTCAGGCAACGATAAGCAGATTAAAATGCTTGTAGTAATATTCCTTCCTTCGTACTGTCAATACTTATATCACGTTCTCATCCACCGGGCTGTCCAAAATCAAAAATATCAGATCTACCCAGCAGTACAAATTCAACCACAATGTTTCTAAATTGTCAATTTGCCTCGGGTAATACAATAATGGAATTTGCTAGATCGGTGGTTCTCAAATTGGGGTCCGTGAAGGCATTTTAGGGGTCCGTGAAGCCCAGCCTCATCAGTCAAGTCCAACAATAAAAGCTGTCTTTTCTCACATTGAGAAGAAACGTCCCATTTTTCGGGCGAGTTTTCTCGTGTATATGTTAGTAAGAGAAGTGTAATTCACACTAGCCCTTAGTTATATCCATTTATTTAATCATTTTATAATGAACCCATACATTTTCATTCTCCTCGCCACGAAAAGGGTCCTCCATCATCTCCGCCGACCCACAAGGGGTCTGCGAATCATCAATGCTTGAGAACCGCTGCGCTAGATAATGACGTAGTAACACTTTCTTCAATTGAGAAATTTACTGATACCATTAACATTTTTAATTAGATCACTTTTGTGTACATGCTCCTTTTTGTGTATATATTTTTAAACCACTCTTTTGTGCATGTCCTTTTTTCTGTATCTTTTAACCATGTATGTCAATCCTGCTATGGCTTTTAATTAAGAGATGCAGTATTCCTAAATAAAAAATTTAAAAAAAAGCTTGGGAAGCCAGGTTACAATGAAAGAAGGTTGAGCACAAGTTGCTACTTAATATGGTGGCACTAAGAAAAAGCTCTCCTAAAAATAGTAAAGCACAAAAAAAAAAGATTAGCATAGATTAGATTGTTGCGCCAAAGTTCAAAGTATCTAAGGTCATCTTGAAGCATAGGAGCACCATTTCAAATCACACTTCAAACAAACATCACCAAAGCCCTTACTAAACACAGAATTAGCGCTTACATCATTAAGGTCATTACTATGCCAGAGACCAACACTCTTTGATATATTTCACCTACCCTAGGTTACACAAAACCTTTCAGTACACCTTTTAAAAACTTGCAGTTCACTCCACCAGCACCGAAGATCATTAATATAAGGTTTTGTCTGACTGGACAGCCACATTACGCACGGTAGGCACATAATTGGTCTTGTCCACTTCAGGTTAGATGTGCGAGAGGGAAACTTGATTCAGACTTGCCCGGAATGTATACATGGTTGCATGGCCTCTCCTAAGTTTAACACTATTCGCATATCACCGTAAATATTTTTCATCACTTTAAAATATGATTGCATTACTGTTATTAAATGTGTGCAGTTTTCTACATCATACAACTATTTGCTTAACCTGACATTTTGATGATTTCTATGTAGGTATTTTCAGTGTCTTCACTATCAGCGAGTGTCATCCTAATATCTCAATAAAATTGGCCCAAACGAGCCAAAATGCCTATAAGCACAGATGGCTTTCCAGTAACCATTAACATGCATTTACTGAAATAAAAACCATTGAATTGAAGCTTAATTGAATTGCAAAGGGTCTACTACTGGAAACCTTAGCACAATAGTGCACATTAACCAAATTACCAGGCATGTGCGAATAGTAGATTTTGAGTTCAAAGCGAATTCAAAGCAAATAATGGTTTTGGCCAAATATTTTCGTACCGAATATCAAATAGTTTTACCAAGCCTTCCCCCACCATGCACCATGCTTAAACAACAATTAAACTGAACTAGTAGTGATGGTTGTTCTTCACCTTCTACTTGTCCACTTCTAACCTCAGTTAATTTTAATATAGCTAAACTGATGCACTGTGGCACGTACATGACAAATTTGTCAAAGCTATCCCAATTGAGGGGATTTATAAATCTGCTTGCCATATGCAAATCTTTTTTCAATTTCAAATGTGACAAAAAAAAAAGAAAAACATGAATGATTAACGTGGGCTATCAAGACATTGCTGCGTACCATATAGTTTTTGCATAATCGCGGCGGGTTAGCCCTGTTAAGTGTGCTTCCCACCGAGCATTTGTGCACCGCGAGAAGCAATACCCACAAAGCCTGCGAGCTTGATGGGTAAAGCTTCCCCAACGTGCACAGGTGCTCAGTGAGAAGCGCACTCAACGGAGCTCACCCGCTGCAATCAATACATGTACTCGTATTCACCTCTAGAACCGTAGTAAAACAAGTCGCCCCCTCGCGGAACATTACTGAATTAATATTTATGTAGATAAACCTTAGATTAGCTTTATGCTAATTTATCAAGACATGCAAGTTTCAAACGCCAAAAACATGGCTTCTTTCTCAGACATTCAAATCTTGACAAAACTACTTCATGCAGCGCATGAATAATGTGCAAAACTTTCTAACTTGATGCGACGGGTATAGAAAAGTATAAATATCGCAGTACATCCTGAAGCGAATATCGAATAGCGTAGTATTCAAAACTAATATGCATTTGAAAATTAGAATATTCGCACAATGCCAAAAATTACACATCTTTTCCCTAACAATGTTCATTCGAGTAATATCTCTATTTACAATGAGCCTTTCTGAGCTTCGGGACTGACGCCTTGCACCTCTCTTCTGGTTTGACATTTATTGTTTTGCAATCCCAAATTGGTATGTTTGCCACCATAAATACACAGGTGTACTGCAGGCAGATGTCCACACAGCAATTGAATGCGCACAAATCACGACTCACTCCAAGCAACCTCCGGAACCGAGGGACGTGTACGACTGCCGCGAAGGGAGCAGCATGTTGTTCTCCTGGACACCGAGGGAACTACTCTGCAAGTACCAAAGGAACAGCAAGAGGGTAAGACAGGTGTAAACTTCTGCCAACTTTCAACCGTCACTCACTAACAGATGTTGTTTTCATATTCATACAAACTTTGGGCACAGCTCAGACCATTTTTTTCCAAATCCCCGGTTAGATTTCTGTTTTTTATTCGCAAGCTGGGTGTTGCTTGAACACGACGAACACTTGGAAAGTCTGCCACCTCACTTCAATGTCACTCCTACCTGAATAGCTCATGATAATAAACTATGTTAGGGCATAACAGTCTCATGTTATACATACATATGAAAACAGTCGTGCCTACAAAAGTTCCAACATCAGCTATGCGAAGCGCAAATTTGTCTGCTTGTTTTGCAGGGGTTGTGGTGACGTCAGAATCCTGAGCTCTGATTGGCTCCAATTGAAAGATAGTGGGTAGACCTCAAGGCAGCTTGCTTTGAGATCTACATACTATCCTTCAATCAGGACTAATCAGAGCTCGGCGCGCTGACGTCACCACAACCCCTGGAAAAGAAGTAGACGAATTCGTCGCTCTAAGAGCTTGACCGCAGTCATTGATCGTGAGCGTACGGGGCCGGTCGCCCGGCTGCAACGCACCCTGTTCTTCTTTGGGGGCAGAGCGGGCGGAGAACCCAGTTCAAATTGCAGTGGCGAAGCGAAGTCGTGCAGGAGGCCGGGGCTTGCGAGGAAGTCGTCGCTGCCCAGGCTGGTGAAGTGCGTCTGCTTGTAGTGGGTCGTTCGGCACGAGTACTGGATCCTGCTGTTGAAGAAGTCCGTCTCCGGCTGGGAGTAGCCGCCAAACGTCTGGATGTACTCCATGACTGGGACGGAAGGCAGACAGAAAAGCACCGTTAGTGGGACGTTCCAGCACAATTCGCAAAACCGTGCAAACAATTTTTTGCTAACCTTACTTATGGGTGGCCATTCCCTCATTAGACAGTAAGGGATCTCTGCATTTTAGGAAAACCTCCCACTAACTTTTAAAGCAAGTTGCAATAACGTGTCGGCAGGTTGTTGGCTTTTGTGAGAACCAGCAACCTCGCCAGGATACATTGACTACCGTAAAATACCGGGCAAGTGCCCACTCATAATTTAGAGATAATAGCTAAAAAATGGGGGATGGGTGCTTGTCCAGTCATTAATTTTACATATCAATGTACTGTGCATATTTTCTAAAATCTTACAAATTTGGGTATGGGCGCTTAGTGTGGAATGGGCGGATGCGCAGTATTCTACAGTAAGCAAAATAGAGATGTGAAGCTGTCGAGGGTTATCACTGCGATAACTTTTGAAAAGGTCACCCGACCCCGTTCTTTCCTTGGGGTATGAGGTCGAAGTACGATCATACGGTGAATGATAGATGTATGACTGGTCCAATGGGGGGTGAATAGAGTACAGCAAGGACCACACCAAAAATTTAGACATGTGCAGCCAAGAGAGCCAGGGAGTGAGGCACGCACTCATCTTCTTCTTGGGAGGCAGCGGGGGCGGCCGGCTGTCCTCCAAGTCGACGACGTTGTTGCTGGAGGGCGAGCAGGGCAGGCAGCTGTGGTGCGGACACGAGGGCTCGTGGCTGCCCTTCTCTGACTGCAAGGTGTCGCTCCGCGCCCAGTGCCACTCCTTCCCGCCCAGGCTGTCCATGGTGTCCTGAATGCCACGCGCAAAGTCCTCGGTCATGACGGGGTAGAGAAACGGGTGATCGGCGTAGAGGTCACGTCAGTGTTACAAAAAGCGGCGTTAAGGAGCTACGTGATGTTACGTGACTCTTGTGTCACGTGGCCTCATTGCATCACGACATCACGCACACACACACACATACACACAAATTTCATCTGCAACACATTCTGCATGTATCCCAGTTTATCAGATGTGATTGAAATGTGCTTAATTGTAAGATATTGCAGTCTATAAATGTATGAATGCTTTTGTCTGACTTAAAAAGGGAAGCTGGCATCGAGCATAAACTTTTTATTTTAGAGCTATCTGAATGAAACTGTCAAGGTATTCATAGCGCATATATAAGAGTAAGTGCTGAGTTTCATAAATTTCTGTACATAAATTCTTAAGTTACACTTTTGTTTTTTTCAGTAGGTGTCACGTCTTTATTTTTTATTCCAGGCCTGGAGAAATAGGAAAACGTCGTAGGAAAGTGAAATTTATAATGAACATTCCTGGATAGCACCCCAGGGCATGACAAAGCTTTTTTTAATAATATATTTTCAAAAATCTTTTTGCACAACACTGAATTTTATGTTGTTGGTCGTATCCTCATTTATCAAATTTAATTTGAGTGTTATAAATTTTTAACAGTTTTCGAAAAAAGGAAGCAAGCATGTTATGACCTCATGATGTTATTTAGGAACAGAATAAGGAAAACTGCAAGCAAATTCGTTAAGGGGGGACACTACCCAAAACAGTAAATTTTTGAACCACTTGTCGCATTTAAATTATATTTACACTGCTTGTTTCTGTTGATGTTGAGAACATTTCTGCCAATTTTTGTTAACCTGGGTGAAGTACGAAAAAAATTGCGAACGTTCAAAGACAAAAGTGGGCGTGTCTGCTTAGGAAAACTATTGTTTTGAAATTACTTATAAATTTGTTGTTTTCATGTGTTACATTGCATTAGGACAGTTCAGAGCAGATAACTATGGAGCTATATTTCTATGTTATACCATCTTTCATGACAAAAACATAAACACAAATACAGTTTTTTAGATTTCCATCCTTTGTCCAAACTTTTAGTTCTTGAGCATGAAAAATGACAAAAATAAAAAATACAAGCTCATAGTTATCTTCCCCTTAAAATTTCACCCCAGAAAAACTCATAAAAATGAATCCAAGTTGCGTAATAACAAAACGATAGTTTTCCTAAAGTGAAATTTATGCCAAAAAGTGGAATGGAGAAAAATGTGTTCAAAGTGCTCCAACCTCTACCTTTCTTTAGCATCGGAGGACCGAAAATAATTTATAAAAAATTAACTATGCAGTGTGTTGTGTATAGAGGGCGCTGAACTCATGCATTACCAATTGTATATAAGAGCATCACCATCGGCATAAAGATCAGTCAGCGTCCAGTGCCTGCCTCGTGTCAGTTCTTGTTCTGCGGCCTTCCGGCCGCGTTCGCCGGTCTACACCACATTGGCGCAGTCGACAAAAGCACAACCTCGGCAGCAGTCAAGATGACAGCCGTTCTTCGCAACTAGTACGCGAGGGGCGTTACCCATTAACGCAAAGATGAATACGCTCGGGCTGCCATCGTTAGCCCCGTTTTTGGAGGCGCCGGGAGACCCGGCAGTGCCATGGCGGCAATGGCGAGAGGACTTCGAGATCTTTCTGCAGGCGACGGAAATGGACGCGAAACCGCCAGCACAACGAAAGGCGATACTTCTACAGTGTTTGGGGGTGGAAGGTCGAAGAGTGTTTCGCACGTTGGTTCCAGAGCCTGCGGCTGCACCTGCACCACCGATAACTGCTGCTGCAACCGGAAGTGCGCCGGAGAAGACCACATCAAAAAGGGGTGAGCCGGACGACTACACCGATGCACTTCGGTTGTTGGAACGACATTTCACGAACACTCTGAATGTGCTTGTCGAACGACGGCGATTCATGTTGCGACGACAGCGTCAGGAGGAACCGATACGCGCGTACGTCAGTGCCCTGCGACAGCTCGCGAGTACTTGCGACTTCGGGGACTTTCTTGAGGCAGCGCTGCGGGATAAAGTCGTCGACGGAGTACGGAGCGTGGAGCTAAGACAGAAGCTGCTCATGAAAGGTTCACAGCTCACGTTGGGCCAGGCCATGGACATCCTACAGACGTTCGAGCAGGCAGCGGAAGGTGCCCGTGTCTACGAGGAGGGGCGTGACGCTGCCATGGTTCAGCAAGTCGAGAGGGCAAGAAATCGTTCAGGAACAGGAGTCAGCGGTTCTTCAACAGTTCCGGACCGCAGGTGTTACAGATGCGGTGCTTCAGGACACCTAGCCAGTGCACGGGAATGCAGAGCGCGAGATAAGCGGTGTTCGAGGTGTCACAAGGTGGGACATTTTCAAGCGGTATGTAGAAGTACCGGGCAAGCGCGGGTGCAAGCGGTTCAGGACACGGACGGAAACGAAGAGTTGGGTGTCCTAACAGTCACACAGAACGAGCGAACCACTCTGATAGTCGACGTTTGCGTCGAGGGCGAAGTGATTCAGCTTGTCGTGGACACAGGCTCGTCAGTGTCTATCTTGCCAGCAAACATCTATCAAGAAAAATTTGCAAGACGGTTCGCCTTGGCTCCAGCAACGGTGACTCTGCGGGACTTTTCACAGCAAAGAATTCCAGTCTTGGGATGTTTTGTGGCTCAAGCGGCACGTGGAGGCGTGTCGTCAAACATTCGCTTCTATGTGGTGTCAAGGGGCATGGCGTTGCTGGGACTGGATGCGGTGCAACAACTACGACTGCATATCGACGGCGCATCGCTGGCGTGCCTACAGACAACGGCGGGGCCACAACCTCTGCCTCCTGAACTTAGTGAGTTTTCATTCCTCTTTGCGGGGAAACTGGGACTTGCTAAAAACGTGGTACACGAAGTTAAACTGCGTCCCAACGTCAAACCAGTATCAGCAAAAGCTAGGCGATTACCGTTGATGTTGCGAGAACAAGTCTCTGCTGAGTTGTTAAGATTAGAGCGTGAAAGCATTATCGAACGGGTAAACGCTTCTGAGTGGGTGTCTCCAATAGTGGTGGTAAAAAAAAAAGACGGGAGCATCCGACTCTGCGTAGATTTACGGGAGCCAAACAAGGCCATTGTCGTTGACGGCTTCCCGTTGCCGCACACGGAAGAGCTTTTGCACGCTTTGAACGGAGCAGCATGGTTCTCAAAACTGGACCTGGCGTCAGCCTATCACCAGGTCGAGTTGTCAGAAGACAGCCGGGCACTGACGACGTTTGCCACACATGAGGGACTGTTTCAGTTCCGTAGAGTCTGTTTTGGCCTTGCTTCGGCGCCCGCCGCGTTTCAGCGGATGATGGAAGAAATATTGAAAGGTTGCAAGGGCGTCCTATTGTATATTGACGATATTATTGTCTTTGGCAAAAATAAGAAAGAACACAACAGTCATCTGCGCGAGGTCTTGCAGCGAATAGCGGCCGCTGGCCTGCAATTGAACACGAAATGTGTCTTCGGGGTAGAGGAATTGTCGTTCTTGGGTCACCATGTGAGCGCAAGGGGTCTCGCACCCCTCAAATCAAAAGTGGACGCGATTATCAATGCACAGACGCCAATGGATTTGGTGGGATTGCGTTCTTTTCTTGGGCTCATGGGATACTACTCTCATTTCCTCCCTCATTATGCAGAAGTGGTGGAGCCACTGCGGCGCTTTCTTCGCAAGGGCCAGGAGTTCATCTGGGACCAGAACGCTGAGGAAAGCTTCGGCAAGGCTAAGAACCTACTAGCGTCGTGCAGCGCAGTATCCATGTTTGACCGGTCCTTACCTGTACAGGTAACAACTGATGCATCGGCATATGGGCTGGGAGCGGTACTGCAACAGGTGATCGACGGTGAGACGCGTACGATAGCATTTGCATCAAGGACGTTGACGCCACAGGAACGCAAATACTCTACGGGAGAACGAGAAGCCCTGGCATGTCTGTGGGCTTGCGAGCACTGGCATGTGTACTTGTGGGGCAGAAATTTTGTGCTGCGAACGGACCACCAGGCATTGGTAACATTGCTCTCTACTAATGGCACCGGAAGGCGGCCACTTCGGATAGAGCGGTGGTGTGCAAGGCTGATGAGGTACAATTTTACTGTACAATACACGAAAGGAGAAGATAATGTAGTCGCTGACGCACTCTCCCGGTTGCCCTTGCTGTCCACAGAGTGCGACCCAGTAGAGGAGGTCATTGCTGTGGTGTCAAGCGTGGTAACAAAGAACCAATTGCAAGTGGAGACAGAGAAGGATGGCGTGTTACGGGAGGTGATGCAGTATGTCACATCTAGGTGGCCAGAAAAGAAATGTCTGTCAGGAAAGCTACTATCATTTTGGCGGATTCAAGAAGAGCTTTCTGTTCTGGAGGGGGTGCTGTTTCGTGCAGAGCGGGTGGTGCCTCCATCGACATTGGTGTCCAGATTCATCATGATGGCCCACGAATCGCATCCGGGCATCGTCAGGACAAAGCAGCGACTCCGGGAGCAGTATTGGTGGCCTGGGATGGACGAAGACGTGGAAAACTGCATTAGAAGCTGCGCTGTGTGCAAGGCATCAGACAAGTCTGCAAAGACCGCGGTGGCCCCTCTACAACCAGTGCAATGGCCCGAAAAGCCCTGGGAAAAGCTGGGCATGGATATTGTGGGCCCGATGGAACGAGCCCCTCCAGAGTGCAGATTTGCAGTAACTGTGATTGATTATCACAGTAAGTGGCCGGAGGTTTTTTTTGTGTCGTCGATAACTTCTCAGTCGGTGACGAAAGTGTTACTGGAGCTATTCGCGAGGGAAGGATACCCAAAGAGTGTTGTCACTGACAATGGCAGACAATTTATGTCGACACAGTTTGAAGGGTTCCTACAAGACAGAGGAATTGAACACTGTGTGGCCTCGCTGTACTACCCGCAGTGCAACGGTCAAATAGAACGATTTAACCGCGTCTTAAAAGAGTATATTCAGGTGGCGGCACTGGAGCGCAGACCACTTAAGGAGGCAATTCTGGAATACCTGAGTATTTACAGGGCAACTCCCCATGCGACCACCGGCATGTCTCCGGCGTTTTTGCTACACGGAAGGCGGCCACGAACAAGACTGGACGTCGTGGGACTACCGGAGAGAGGGTTTTTCGATGAACCGCGGCCTCACGTCGCCGAACTGCAACGCCGTGTCAAAGAGCGACAGCAGAGGACAAAGAATTACACCGATGAAAGACGGGGTGCCAGGCACTCCATCATTGAACCCGGCGACTTCGTAAAAATAAAGAGGTGGGGAGGACCAAAAGGACAGCAGAGGTTTTCTTTGCCAATAGAAGTAAAAAAACGCGTGGGAAAAAATTCCTTCCTTTTAGACAATGGGAAGAAATGGAACGCTGCCAAATTGACAGTAGTGGCCAAAGGAGGAGCACCAGGTGCCCGGAACTTGGTAGAAAAAGTTATGGAACGACGTGGAGCGGTAAGAGACCAGTTAGGCGACCTGGATTTGCCCACTGAAGAGGGGGCATCACAACTACCATCACCACGGGACGTCGCAACTGCCAGAACCCCAGAGACATTATCGCCAGGCGACGACAGCGCTACCGTCGCTACGCACGGAGTGGGAGCTGCACGGGGTGCTGAGACACTTCCAGACTCTACACTTCAGGAGACTGAAATCTGGTCGACACCAGCAGAGTCGGCGCCGGCACCAGAGCAAGTCGAAGCGCAGGACATCTCCGGCCAACAGGAGTTGTTGACCACGGCACCGTCGTACAGCAGGCCTCAGCGACAAAGAAGAATGCCCGGAAAATACAACGATTATGTTTTACACTAGAATGATCTGTTATAGTGGTTCCAGAGCTATGTGAATAACTGTAATTATTGTGTTCTAGTTACTGGGGTTTTGTTTGTTTAAAGGGGGGAAATATGTTGTGTATAGAGGGCGCTGAACTCATGCATTACCAATTGTATATAAGAGCATCACCATCGGCATAAAGATCAGTCAGCGTCCAGTGCCTGCCTCGTGTCAGTTCTTGTTCTGCGGCCTTCCGGCCGCGTTCGCCGGTCTACACCACACAGTGTAAACTAATGAAACTTTCTGGGAATACTCTCTAGATGTTGGTGGATGTAAATATGACATTTTTCAAAATCAACTTTTTTTTGCAGAAATTGTTTTTTCTGGGTAGTGTCCCCCCTTAATCAGTTCCCGAGATAGCGCTGCGATAAGCGCCAATGCCAGTGAAAAACTCAATTTTGAGAAAATGGCAGTTCAAAGTTACACGCACATTTTCACCATTGAGCTCATTTCACGTATAGCGCGATTCTGCATTCAATTTTCATTCTCGTGTGGCAAAGAACTTGTGGACACAGCACACATGCACATAAGTCACTGTCCACGGCTTTTATTAATTTCTTTTCTCTCGAGCAAGCAATGTTGCATCCGAAAATCAGGAAAATCGCAAGTAGGATTGCGTCACGTGAAACGTTTTCACCCCCTGGCGTACCTGGAAGTGTCCTTGCATACTTTCTTTTTGTTCTATCATTGTCTCTGCCTGGTCCTCTCTTCCCACTTTAACAGAGCAAAAGCCAGAGAGGAGGTCGCTTCCTCTCCAGTGTTTGCTCCGCTGAAGTGGAAAGGGGTGGGAGAAGTGTCCGCTCAACTCTTAACCCGTCACCGACCGTAGTAGAGTGAATTTATTTGTATATAAGGAAGAGCTATCTAAAAAATTGTAGAGCCATCCACTTCACGTGAAGATAGAAGACCAGCGAAGCTGTTATCTTTACGACAACTTTACAAAATCTTTACGACAATTTTACGACAATTATACGATTTACGTATGATTGCAATAAAGACATGTACATGACTTCGTTGTTTAAATGTATTTAATTCTTAGTGACTAAAGTGATCATTGTCTTATGGTCACTTAAGGGCGAGTTCTAAACCCAATTTTTCGACATACAAGTAAAGGACAGTTTTTTACAATTGAGCCCAAGTCTCTTTATCAACATCGCGGAAGCGAAAGAAAAAAGAGATCGGCGCATTCTGCCCTCAGCCCCATCACAGCGCACTCTTTGCTGAGATAAGTTGGTGACCGTAGATGATAACAAGGTGTCTGGACCTCACCATCTAATAATGCCAAGGAAGGCTGACTTACGCGGTTGCCCTATCTTTTTATTTATACTTGCCACGACCAATCCGAACAAGGGAGCGCCGTTTAAACGAGAGTTTTTGGTTGACATCCATGGAAGCATTTTTTGCAGATCCTAGCAAATAGCAGCTTCGCTGTAAAATTTACTGCACTATAGGCAGGTCCCACTGCACCATGGCCATCACTAGAAAGGGGTCTATGTGGTACAGAAGCTGGTAGGAGGCGGAAGCAGGACCCACCTCGGCGTCCGAAACGTTGTCGTACTGGGAGGGCGTCCTGACCTTGGCGGAGCGCTGCTTCGCGGGAAGTGCTGGCTTGTCGTCAGGAAAACGATGAGCCAGCGGATCTCCAAGAGATGAGGCCTTCAGCTCAAAGGACTGGTGGCTCAGAGAGGCTAGGGTCCTGTCCATCTGGAGGGACAGAAGAGGTGTCATGCACGGCGAAATACTGAGAAGAGCTGCCTTGAATCATGTTCAAGGGAACAGCACAACTCTGAACAGTCTCATAGAAGGTGTGCTTTCCCCTGGTGTTGGTTTTAGTATGTTATGTCAAATATATTTAAGGCCTTACTTGTCCCTTTCTGCTAAAAGGCGTCGGCACTGTGCCCTAAAGATGGATCATAAAATATGTCATCAAGCACGAGCCGCTCAACGTCAAAACGGATGCGCCTCAGAAATAAAACACAAAGAAAAGCACAGCAACACAGATGCTTCCTCACGGAAGCCGTCGTGAAACCAGCGGGGTTCACCGCGCTCGCGCAGTGAGGGAGCATGATGTGACCGCTGGAGCGCAGTGCGAAAAATGAAGACATGGCGCTGCTTGCAGGAATGCGCTGCATGTGGGAATACTTTCGCATTCCCTCACGTAAGCAGTTTTAAGTGCCTCTGCCGAATTTTTATTTCATCCTTCCAGATGGACAAAAAAACAATCTCACAGAAGACTCTGAGACAGCTGTGTTTTCCTTTTACTGTACTGCCAGCTAGTTTAGCTCTTTCTTATAACTTGAATTTACGAGTTTCTAGACTCATTAGAAGCTTGTGTGCATACAGGCCCTTGGTGTTGACATCATTAGCTACTAACAGCGAAAGAGAGCTGCTATTCATCCAGTGACGAAGATGGTGCTGACTTTGCACATCGCAGCAGCACGCCTGGGTAGACAATGCTCAAAAAGAACTAGAAAGCATGTGCAGCACTTCAAGCATTCTTAAATGTTGTGAATTCTCGATACTAGCACAATTTGAAGATAATAGGAACAAAACCCCAAAATGACACAACTGCAGTGCCTCATTTGCAACAGTAAGCACACAAAGGAAACTTTAAAAAAAATTTGCAATTGCATATGCTTGCCCCCATAAACAGGGACATAAAAGCAGCCAGATTGCCTCGTTTGCAACTGTGTACAGTGAAATCTCTTTACAACAAAAGCCCCTTTAACAAATTTTTCAGAATTACGAAAATTTTGAAAATTCCTTGCTAAATGCCTGTACTAGCAATGTAGAAATATTTCAATACTATGAATTTCAAAATAACAAACGTTTCATAATGACGTATGTAGGTAATTCATGCGCTCTCATATACACTCCGTGCGACGCGACTGGCGCGCCGCCGCACGGCCGTTACCGAAGGTAGGCAGTGAGAACGCCAGAGAAAACGAAACCGAAACCACGCCGCGTACGTTGGTATGCATTGAAGTCGGAGCGGTGCGGTTGCACTGGGTTCACAGCATGAAGTGCTGCCGGTGCTGCGTCGTTAAGTACTTCAATAGTTATGTGTCGTATCTCGTGGGGCCAAAGTTTCACAGTTTTTCACCTTACCAATGTTTTGTGAGACAGCGACAACGATGGACCCGTGCCCTACGACGCGAGAAATTTGGTCTCCCGATCATGTCTGCCACTGTGTCGGCACTGCTGACATATTCTACATTGCCGCTTTGCGCTCTGCGTTTGTTTTCGTTCTAGGAACGCCTACATGAGTTAGCGCTGATGGGACGAATTGAAATGCCATCCCACACTCGCGGGTATGCAGTGCCGATTTCGTTGGAGGCATGCCCTCCAAAGACGTTTCGTCCCCATCGTACGTGATGATGATATTTCTGGACCAGTATGGCACGCAGTCTGTACTTTATGAAGAAAGATTCAGACAGTAAAAAAATTACGAATATGAATCTAAGGAAAACTACAATGAAACTTGGAATTACTGGACAATCGACGTTTGAGTATGGAAGCTTATATGATGTGCTTTCTTTTTTGATCAGCGTCCTTTTGGATGCGGAAACGCTGACACCCCGAGTCTTGTAGACAACAATTTTTATACTTGGCTTTACAGCCACTTATCACAAAGTAGTTCGATCTGGGAGTACCGTCCGCTGGTCCCTTTCTACCTGTAAAGTGTGCACCTCCCGCGATGAGTGGTATTCTCTTGACAGCTTTTGACGCTCAAAACCGGTTCCCATTTAGTTACGCCGCCCAAACTAAATTTCCACCTGGTTTCGCTGTGCCACCTCTTTTTGGTATAATAAGTGTTGTGTCAAGTTAGGGTCATGTCAAAGTACCTGTGTGCCGAAAATCAGCACCTCGCACAACAGGTTACTACACAACAGCTGACTGCAAAAGCCCTTGACGGCCAAACCATGTGTTGGCCGACAACTTTGTTTTCTCGGCTTTGGAACCATCTTTCGTAAAGTTGTTTCAACTGTAAGTACAGTTCACTAGTCCCTTCCTACCTGTTAAGTCTCCACCTCCCACGACGAGTGGTATTCTCTTGACAGCCCTTTCATGGTCAAAACCGGCTCCCATGGAGTTACGCCGCCCAAACCAAATTTCCACCTGGTTTCCCTATGCCACCTCTTTTTGGTATGATAAGTGTTGTGCCATGTTACTGTCAAGTCTAAGCACCTATGTGCCCAAATCTGCACTTCACTCAGCCCGGTTATAATACAACTTTTTGGGTCCAATATTGGATATCCCGTACAGCTTTATTTCTTTATTTGTTAGAAATATAACTTTCACACCTGCTGTCTTAATGAAACTTGGCACACTTCGTGCACAAACTTGGTGAACATCTCACTCGCCCCCAAATATCATCGTTCCAGCAGTCTTACGTTTAAGCGACGAGCGAAATAAATTTCTCACTCAGAGCAATTGTGGTGGCGGCCAACCTGCTTTTCGAAAAATTGCTCCAACTCCTTTTTTGGCCGCAACTAGAGAAATTACCCCTAATAACGGCTCAAACTCAATATATAAAAAGTAGAGAACAGCTAAATGCCCTTTTTAGGTCTGCCCCAGCACTTGTGCAACGTCACCCTCAACGTATCGGCTCAAAAAGCAAAAGTTCCGTCCGTACAACTTCCCCCGCCACAGCTTGGCATGCAAAAAGGCGCCACAGGCTACCGAACGTGCCTCACTGTCGAACGCCAGCTCTTCCGCCAGCGGCACTACGCGCGTTTTTTAAAGCACCCCCTATAGTTCCCGCACGGAGCGTATATAAGCAACACCTCACTATTACAAATTGATAGTGCAAAATTCGGCCACTTCATGGCATGGGCATCTCCAACTGACAACTATCATCATCATTAGGCACTGGATGTTCATCCATCCGGTTTGACTATGCTGCTTATACCTGGCTAGGGTTATTTTCAGATCGCTGCGTCCGTTGTATCACTGTGCTGCTGCTGTTTTCTTTTATTGTGTTGTGAAGTGAACCCACAATGAGTATTGCAAGCGGCAAGACGAAGCGGGGGCAATTTTTGCTACAAGATAAGGTTGACATTTTCCGCGGAGTAGATGGCGGCAAGAAACAAGTCGAGATATCCCAGAAATACGCATCGCCCTGTTGGCTGTCGCAATAATACTGAAAGCCTGCTGAAAGATCATTGAATCAGATCATAGACCATATTGAATCGTTCATGCTGCAGCGCTTGTCTTGCACCCGCAAAACGAAGATGGCAGATTTCTTCAAATACATGTACAGTGAGCAATTGCATGTTGCATTTTGTGTGGCTGGCAGCACGGATGCATTCGCTGATGTCTTCATCGCAAAGGCAGGTAAATCTTCAACATCTTGTAGACCCTGAGATGGGAAACGACCCCAGGGTCTACAAGATGTTGATTACTTACCAGTTCGCCTGCACTCTATCACTGCTTACAAATCTGCAAGTTTTTCAATATTACGATATTTCAAAATAACGAATTACAATTGGCAGTCCCACGATATTCGTTATACTGAGATTCCACTGCATAGAGTTGCATCTGTATCTGTATTCGACAGCTGTATTTGCCACCAAACCTTTTTCGGTAAAGTTTTTGAAGCATTCAGGAGTGCCCAAACTTTTGTTTTGTGGCGACGGGCACACAGGAACAAGCATTATTATTCTCTCTGTGATACTAGGTCCAATGACAGGTGCACAATAAACGCCGCAACTCCACAAAAAAACAAAAAAAACTGGTGACTCGAGCATGGTAGCACTCACTGCTATGCCCCCACACATGCCGACAAAAGACCCGAACACAGACCTGCTGCAGGGCCGAGACGTGCGTGGAAGAGGACGAGTGGCTGAGGAGCTGGTCCACGCTGTCGCTGCGGCTGCTGACCGACGTCGAGCACGTGTTGTGGGCAAAGCTCTGGTAGCTCACCTGCACCGTGGAACAGGTCATGAGCTTACAAAATGATAAGGTCAATATGCTTTGATAAGGTCAACATGCTTAAGATCAAGATGCTTTGTGAGAGATTGTTTGGTGACTCAGTCAAGCAGCCAGAAATTACCTTCAGAATAAAAATACACATCAGATGTTGTTTTTTCTTTAAAAAAAGGTTTAAAAATAAAAATCATGAGGTGTTGAGCGACTGGTATTAAAGAGTTAGTTAGTGATCAAAAGTTAGCCAAGCATTTAACATCAATCAAAGAAACAACATTGTAAATAAATGAGAACAAAGCTACACAAAGAAAAGGAGCAATAGTGGTGCGTGCACAAAAAAAAAGATACAAAACAAGATACAAAACAAAGTGAAAAGAAAAATTTATATCGTAAGATGATGTCAGGTCGGTTTAATGGGGGTGACGACTATGAGGATGTAGCACTCGTGGTCAGTCAGGAGCCAGTGTGATCGGGGGGTGCACCAGATTTGAAGAGCGCAGGCTTGATGAGAGAGATTAGCGAAGCTTCTTTCCTGACAATATTATATCTCCATATTCCCTACAAATTTACCCCTATATTATTCCCTATATCTAGGGCTCCGTGCTTTCAGGTAAACCCGATAAACTCCGAAAAACACTCGCTGACAAAATTTTTGACAATTCAGATTTATCCGAAAAACTCTGAATTTCAAGGTCACAATGGCAAAATAAAAAGCCCAAAAATACGGTACTATTTTACAAATAAAGTTTGCCAGAGCACAAGGTTAGTGGCCCTGAGGAAATGACCATTCAGTTTTTTTCTTCTTCTTGGACTGTTGACAAAACTACAGGAGGACGCTTAAACTTCGCCTTTAAGAGTGGAACGCGATAGCTAAAATATAAATGCCTGCTCAATCCCAAGTCGAGCAAAAGTGTCTGCATGGCCTAGTCGGTAGCGTGTCTGGCTCGCGACCAAAGGGTCATGGGTTCGAATCCCACCTCCACCTAAAATCTTTGAATT
The DNA here is from genome assembly GCF_016920785.2 of Ixodes scapularis. NCBI lineage: Eukaryota > Metazoa > Arthropoda > Arachnida > Ixodida > Ixodidae > Ixodes > Ixodes scapularis. The sequence continues at coordinate 15,246,182 of NW_024609868.1, read as the reverse complement.
TGTTCTGCAAGGCAAATGAAGTACTGTATAAAGTGAAATCCTTTGAGACATGAGGCAAACTTTAATTCATATTACATGTCATGTTTTAGTCCCTTTCATTCCACGCGTGACGTCACGTTTCACACGAGCGTTGTGGGTTGTTTGAAATTCCCATGCGAGGTCATGTGGCTGTGACGTCCTGACCCTATCGACCAATCAAGATTTTCTTGTCCCACGCCACCAAAACCGACTTTTCTGTCACACGAGCTAATTAAACTTATCACTTTAAAAGATAGTTTCCCATTTATCTCGTAAAGGTTCGTTCAGTGCAATAGGCCAATACTTCTAGACCACGACAAATGCTACTGTTCCGGTTTTTCCAGTTTGAACCATACTATTGGTGCTTTTTAGAGGGAGGAGGGGGTACTGCTTTTATAACAGTGAAAGATGGGAACCTGTAGATTTTTGCAGGAGTTTGGCTATTTCAAAGTACCAACGTTTATTGAAGTAACACTCGTTTTCAAGGCTTGTCATGGGACAGTTATACTCCGCGACAACTTTTCTTGGCAATGCAGTGGAAGGTACAGGCCCGCGTCCCCTCTCCCATTTTGAGTGTACGCAAGCTCTCCTCCTCTCCCGGAAATGGGGGAGGAGGAGAGCCTGTGTACACTCAAAATGGGAGAGGGGACGCGGGCCTGTACCTTCCACTGCATTGCCAAGAAAAGTTGTCGCGGAGTATAGTACTGCCAATTGCAAGGGTGCCAATGTCAGATGCAGCTGCGAAAATATCTTTCAATATCGGTGATATTTTTACAAATTTAGAGTATGTTTTTGTCTTACATTAATTATTTTTATTTTGAAAAAAAAAAAAATGAAAGTCGTTTACAACTTCCTATAATGCCGAATTAGAGCACAGCTCTTGAGGAGGAGGAGGGAAGGGCACTGAGGGGGGGTCATGTGGCCTTGGGGGGGGGGGGGGGGGGGCACATGACCTCGGGGCGTCACGTGACCTGGGGGGGTCACGTGACCTCGGGGGGGGGGGGGGGGGGGGGGGGGATCACATGATTTCGGGGGCGTTACCGGGTTGCGTGCAACGTGGGTTACATGCAACTTCGTCTAAATACAGCCTGGTTGCACGCAGCTCTGGTTGCATGAAACGCGCGGTTACGCCGACGGCGACGTCACTCAAGCCGGAAACGGACGCCTAAGCTGCGCTCTAAAAAAGAAAAAGAACCATTGGGAATCTAACAAAAATAAATTTTGATAAACCCAGAATTTCCAGTCATAAGTGAACTCTGAAAACCACCCACCGAATTTCACAAAAAATGAACTCGGAAAACATGGAATCCTACCTATATCATTAATGGATGAAGAGCATGGAGGGGAGGGGGGAGGGGGGTCACATGACCTCGGGGCATCACGTGACCTGGAGGGGGGGGTCATGTGGGCATCACCGGGTTGCGTGCAATGCGGGTTACATGCAACTTTCTCTAAATACAGCCTGGGTTGCATGCAATGCGTGGTTACGCCGACGCCGATGGGTTGCATGCAACGCGCGGTTACGCCGACGGCGACGTTGCTCAAGCCGGAAACGGACGCCTAAGAGCTGCGCTCTAAAAAAGAAACAGAAAAGAACCATTGGGAATCTAACAAAAATAAACTCTGATAAACCCAGAATTTCCAGTCTTAGTGAACTCTGAAAAACACCCTCCAAATTTCACAAAAAATAAACTAGGAAAACATGGAATCCTACCTATATCATTAATGGATGAAGAGCATGTTGGTGCAGGTCAAGCTGAAGAAGGAATAAACATGTGGGACAAAGAGAAAGGAAAGAAAGAAAGAAAGACAAAAAAAAGAATGAAAGTTGTGGTTGTGTTGTGTTTGTCCTACGTGCTTAATCTTTCTTCATCTTGTCTACTTTCCGTAATATCCAGAGAAATAGCCCACCTAAAATCAAAAGTAAATCAGGTGAAAATAAGGAATGGGCTAACTTATCTATTATCTCTACGTTCTATCTAGTATTTTCCCTTATCTCCACGCTCTATCCCCATATTCTCTCTTGCTATCTCCACGTTCTATCTCTAATCTATTATCTTCATGTTCTATCCAGATATTCCCTCTGTATATACATCTACACCTCTATACTACTCCCTTCATTCCTTTCCAACGCCCAAGCCCACGATGTGAGAAGCGACGTGCAAACGTGCTGTCGGCCGGGTTACCTTGGAGGCGAACAGAGTGGTCACCTGGTGGGCCGTGCTCCAGAGCGTGGAGGGGGGGGACGCCCTGGGAGCCCATGCCCAGCAGGTCGTCGGCTGAGTGGTGCAGGCACGAGTCCAGGCTGCTGGCCCCACTCAGGCTGCCCTTGCCCTGCCAGTCCCCAAACAGGGGCGACCGCAGCACCGGGTCCAGCAGGTTCGAGTTGGAGCTCAGGGCGCCCGACTTCTTCTTGGGCGGAAGCGGGGGCGCAGGGCCGTCCGCCGCCGGGTAGCGGCCGTCGCTCTTGCCGCTGCGCCGTCGGAGCCAGCTCACCCAATCGCCCCCCTTTTGCTTTTCCTTTTTTACGCAAAACGTGTTTGGGCTGTGGTTTCACGAAAGGAATGTCCCAACAAAGTAAGTGTAAAGGCAGATTCGCACGCTCGCGACTGCTTAAGGCCACGTGTCTCAAAGGGGCACTACACCACTTTCTGCGATGGTCTTTTTATGGTCGTAGCTCAATCTATGGGTTCTAAGCATCCTACAAAACCAAACATTACATTTGTGTTTGGCCGATTTCTCTATTAAAATCGGTATTGAAGATCAATTACCTCAACTATCACTGACGCCAGATGGTGCCATCGGACAAGGAGAAGTAAAGCCCCTTGATAAAAGCATTTTTTACGAGTCCCACCAACCATAGTTTTGAAAATGTGCAAGACATATGTTGCACGCGGGTGCTTAGCCACCATTCGCTTCCAAGGGCCGCTCGAAACATATGCTTCGTGCACTGGCACATCTGACGCTACTTGTGAGACAACTGCAAACACATTGAGGGGCTTTAAGAAGGGCTTCTCCAGAGCTTCTCCTTGCCCAATGGCGCCATCTGGTGCCACCGATAGTTCCGAGGTAATCAATCTTCGATACCGATTTTAATAGAGAAATCGGCCAAACATGAGTGTAATGTTTGGTTTCTTAGGATGCTTAGAGCCCATAGATTGAGGTATGACCATCTCCAATGAGAAAACAGGCTGGCACCGCCTATTGAGTAGCCGTGGAATGCTCGGCATTTCCGCACATTTCAAGTTTTTGTTGTGCATCATTCTTCTTTTGTTGGCTCGAAAAGACATTTGACAATTTTCTAAACAACTGTTTCTCACAGGAAGTACTGAAAAATGCCGGGGAAGCACCCACTTTCGGACAAGCACCCACTATTAACATTTCCAAAACTTTGGAATTCTGATTATATGTTAAGCACCTCAAAAGCGCCGCAAAAATTCACCACATTGTGGCAGCTACGAGAACACCAACGGGGATGATAGAGATATCCACTTCCTTGCGATGGAAAGGGAAAGACTTCTTGGGCAGGGGCAACCATTAACTGTATTATCTAGGTCACTCGGGTGCAGTGAGAGGTCATTACAATGCTGAACGTCAGCAGCCAAGTTGTAGCCATGCCAGGACCGATTGGGGTGAAGATAATGCAATGTGACAATGACCAGTTCTTGGAAACAAAACAAGCGGTCCCAGGGCTTTTGCGAGGCACATCTTGATCAAGCGTGCACGCTACCGTAGATCCCTTGCTTCTCGTGCATGCTGCCACCATCTTGATTTTTACTGCTTCAACTGGACAAACGCCCATGTCTAGACTAACCAATTTTTCAGTGAAAGTGGGGTGAGCGCTTTCCCGATATTTTATGGTACATAAATTTGATCTTACAAACACTGGAAAACGTTCGATCGAGTAAAATGCAGTTCCAGAGTCACCTTATAGGTGGTGCCAGTGTGTTCTTTTGTAAAAGGTCATAAGCAAACGTGACCGTGCAAACGGGTCTTGACGTGTAATGCATCCTCTAAATGTAGTGGAAAAACCTGAACTGGGTCTGCAAGTTGGACACCCAACGAGAAAGTCAGCGAGATCGCCGACCGCCACGATAGGCCAGCGCCAAGGTCGAGCGCAGTGCTGGCCAATAGTGGCGGTTGGCAATATCGCTGACTTTCACACCAGGTGTCCACCTTTGAGCCCCTGGCACGTGTGCACCAACTCAATACCTCCGCTAAATTTAGTGGAGAAATTATGTGTACCCTGTTTATGGGAAAGTACACCAAATTTAGAGGGTGACTGCTTTAGTCTGGGAGAGCAAAGAGATGAAAGAATGGAGGATAAATCTCTCGGACCGTTTGGGTTTGTGTGTCGCTTCTGTCCCCACTTTCCAGGGCTAAAATACAGTCAGTACACCGGCTCACATGCACCATGTAATGCTGTACCACACGGTGCAGCGCACATCACCGGCAGATCAATTCTGGTGGTACGGTAGCTACACACGGGCAAAAGCCGAGACAAGAGACAACATAAAAAAGGGGTTGCGGACCACACGTCTCTACTTGTGCATGTTGACATATGCAACACATTTCAACTTTCTTTGTGTGTTCACATACAGAACAGATAATAAAGTCAGCAAGGCAATCAAGCAATGTACAATAAAAAGTATGTTGCACATTTCCACCCATTCAGAAAAAACTACACAAGCTCAAGTAGGACCCAGTGATAATAGGAGCATGTGGTTATGACACAACATTTCTACCATGACCTACAGAATACATATAAGGAAGTCAAAAATAGATGACATGTGCTTGCCCATGCTTACCAATTTTTAAGGCCTTGAACGGTTTTCAAGATCGTGACAACTTATAAGTACAGCTTCCTTCACTTTACACGTACAGGGTGCGACCGTAAAAACCAACAAATTTGGCACGCCTTGCAAACTTCGAATTTCAAACGTACATACCTGAAATTGGGTATGCGAACATAGTAGTTTCGCAAGAAGTTTTACATATATTTTTTTCAGAGCTCAAGTCAGAGACGGTAAAATCTTAAAAATAGAGCAAAAATGGCTGCCGTTCATTTCTTATGCCTTATACCAGATGCTTGTCATCCACGCAGTGGTTTGTGACCTTGCTCCCAGGTGGTGACTGTTGATAGATTTTTTTTTAAAGTATTAATTATCGTCATTATTTTGCTTATCAGCAGCCTCTACTATTGGTTTTTAGCCTTTTTGCATGTAGCGAGCCACCCGGGAGGCGGCCTCATAAACCGGTGTGCAGACGACAAACAGGCTACGTAGTATACATGGAGGTAGGAAGCTTCTGGAGGCGACATGACGCCACCAAAGGTGAACCCAGGGGAGATTTGCAGTTTGAAGGGACACACCTTCAACAATGACCAAATCAAAAAGACGCCATTAAACGGACTTGGGCACCCTTGGGGGCGCTCCCACCGACCGAGGACCTTTACTTCCGGCTTCACTTTGGATTTTCTCGCTTGACTGACTTGAGCCGGCATGTCGCCTCCCCTCTTATTCCTGCCTCCATGCTGGTATAGGACATAGGAAATATGTGGCCTCAGACTTTGCTTTATTTTTAATATTTCACTACCTCCAATGCATGCATACATACATGTCTGAAATTGGGCATGCGAACATAGTTTTGCACGACGCTTAATGTATATTTTTTTTAGAGCTGATATTGGAGGGAGTGAAATATTAAAGATAAAGCAAAATCTGAGGCCGCATAGCCTGGTTATAAAATTTGAATTTTGCAAGGCACGTCAAATGTGTTTATCCTTAGGACCATACCCTGCAGATACTTTACCTCGTGCTAGTGCAACAGAATTAAATAAATAGAGACCTATGTAGTTTAGCATGTACCTATAATGCTGACCAGACAGCATAAAGCAAGCATAATACTTTGATTAACCAGTGCATATCACAGTGCCTTTCAGCTGCATATGTTCTCTTCCTGCATTGCTGATAGATGTCATCAACGTGCAAAGCAAAGTTCACATTTGCAACACACATCAAAAATGAAAGAAAGACTGCCCAAAATTAAAGAACACTCAAGACACCATCAGTTCCAAAGACAACAAACAGAAAACCATTCCAAGGAAATGCATGCCATGTGCATAAGTGCCCACAACATTAATGTGAACAAAGAAAAACATACACTCTGCTTTCAATAGAACCACAGGGTTAGAATGGAATGTGTAACAAACACAGAAAAATAAACCAAACTGCATTTCCTGCTGACCAATGCCACATTCTTCTTTTTTTTTTTAATTTGTATGTCTTATGTTACAGATTACGAATCTACCTATGCTTCCTTGATAGCAGATAATCGAGTCGAAGTAACCTTAAGAGACCGATCGCATGAAGTTTGACAGGCAGACTGTATGCAACATTCATCGCCACCTTAACATCTAGGCGCTGGGTGCTTGTACAACGTGCGACACTGTTAGCACAAACAGGACTTCAGCATATTTTCGCATTTTGCTCAGTCAAATTAAAGATGCACACCAAATTTTGCTGCTTATGTTGTCGTTCTGGATGAGGGGGGAAGGGGAGGGGACGGGGAGGGGATGGGTAGGGATGTTTTTGTGAAATAAGAGTTGCACCACCACCAGAAGAAAAATAAAACATGACAGCTAGTTCACCCAGGCAAGTAAATTGCAGAGAAACTGAAATGTTAAAGTGCATCCATATTGCTCCCACCAGCATTAAGCAGAATGCAGATAATCCAACTCTCAAAAAGGTGCAGTGCTCCTCAAACTTAACGCCGCTACTTGGTTACCCAAATGATGATTTATTGATGGCTACTCAAAGCTAAATTAGTTACTGCAGTAGCTGGAATGCCTTCCCCAGGCTTGGTTGTGGTCGGGCGGTTAAAACTTCACCACATAATTCGATCAGGAGGCCCAGGAATAGCACAAAGAGTACAAAAATACCAACCACCTCATGGCAGCATTAAAATTAGGGAGAACTGTAGATCTAAAGTTTAATGTTTCAATGAAGTAGATTTGTTATGGAAATGTTTGTGAAGGATTAACAATATTCCCTCCAAACACTTTGTTGCATGACAGACGCAGCAGTGCTACTATGCCTCTCAGGCAAAGAACATGAAATCTCCCGTGTTAGGCAGAACACGCATGCAGCAGACAAAAGATGTGCAGTCAATTACGGCAAGTTGCCATGCCTCGTTAAAAGGTTTTAGGCCTATTTTAACATTGTGGTGCAATAACTGAAAAGCACAAATATCAGAATATAACCTAGCATACCTACCTGACTTAAATATGTATCTAGAGATTCAAAAGTTACTTTGGCTCATTTACTTTCTTTTTTTCTGGAGCAGTACACCAAAGGAAATGAAACCACCCGCACTATGACTGAACGTTAGCTTCCTCAGAAATCTAGTCTCGATTGTGCTGAACCATCCTTATACTGTGACTGCCTTTGTTTCGGCACGAGGTGCAAACTAGTGTCAGCCCGAGTGATTGACTCGGCGGTTTTTCGCAGGGATGGTTAGATGTGCACAGTATGTGCGGCCCAAACTTGGGCGGAAAGGCGAACCACTCAACGCTAACGCTGCACGAGTTAGCATCCACTCCCCACCTAAGCCAACTGCGCTAAGTGTGAGCACCAGGTGCCACGTCCAGAGGAGTGTTAGCTCTATTGAATTAGCATTCAGAAACGACAAGCAGCAACACCTCCCACATAGCAAGGCAGCAGTGCTGATGTTCTGCGTCCCCTACCATAAGTCAGCGCAGGCACAAAGTGCACACAAGTGCTATGTCCGCATTCGGCCGGGACTACACCAGTCACATGCAGACGCACCACTAGTGTCCAATCACTGATCGAACACGAGTCCCAGATGAATGCCGATGAATCGCTCGTGACCAATCGTAGGTCTAACACGGACCCCACCCGAACGGTGATGCGGCAGTCGTGTCCAATCACCGACTGAACACAAGTCTCGACCAAACACCGGCATGGCCCTTGTGTCCAATCGCCGATTGAGCACGAGTCTCAGCAGAATGTCGATACATTATTTGCCGAACCACAGATTGAACACGAGTACCAAATGCTGACATGGCACTCGCGTCCAATCGCCGATAGAACGCAAGTCCCAGCCGAATGCTGACGCGGCACTCGTGTTCAATCACAGATTGAACGCAAGTCTCAACCGAACGTCGACCCAATACTCGTGCCCAATCCCCAACTGAACCCAAGACCCAGCCAAACACCGACGCAGAGCTTGTGTCCAATCGCCGATCGCTCCAGAGTCTCGGCCAAATGCCCCGTGCCCCACGCTGGGCTTCGGTAGGGGACGTAGGACACTAGGACTGCGGCCATATTACCTAAAACTTGGGAGGTGTTGCGAGCGGGCAGCGGAAAAAGCAGCGAGAGGCAGAGAGAAAGAGAGAGCGAGGCAGCCAAGCCCCCTACCTGGACGTTAGGAGCGGGAGGGGCGGTTTTGGGGGCGGGAAGTCTGGCCGCAGGGCGGAGCTCAGAATGCTGTCCGAGGAGGCCGAGTGGCAGAGAGGGCCCTTGCCCCCTCCGGCCACCGGCACGCCCAGCACCATTCCGTCGTCGGGGATCCGGGTCGACTCCAAGATCTGACGCTCTCGCGGCGTCAGCGGCAGTTCTGGCAGCGAGTTGCGGTGGCTGCTGTTGCATTGCCGGGGGGGTCACAACGGTAACCGTTATCAGGAGGCTAGTGCCGAGAAGAACGTCTGAAAGACGACCTGGGAACCTCGCTCGATCATGTGGTTTCTGTTACCGAAAACCGTCGCGTGTGTGGGGCACGCGACAATTTTTCATTTGACTGCTGCTTACGAAGTTAAAGTCGCGATCCAAGGTGATGTCGCTCGATGACGTGCAAACAATGATGCTGTTGAAAAGCTGTGGTTGCATAGAGGTACTTTGCGAGTTCACTGGGAAATATCTCGTGTTCTGTACAACAAAGTATGAGCTAGAAATACTATAACAAATCATAGAGAAATCTCAGTGAATGCCCCCCTGCATTTGCACCAAGCCTTGCCAAGTGGTTTTGTAGATCTTAATAAATCTGTGGCCAAATGGCCACTGTATGTGTTACACACAACACATAGACCCTTCCAGAAAAGGGCTCCAGGCTGGTTCCATTTACAGTGTATGTGCATACGGCACATGACTTGCTCGCTTTCCAAAGCAACAAACATGAGTGTGCTGGGCTAAAGAGATCCCACGCTGGGCTGAGGACCTGTATATATTGGAATGGTGTATACTTCTTGCAGTTGATGTAACATCTAAATATATGCTTGCTTTGTATGAACTAGGTAGATGAGCTTAGCACAAACTAACGTATTTACTCGCATAATTCGCGCCCACGCGTAATTTACACACCCCTAACTTAAGGACCAGATTTCCAGAAAAAAAAAACTTGCTCACGTATTTTGCACACCCTGCACAGTTCTGCACCAGCTCTCCAACGGTTTCTCCAGATGCCCCACGGGCACGCATGCTAAGCTGCGGGAATTCCGCGTGGCAGCGAGAGGAGCGAGAGGGGCGAGAGTGCGAGAAAGATGCGACTCTGCGGGAGCTACGGGACGCACGCGTCGCTGGCTCAGTGCTGCGAGGTGGTTGGCCTGTAAGAGAGCATGACGTCGCACTAGGATTCCCGGATGTGGGAACCGTCGTGTGGTGTGCTCTTGCGGTGGTGTGGACTGGCGCGAAGTCTGCAGCACCAAAGCGCATGCTTTCCAGTGTTCGGCTTTAGTGGTTTCAGTTCGACGCCGTCAACGGTTCTCTTACTGATTGCCCTTGCGATGGGTTACAATAGCTATACAGCGAAGTTGAAACTCCTTGTGATAAAGTTTGCTGAGGAAAATGGAAATCACGCAGCTGCCAGGCAGTTTAGGGTGAACAAGAGCCACGTACGTTATTGGCGAAGACAGAAGTCGCAACTGGCAAGTGCAAGGCCAGGAAGAAAATCATTTCGGGAGTCCAAACGAGGGAACTTTCCTGCTGTTGAAGATGAACTGTTACAGTATTTTCGAGATCACAGGTCGTCTGGTCACGTTGTGTCGTGCGAGATGCTACAGTTTCAGGCAAGAAAGAATGCACAAGAAAAAGGGATATCCTCTGCAACGTTCAAGGCTAGCAGAGGTTGGGTGACACGCTTCATGAGACGCCATCACTTGTCTCTGAGACGAAGGACGACTCTCTGCCAGCGTTTGCCCGAAGACTATGAAGAGAATCTGTTGGCATTTCATTGTTTCGTGATCGCATTGTGGAAAATGGGAATGCGTTCTTGATGCACGTTCCCAGATCGGGAACGCGGATTAAATGCCGCTGACCTTCGACATGCCGCCTAACACTACAGTAAGCGAAAGTGGTGTCTCAGCTGTCCCTGCAAGATCACCTGGCTGTGAAAAGCAACGCTGCACCGTCATGCTGGCGGTAACTGCTGATGGGCGAAAGCTCCGGCCCTTTGTCATTTTTAAGCGCAAGACATTGTCAAAAGTGAAACTGTAAGGTCGCATCCACATCCGTGTCCATGAAAAAGGATGGACAAATGAAGCTTTAATGCAAGACTAGACTGAAACGGTTTGGGAAAAATGATCAGGCGCTTTGTTGCGACTGCCATCGCTGCCGGTACTGAACAGCTTCAGGTGTCACCTTGTCGACAGCGTGACGCAAAAGTTGGGGGACATGAAAACGAACCTTGTTGTCATCCCGGGAGGTCTAACATCAGTTCTACAGTCCTTGGATGTGTCAATCAACAAACCGTTCAAAGACTATGTGCGTAAACTCTATGTAGAATGAATGGCCAGCGGAGAACACAGCCTCACTCCCAGTGGAAGGATAAAGAGGCCGCTTGTGGAAACAGTCTGCGAGTGGGTTCTAACAGCGTGGGACATGGTCTCTTCCAGCACTGTCGAGTCGAGCTTCAAGATGACGGGACTATCAATCGCGCTCGACCAAACTGAAGACAATGCTATTTGGAACGCGAGTGATGAAAACTACCATGACGATCGCAGCTATGGTACTGAGTGCGAGAGCTCCAACAGCGACTCGAGGTAAACAAAGTAGGCGCATTTTGCAAAATAAAAAAAAAACTTTTGCCGTTTGTATATTTGTGTTTTTATATACATTACAGACTTTGCAGGTGTGTTATTTAAGACAAGCTTGTGAAATATCTGCGTAATTTGCGCACTCCCTTTCTGATGACAGATATTTAAAAAATAAAGTATGCAAATTGTGCGAGTAAATATGTAAGTCAATATTTTAACTAACAACCAATAGCTTAGATTTCTGAGAATATTTTTCCTGCTGAAAAAAGCTGCAGTCTCTACAACTACAGTCAAGCATCCCAGCCACTGCTCATTTGGTCAATTGTCAGGAACATCCTTTTCTACATGACATGTTGTTGCAGACAAAAGGTTATGGTCTGACACATTTCGTTTCAGCCTCTTGATAAAAGTAGTTTTTTCTACACCCTTTGGAATGCATGTTTTGCAGTGGTAAAGGTGAATCAATTGGCACACAGAAAATTCATCATAAAGACAATACAAAACCAAGAGACAAAAAAAAAAACAACGAGAATCCCAGGTGACTCACTTGTCTGGTTTTGAACTGCATATGCCATTGGGGGTACCTGCCCCAGCGTGCTTGCTCTTGTTGTCTTTATTCTGCGAGCACTTCTGGCTCACTTCCACCAGGGCCTAAGAAACCAAAGGCATGACAGCTCAAGCACCTGCACCCTCCTTCAGACTCAACATTAACTGATGACTTTTAGATTCTACATAGACAAAATATGATGTACTACATCGTATTGTTATATCACACTCAAAATGAGCTAAAACATCCTCATATTGGCTAGTTTTCTATTTCATACTATTTAATGAAATAGACTACAGTTGGCGGTGATGCCCAAACAAAACGGAACAATGTTAAGCATTAAGACCAATTGGTAGCAATTGGTTTCTTGGACTAATCCGTTTGCCTTCCCCCACCTGGTATGCTTTTTCGCTGCAGTGCTTTGCAGCCAATTTGCCCCTAAGATTGCATAAGATCTCACTTAAAGCTCACCCTCTTACCAGGAGTTTCAAATTTTTGTTCAAGCTGTAACAACAAGCTATTTATTAAAGAGGTGACAGACAAGCTAGAAATGACAAGGCCCCCCAAAGTACCCATCTCCCAAAATGTGCATGGAGGAAAAAAAAAAAACAATCACGACTAAGACCAATGGTAAACATTTTGGATTTGGCAAAATTGTATAAAAAAAACTATCACAGCAGTAGATTTTTTTTTTTCTTTGAAGTCATTACCAACTTACACAGAAAGGTCCAAATAAAAAGACCTTGAACAACATCAAAAAGAAGTTTTGTACAAAACTTTGATAAGAAAGAAATAATCTCCCTTTAGAAAGAAAAATTAACTAAATTTAAAATAATTCACTCCTCTAGTAATACAAAAACTGAACCAAAATCTTTTTAGCAACTTGAGTCCATTCGACATATGCACCTATAGGTAATCCTAGCAAAGGAAGCCACAAGGATAGGGTTGCCCGGTTTTTTACCAGCATGGTAGATTTTGGGATAAAAGACCGGTTGCTGGTCTGCATCTAAAACCGGCTGTCATATGTCGGTTTGTTCTAACTACCTACTCAAGCACAATTTTCTTACTTCATAGTTTTTCTTTGCGCGCGTGTGTTTTTTTTTAGGGGTGGGGGGGGGGGGGCGCATTTATAATTCTGTACTAGGCCATCAATGTTATCGGGTATATAGGTATATGAATTGTCTATTTTTAAGCCAATTTCATACACAATGTCCTGGTCCCTAAAATTGTTTACTTAGCCGCAAAGAAGACATCTGTTTCCTAAAAAGCTGGCACGTCTACGTTTCAGTGGATCACGCAGAGAGTCTTCGCAATTTACCGAAGGAGATTAGAGAATGGCAAGAAAGACCTCACTTTGAATTTGAGGGCACAGTCCTTTTGTAATTCATGATTCGAGAAATATGAAGACATGCTCACATTACACAAATTCCCGAGTGACCACACACTTTCAAGACATAGGCTCGTGCCGGTGCTCGTGGTATTCGCATTCACTACCAAAACACCCAGAACCAGCAATTTTTTTAAATAATTTACGCTCAAAATTTTCACACCAAGTATCACACTCAGTGTCTTAGAGTCATTTTTACTCCAAGTGTTATTTAATTCGCAGCCATTTCTATGTAATCAGCAATAGTCGGTTCTCCACCTGCTGCACAGGATAAGTAGAGGTGCGAGATTTGTTTTTGGAGCTTTAATGTTGACTAAATGGTATGCATCAATGCATGTTATTGAGTTCAGTGTTGCATATTTGTGTAGTTACATGTACCATGATGTATCAAGAGATCTATGTTAATTGATTTCCCTTCGGGAGACTTGTGTCGAAATAAATTGCATCTCTGTATCAATTAAAGGGCAACACCGGTTGAAAACGAAACCAAAATAAATGACTGGTATCGCTTTAGTGGCACGAAATATGATCACAGCCGAAATATTATGTCAAAGTCAAGCCACCTACTCCACTAAAACCGATTTTAAAGATGCGACCAGCTGCCCTTAGCAGGCGGCAAGCGGGTTAGCTTTAAGTCAAGGAACACTGGCACAGCACCCTTGGGCATCACGTGGCGGCCGTACGGCTGATGACCAGTGTTGCCATCCCTCTAGCAGATAGTTTCAGTTTTGTCCTAGAAGCCCGAAACCAAATTTTGAGCCGTCTTATTTATAAAACTTCACACAATACTGAGAACAATAAATTATACCTTGTAACTCGGGGACACTGCTTTAGCTGAAAACAGTCGTTATCTTTAATTAAAAAATATTGACCGAAGTCGCCCTTCCAGACTGTCCACACTGAGTCTTTCTTTTTGCCAGTTCAATCTCACATAATTAGCCCTCTCCCCCCCCCCCCCCCCTGCACCAGAATAGCCATTTTTAAGAAGCTGTTTGTGTTTCTCGCATATATCCCAAAGGTGCTCTAAATGCATAGCACTTATAGATCTCAAGGGACGTCTTGATGTAACACGACCTTATGGTGTCATCTGATGTCGCAGTGTCACGTCCACGTCATGAAGTCGCACGATTATTGTCACGCCGATAATGTTGCGTGAACGCTGCAACATCATCATGGCATTAGTGCGATGATAGGGAACCTTTTGAAGCGCTAAGGATGTCACTGTGCTCAGGATGTCACCGTGGCATCCTGAGCGTGGCGTCAACACAAAGGCTACATGCCACGGCTAAAGGCCGGGCCTATAAATGCCGCGCACTTGCAAAACGCTGCGGCCTGAAGTGGCCGAAGGGAGGGAAGGGAGACGGCCCACCTTTAGGGAGTCCTGCAGGGACTGGACCACCTCGTTGACACCCTCCATGGTCGCCCGCTCCCGGTTGAGCATCACCTCGTCCGCCCAGGAGACGAATCGGGACAAGCTCTGGTACACTTGGTTCGTGGTCGAGATGAGCACGGAGCTGGACACCGAGGCAGACAAGTCGCTCACTCCACACGTCGCACCCCTCGAGGGTGGTTCGCGCGTTTGCGAGCCCACCGCGAGAGTGCGACGAGCACGAAATGAGCAAATGTATGCGGTTTGAGAGCTAGCCAACAGACAGCGCCGGCATCTTCTCTCTTTCTCAGCGGTCACGAGCACTCGCAATAAACTCGGTCATGGTCGAACGCAAGTGTGTGAACCAGCTTTTAGAGTGTGAGTTCTTGAACCAAGTCCCTAGCAGGGGGGTGAGGGCGGGAGCAGAGCGCGGCAAATCCCGAGAGAAAGAATGACAAAGACAGTGAGAGAAGAGCGGAGAAAGAAAGCAGACGAAAAGGTTGGGTGCGTTCGTCTTGCCGCGACGAGTTGCAGTCGCTCGAGCGCTCGTCAATTTCATTTATTGTTATACGACGTGTGATTTCTGTGTTTTTCTGCAAAGTAGATTAGAAAAGAAATAGGTAAAGACCTTACGGGAGATGTATTGCCGCTTCTTTCTGCCTATTGAGGCGTCATCAGCGACGCGGGCCTGTCGGGACCACCTACCGAGACTGCCGGTGTTTGCGTAGACGTCCCGCCGTACTGGAGCGGCCCGAATGCATGAGACCTTTCCCTCTAGATCAGGGGTGGCCAAGCTGCGGCTTTTCGCGTGTTAAAGTGCGGCTCGCGACTCCCTTCCCTCCCCTCTCCCCCCCCCCCCCCCTCCCCCCACGCACACACACTACCCGCCTCCCTCCCGGTCACACGAGCACTTCCCCAAAAAGAGAAATGGAACGCATTTTAAATCGAAATGCAGGTTGCGGTTTGGTAGTCTTGTGCTACAGCTACCTTAGGTATAGTCGCACTGCTTTTGACTCGGATAGATTGAAAGTAGTTTGTGTTTTATTTATTGCTCTAAACAAAAATCTGCCCCCCCCCCCCCGCCCCCTCCGCGGCTCTTGGAAGTTTCGTTGTTTTGTTTGCGGCTCTTAGGCCGGGTCAACCTGGCCACCCTTGCTCTAGATTATTACATTAACTCTACGATGCCACGGGTTCTCCGAGCGCCCAAATTTTCTCGGCCGTCCCTACCGCTGAGTAATTCCTTTTCCCAATTTAAACGCCATTTTACCGGATCTGAGCCACCTACTGATGCATAACTACGAGCCAAACACTCCCTAGTGTGTGCATCATTGTTTAAATGCTCATATGCTTATTTACTGCCTTATTGCATCCATGACGAGAACAGTCCCTTGGCTGATCATTGAGAAAGTTGGAGGCTTCTCGAAATCGTAAAGTTTCAGAACCTCTGCTTTGATTGATTGATTGATTTAATATGTTTCAGTGGCACAAGGGTCACATAAGTGAACAATGGCTATTCTGCTTGAAGATTCAAATTAAATGAGGTCAGTACAGCTCTGCTGCTTAAAATATACTTGGGCCTGAATGTCTTTTACGAAACTAAGTATATGTTCTTAGGAGATACGACGGACTTATGATCAAGGAGGAGAGAAGGACGATAAGGAAGCTGCTGTTCATAAAAGTTATGAAAGTGATCTTTCTGATGTTGTCTATATAATAAGCATGAGATTAATTAGTGCAAAACTTTTTGCGGTCCACCAGACTGTACACAATCATGTGCATCCGTCCTACTAAGAAGATAACGGCAGGTTAGAGGGTTACTACGGCATTTCCTTCATAGTCTCCGATTTGCCTGGAAGTTTGCTTATTACGCCAACAAAATACTTGGAATGGAGGGTGTGCTGATAAGGACAATATAAATAATAGAAAGAACTTGTGTTCCTCCCATTATTTGTATTTCGGATTTTTTCGGGTAAATCCAAAAAAATCCGAAAGACACTCACCGGTAAATTTTTCGTCAATTCATATTTATCCGAAAAACTCAGAATTTCGAGGTCACAGCGACAAAATAAACAGCAAAAAAGACAAAGTTTTACAACCAAACTTTACAACAGCACAAGGTCAGTGGTCCTGAGGAGATTCCACTTCAGTTTCTTTTAAAATTAAGAACTACTGACAAAATGGGGTTTGCTTTTTAGCACGTCGATGTTCCCTCGAGACAACAAGTCATGGTACCCTGACCTTATTTATTCTGTTTTCGAATTTTTAAATTTTTCTAACAATGTTGTTAGAAAAATTTTTGAAATTTTTCTAACAAAAATGAACTCGGATAAACCCCGAATCCCCAGCGAAAAATAAACTCCGAAAAACATCCTCCGAATTTCACGAGAAATAAATTCTGAAAACATGGAATTCTATTTTTATCATACACCAACACATAGCTAAAATAAAAACCCAAATATTAAACAAAACAAAAAAAATAATTTTTTTGCAAGGTAACAACTGAATTTACAATTTTGATTCTCACCGTGTTTTTCAAAGTGAAAGTCTCTACTGGCAACAATGAAAAAAGGACATAAGGGGAAAGCAAGGGTTCACTTTTTGAACTTTGTTCCCAACTGATTACAAGCAGTTTCATGATGTCAAATGCATGCTTTGAAAGCTGGTTCAATCAGCGGCCCAGCAGCACGAAACAAATGCTTGGCATAGTTTACTTTTAGACTGGCCACTCCACCTGCAAGCCTGCCTTTCCCCGAGTCAAGGCACTAAAAAGCGCGGGTATATATGAAAGTTGATTTCGGCATCATTTTCCCTTCCCGACTTCACAATACCTATTCCGAATTTCGCGATTCTAAATAGCATACCGGGAAGGGTAAAGGCCGGTGATTCCGAAAGTTAGTGGGACGATTTAAGGAATCGCCGGAATACCCCTTTAAGCGGGCATGGCCTATCCTAGAGCCCCTGCTTTGGAGTACGAACGATCCTCGGAAACTAAGACGCAGAAGTCGGCCGCAGGAAAGGATGCCCACCTCTGGTCGTTGATGAGGTCCTTCTTGAGCAGGGAGATGAGGTGCAGCACGTACTCGAGCACGATGCTGGCCGACCCCGGCAGCATGCCAAGGGTGTCCTTCTCCACCGAGTCTTGGAAATAGCGCAGGGCGTTGGAGATCTGGCGCATGTCCTGGCTCACTTGGATGTCACCCTGCAACGGCATCATCCACCCCAGGGAGGAGTTCGTTTGCTCCTCGGGAGCGGGAACCAGCGCATCTTGGGACATGACGTCTCCGTCACTTGTGCCGAGTTCGACCGAGACATTAAGTCCTCACTCTCGTTCTCTCTCGCAAATTAAATGCCGATCTTTCGGCATCACTGACTGCAACTAGTCTTAACGCTTGCTATTTTGTAAGGCTCTAGAGCTTCCGGAAAACATTGGTAGCGTAGCGAATCTCCGAGAAAGTGAAAAATACCACTTATAAAGAAATCTTTCTAATTAACCCCAGTCGGTGTTCTTTTCTTCCTGCTAACACTCATTACAGATAACCAATCTTTTTTATTTCCACAGCAAGTTTCAACAGCAGGGTAGAATACAGTGCCAAGGCACCATTCAATTAATTTTGCAATGCACACTCGTATAGTTTTGGAAAAAAAACGAGGTCGAAACAATAAGAAATCCGACGTCAAATGCGCCATTGAATTTATTTAATCAATATCCTTTCTAGATTTCGGCGGTGGGCCTGAAATCACATCTTTTGGATTAAATATTTTATTTTTTTTATTAATTTTGGTCTGCCCCAGACAGGCCCATCACTTCTAAAATATTCAGAATTCTGCGACACAGAGAAATTCGAAACCCAAGTCACAAAATATTTTTATAGCGATATAGAAGTTAGGTTTATGTCCTAAAAAAAATTCCTCCCTGTAACGTCCTGTGGGCTGACACCACCAAAGATCCCTATATAAATGATTAAATCAATAGATTTCTTCCAGATCGTCGGGTAGTCATGCTTTCGCATTAATTACAGTCACAGACAAACAGACAAGGTGAGAATGGGAGAAAATAGTTTTGTAACGTCCCGTGGGCCGACACCACCCAAGATCCCTATATAAATGATTAAATCAATAGATTTCTTCCAGATCGTCAGGTGGTCGTGCTTTCGCATTAATCTACAGTCACAGACAAGGTGAGAATGGGAAGGAATAGTTTCAGTTGCCCCGCCTCCAGCGCGAGTTTAAGTGCGGCGCCCAGCGACCGCCGTCTGAGGAGCCCGTGGCAACCCACCCTGCCGGGGCTACTGCGGGCGGCCAGGGCGGAGGTGGCGACCGCGGTGGCGGCGGCGGCGGCCGTGCGGGCTACCGGGGCCCCGCCGTCCGGCCCGTCGGGGAGGTCCAGGCAGGACTCCTTGGACTTGGACTTGGCCCGGTGCGACTGCGTCTGCTGCGGGGACTGGGCCCTGCCCCCCGGGATCGAGGCCCCCCGCATCTGGTGGATCTTGCCCAGGATGTCCTCCTTGAAGGACCGCGCCCGGCGGGCCAGCCGGCTGCCCTTGGGACGGCCCAGCTCTGGGGAGGGGACGCGGTGCTCTTCATACTCCGAAGGAATGGCGAGGATATACCGTAAAACCCTCTGTTTTCACGGCCCCAGCGGGGTCATATCGCAACCACTAGATTTTGCGATTTCTGAAGGCTGGGATTTGCCTCTAAACACAATAGTAATATTCGCGCCGACAAAAGTTAGCAAATTTTACAGTTTGTGAAATCTGAAAAAATTAGAGGCCGCAAACATAAAGGGTTTTACAGTGGTCTGTTTCGGGTTAAAGGTAAGCTCCGGAGGTTTCTTGAGCTACCCACACTAAACACACTTCTAGAATACCCAGGCCTCACTCTTCCTGGCATGCTATTTATTACCTCTAAATTCGAAATGGCTAGTGTTGAAAAAACGATGGCAAATGAAGGTTGTGATAAAACCAGCATTCTAATCTTCCTACGCTCTTCAGTGGGGCAGCGTTGTACATTGCATAAGTTGCAAGTTAAGCAGGCAGTCTAAAAAGACGCAAACTTTTGCTGACGTGAGTTTTTTCAGCATTCATTTCACACCGCCAAACTTCTTGTAGACCGCTGGGAACAAGCTGTACTGCGCCCCCATCACAACGTTTGACATAAAACTTTCGGTGTTGCCGGTAGAGACTCTCGACCTCTTGGACAAAATTTAACACTTCAAAAACTGGGCGAAAAGTAAAAATTATATTCTGACCTATAACTTGGGTTACTAGTTCAGATATGTTTATTAATCTGCTGAACCGATTTCGAGGCAAGTCAGTGACTATAGAAATTGCGCTTTTCAAAAAAAGCGGGACAAGCTCATTCCACAAAGCCCTCCACCCTTTTCACTTTAGTAGAGAACAGCACCTAGACAGGCCTCAGCACCAGCAGAGCCGTATATGTAGAGAGTTTGGTCAATGGGAGGCGCGGGCAAAGCCAGGGCGTGCGGCAGACTCGGAAAGAGGGCTTGGCATGCTCTCTTGACCAATCGGAAGCCGAAAAGAATCCCGTTGCGGTGGTAGCGAGAAACAGTTCTGATCGAAAGTCTATGTTCGTATATGGTTTTAATAAGTGCGTAAGAGTGAAGTGTAGTAACTCTTTGTGGTTGAAAATGGGGTCACGTGTTATTTTGATCATGATCATCCAGAAAGATGTAAGAAACGAATGCGCCACTCAACTCTGTTTTGCGCGGACAGTGTATGACCGCTCAAACAGCAAATTACCGGCCCTCGGCGTTTGGCATACGATCGTTCCGCTAGTCGCACTGTTCCACCATCATTTTTCATGAGCGTGATTGGTACATCACGTGTACCATATTTTCAGCCATCGAGAGTTACTCCAATGCAGTTACCAGGTTTGTTTCTCGCGACCACCGCCAGGGTATTATTTCCGGCTTCTGGTTGGTCACATTCGAATTTCTGAAGACGCCCTGGAACACACCCAGCCCGCTTTCGGCCAATGGCGCCTCCTCATTTGTCTCCTATACTTCCCAACGAATGGCCAAACTCTCTACATATACGGCTCTGAGCACCGGATCTTCCGCGTCATCTAAAAGCACAGACTGCGTACGGGGGCTGCTTCGACGTTGCCTTAGGACTCGCATTCAGTCAGAGAACTTGCAAAAAAAAAATTGAGACGCAAAAGTGTAACGGGGCGATTTCCCTGCTAAACTTAGTGGGAAAATTGGTTGGTGTAAAATTATACACCAATTCAAGTCTTTTGCCTGCCACATCTAGCAAAGAAACATTTCGTCCATCAACTACTTGAGCTGTTGCAAAGGACCAATTGCTGTCAATGAAAAGAAAGAACTTTCCAAGGTCCTCAATGCACTTAAAAAAAAAAGTAAAAAAAAAAGGAAAAAAGACAGACATTTAATAAACTAAAAAAAAAGACTTGTAGAGAATAAAATTTAAAAAAAAATGTCCACAAGCATGAAAACATTTTACCTCACATTCTGTGCATGTCAGCCTTATCGTAAAGATAAAGCATTCACTCGTTTCTCTTTTTCTTTTTTTCTAGCTTCCTCGTCTGTATAGTTGCTTTTTCATAAAGTAATTCCTCAAGAAATGAGGTACTGTCACCAAAAATATTACTGTGAACGGCACAACATGCTTACTTTGGTGTACCAGCTTAGTTAATAAAGAAATTCTGTCCCCAAACTAAGTGTCTAACACAAAATTTAGGTCCCAGTCTCTAAACTCTTTCACGAATGAAGAGACGATAAATAGCCAGACTGCGGTTTTATGTCTAAAATAATTCTAATAGGTCAGCAGCTGGGCATGAAATGGAGTAGTTGCTCTCACGGGCTTGCCTTGATGGTAGACACATCTCACAGCAGTTACAAAATTTAATACTACCAAATAGAGAGATGAAGCACACACTGTTTTCCTAAATGAAGCACACAATTTGTTTCTTTCCAATAAAGCACAATAAAAAAAAATTGTTTCTAACTTATGTGAAGAGAATACACACAAAAAAGCTTTAAATAGAGCTTTGTAGGGTTCACAACACAAATAAAGCCCGATTGCACACTTCCTTCATTCTCGTACTATGCCTTCTTCCCCAAAAGTAATTTTAAAATAAAGCAAATAAGATTATACCTTTTCACGAGGTCACCTTGCGGTTCCCACAAACTAACCTTCCACAGTCACTTGTTATGTAAAACCAAGCCTACCGGTGCCCAAGTTATGTTCAGTTCTGGTTCGTAAAGTATGTTTGGTTGGATAAGTGTGTGCACATTCAGAACCCTTTTTTTTTAATATTATCCAGGTCTTAGCAGCACAGCCTTTGAGTGCTGCACTCGAAAGAGCTAATAGCGTAATAACCTTTAAAAATCCTAGTTCCACAGACAACCTCGAGACCTGCATATCCCAATGAATTTACATGATTTAAAATATTCGCTACAGGACAGAAAAAATATACAAGCTTGACACCATCGAGAGCAAAAAAAGAAAAAGCACACATAGACAACCCTTTCGAGTTTGAGACTGCTCACACTTAAGAATGTTCACAAAATTCCTATGGCTACGCACAAGAATTTTCTAATGCATTGGAAAATATGTAGCTAAGAAAACAAAGTATGATTGACAAACTTAAAACCTTTACACTAAAAAATTAACTAAAAAGACCCAGTAATTGTAATTATAGTATTTTGTGTCTGTTTAGACAGCAAAACGTTAGTCAGCCCCAGGGGGCATCTGGTGTGTTTGCTGCAGATAGGAAACTTAGCCAGTGCAGTACCGAAGTCTTTATCGTGAATTGCAAGGCGATATGGTACACGACCGCACACCGGTGCGATGCTGATCCAGGTCAAAGTGGGAAGGAATGCAGATTGAACCTAGGATCCCTGGGTGCTGCAACCCAAGCTTTCACTTCACATGCTTCGAGCTGCGGTGCTCTAACACGCTCGGCCACCAATTCCCCCACAGGCTCGGTGCACAAATTACATGACAGGCAAGATCTTTCGCGAGTAACGTACGATGAGAGAAGTCTTACTCACTTTTCAGCCAGACAAATTTTGACACCACAAAGTCAAGTTCTTAGCTAATGTAGTATTCTAGGCTGAAAGGAGAAGGAACGAGCAACTTCTTCCAAGAGCAGCAGGGACGCGCGCTAAGAATGCAAGAAACTGTCGTTGACAGCGGTTTGTAGGCAAGAGTGAAATGTCTGGGACAAGCGGAGAGCTCATAGATAAGAGGGCTCCGTGTACCACGCACAAAGAAACACGATATGGCTGCAACAAAAATTCTACGTCTGGCTGCCATCCCCAGTGTGGCTTTACTGCTCTATGAGACACGAGGCAGAAGCTGGATTCATGTGCGCTATATAGAATCTGGGTTAGCTGATATACAATTGCAGCTAGTACTAAAACTTCCAAAAAATGTTTGTTTCTGATTTTATGAATAAAGACATTCATGTGTTCTTGCCATAGCAGTAAAAATGTCTATCAGATGTCAACTTCTAGACCTGTTTCAAAACCTTCAATCATATGGCCTTGTCCAAATGAATGAATATAAACCCCTGTCTCCTTGTAGAACAAGCTGCTGGCTCTCAGTTTGCTTTAAACAATTCTTCCCATCTGAAAAACTGAGTGTGCAGGTGCGCTGGTGGTACCTAACCATGTCGTTTAAAACCCTGGACTGTGGTGAAGAAAATGAAGAACTTTTAGTCAAAGGAACAGACAAAGAAGGGAAGGTCTCAAACTCAAAGAGCTGAGTTTGAGACATTCCCTTCTGTGTTTGTTTCTTTGACTAAAAGTTCTTCATTTTCTTCACCACAGTCTAAGGTGTTAAACGACATGATTCTTCCCGTTTCTCCAAAATCTAGGCATGAATCACCGTCACTTCAAACACAAATGATGGACACCGCATTCCGCAAATACTGCAGTGAATGTGTAAATAAATTCCTGAACGAGCTGCTGATACACCTGCACACAACTTGCAGGAGACAAAGAACAATTAAAGAATGTACTTACTGGTGAACCAGATTAACAAAAATGAGCATTCATTCAATGCTCTTTTCTTTACAGAGATTTTCATGTTGCCAATGTCTGAACAGCTTACTTCATCCAAAAACTGTAACTCCATCAAACAAGTGTCATTAGAGGATGCTGCTTCCAAAAGAGTCGGAGCTCCGCCTTTCTCTTTCCAACGGCCCAGTTTTGAAGCCGGGCAACAAAACGTGAGAGAAGAATGGCTACACTCTCATTGTCACTTTTTCCAAGAGACGGGAGACCGCTCTGTGGTTGCGTAACTCACTTTTCTGGGTCACGCACGTACGCGCATTCAGACATATATTGCCTAGCAGGAAGTCTGACTAGTAGAGCAATGTTTGCCAGGATACAGATTTTTGTTTGTTTAACTTCGCTGCAGACTGTCTGGAGGAATTGAAGAGAAAGATAATTTATTATCACCTCAATCTGTCAAAACCCACGTTAAACCATCGGTCTAAGCTAACAATGTTACTCGGCATCAGCTGACGTGCACTTTTAAATTTTGTTGAGATGTAACCCTGTGCAGAAAATTATATAATCTTTCTTTCTCCAGTTTTTAAGAATATACTGAGGCAGACTGGCTTTCAAAACAAAAAGAGGAAACCTCACACACACACGCAAAAAAAACAAGAGAAACTTGTGTTCGTCCCCTTCTGTGTTCCTGAGTCTCGGGTTTTATTACCAAGAAACTGGAAGTGCTCTTTGTCCAGTTTTGTTTCTTGTCCTTTCTTATATTGAGAAAATCACCTTCAACAACCAAGACAAAGTAAAAAGCCTTCTAAGAATTTGTTAACTTTAGAAGTACCGGCTCGTATCGGAATAAAATTTACAAACTTGCAACAAACTTGCCAAAGATGTATGCGGAGAGCAAGTCGTCTGCTTCTCGCAGAGGAGTTGCGGAGACATCAGAACGACACGCAGCTCTGATTGACAGCTGGAAGACCTCATTGCTAGATGCCTTGAGGTCTACCCACTATTTTTTTTTTACATCAGCCAATAAGAGCTCGGTGTTCTGACATCATCGCAACCCCTGTGCAAGAAGCAGACAAACTTGCGCTCCACAATGATTCTATATGCAGCTTGTTTGGAATAAATATACTGATTTGTAACCCAATTATGAAACCTGAAATATTGTCTTTGAATTCTGCCAAAATTCCGAAAATCTAGATTTAGCGCAGGGCTTTCTTCCCTTGCATGTTTCCCAATACAACTCCTTAGGTTATATATATATATATATATATATTTTTTTTTTGTTAGAAAGTTTTGCTCGGGAAATTCAGAGACTTTTACGCAAGCAGATGGTACCCCCCACGCAGTTTGCCGATAAAGTCAAACAGAAAACAGCTCTTGACGTTTCGGGAACAGTGCCAATTAAGATCTCTCTTTAAAAGAAGAGGAGCATAGCAGCTTTAATGAAAGAAATTAGGTCGAACGCGCCGCTCCTTTCTAAGGCGAAGCAAGCGTCCGCAGGCAAAGAGAAACAACACTTGTCACAGAACCGTAGCCCGAGCGCAGCTTTAACCAGAAACTTACATCACCACCGTCAACCAATAAAAACAGTTAATGTTGCCCCTAGACAGAAGTTGATAAGCTCTAAAATTATCTTACCAACCCTACAAGTTGAAAAGTTAGGTAGTTTAGATTCACGGCGAAATGGAGCAGATGGGACGGCTGCATCGATTAGCCAGCGAGCGTGTCAGCTGATGATGTGCTGGCGAAACAGGATCCCTCAAGGTCCTTATTTTTTTTTTTTTTAAATAATAATTTAAACGCGTGAAATGTGTCGACAAAAGTATCTAATGATTGAGAGGAAGGGACCGTCGCTCCAGAGTGCAAGTGGAACTCGAAACGTTCGGCGACACGGCGTATCACTTGGTATGCAGCCCACACGCACGTTGAAGTTGCTCGAACAACGATCAAAACGTTCAGGTCCATTATTTAGAAACTGAATTTTGACAGAAAGCAGGCTCGATCGATGTTGATAAATAACGAAATTCGCTGAACTTTCAGTCACGATGTACACCAGAGTGAATATGTAAACATTAGATGCAACTGGCACTTGAGCGAAAAGGCGGTCGAAAGATTCGCGATAACACAAGGGGAGCCGTGTGCCAAATCGGCGTTTAAAATGCAATCAGAAAACAACACAGCCGATTCGAGGAAAATCCTCGCAGTAACGGTGATTTTTTTGGGCTTGTTTTTGGAAACATTTTCTCCTACGGGTGTCTCGTACGTAGACCATTGTGGAGATTGAGGGGGGGATACGGAGCATTGTCGCTTAGCTGCACTCACCATGTTTGTCCAGTTTTTTCGACATGGCTCACCGTTGCGACGTTATCTAACATTTTAACATTGTACTTTGAATGAGCTCAACTTGAACACAAATTAGTCTCCATAGTGTAGCAAAAACTGCATCCCCTCCCTTGCTCAGCCTCCGAAGAAGCACGAAACGGGCGAAACAGGCCCATTGTTGAGTGACCGCCGTATATGTTTTCTGCAGTTTCGCTAAACGCGGATGTTTCTTGCTCACGGGCGACTGTCTGAACAAATGTCTCCCGGTACTTACGCAATAAATAAAAACCCTCACCACAAACATTTATTGCGCTTAGTAGTGCCAAGGAGATGAAGCTCAGTTTGAACGGTTTGAACAGTTAGAAAATTTAAAGATCAGTGATATTCAGTTAGTCTACAATACACCAGTCAATCCAATCCAGTGTTCGGAGTCGTCCGACTGGTTGGTTGGTTTGATTTCGGGTGTGCACGCGGTCGTAGCGGTCACTGTTTTCGCCCTGTAATTAGTTACGCTCCAAGGTTCAGTTTTTGACTATTACTGCGGTCTACGAAGACCCTCTTCGTAACACGATGAGCGCTTGCGCGGCAGCCATGGCTGCCCTCCGAAACGTCCGCGATGCAAAGTTCTCTGGCGCACTTCTACGTGCCGCGTGCCCCCGTACTTTGGGCACTTTGGGTGTAGAGGTCTTGGCACCCGGCGCACCACGGCTGCCGGTAAGTGCAAGAGATCACCACAGTCTCGTCCCGAGAACCCGGGAACAGCCCTTGACATGGCTGTGCACCAGCCAACTCCGCTGGAAATCCAAGAAGTCCAAAGCCAAGGCGCGTCAGGAGGCCGACGAAAGCGACGACGACGAAGACGAAGAAGACGACGAGGAGGCCGATGAGGACTTGGCGTACGGCGACAACGTGAGACCGCCTTTGTCTCGTCCCTGAGGGTGGACAGCATCATGAAAGCTGGCATCGGGATCTCTAAATCGTAAGAACGAAGTTTATCTTTGGGTCTGGCGAGAATGCACTAAGCCGATGTGCACGCGGCTTCCCAGGAAAGTGGTCGAAGCCTTCTACAGTAGCCTGATCAGACTGAATGGCAACAGAATCTCCAAGAAAAGCACCAGGTGAGTGGTGGCTGACCAGCAGCTGCGCCGTCTTGTTGTAGGTGTCTTGCAGGGAAAGTCCTTCGTTCAGCCCTAGGCTCAGACTGCGGTGGAAGCTCAGTGCGTTGGACCGGGGGGGGGGGGGGGGGGGGGAGGGAGAGGAGGGGGGGGGGGGGGGGGCTATGTTCGATAAAATGTTTCGTTTCTCCTAACTTCCGTCATTTGAGCCTCTAGCCAATCAGACGCAATATCGTCACTTCCGTTTCTTTTTAGGACAAACAAAACATTTGTCGAACATAGCCCCCCAGTCATGCGTGGATCCTTCGTCACGTGATGACGCTCTCGCCCACATGCGCGAAAAGCTGGGCCAGGTGATTAAGGGGAGGTGGCTGATTGGTCCGGCACGGCGTAG
Organism: Ixodes scapularis; assembly: GCF_016920785.2. Taxonomy (NCBI): domain Eukaryota; kingdom Metazoa; phylum Arthropoda; class Arachnida; order Ixodida; family Ixodidae; genus Ixodes; species Ixodes scapularis. Next base: position 15,218,985 of record NW_024609868.1, on the reverse strand, counting down.
CGCCCACGGCAGTCTCAGCTGGGAGGTGAATGGAGTTTAGCCGCTGCGCCTCTGCCGGCACCATCTGTCGGTGCGATATCCATTCATACTTTGCATGCGTGCTACACTGCGTACATGGTGTCCTGCGCTCCTTTTACGACGTCAGGCCCCCTTCCAGATTTCCTTCTCCCGCACTGTGCCGCTTTGGATGGGAAGGGGGAGCTCCTGTGCTCTTTGGAAAGCGCTTTCACAAGTCAACACACTGTTTGCAATCAAGTCCGCGTTTGCCCACACCACTGAGCATGCGCAGAAACCAGATTTGCACGAAGCATCTGCACATGCGCCACTCTCCAGGAGCGCCACCACGTTGACATGACGTCAGAGCCTTATGTTGGGGAATGGGTACTGTGCATGTCAAATCGAGATATAATTTTCATTTTTGTGAACAGGAAAGTTAGATTGAAGTATGTTTCTTCTTACTCCCCAATGCAGAACCACTTTGTTTCCTTTTGATTACTTGATCATTGATTGTGCCTCAGGAAGACCTGTACATATCTTGCATGTGGTGTCATTTGCAGCCATGCCAGTATTTTATGTGCCGCGAGCGTTCGGTTTCCGTGTTAGTTTCACAACGCAGAATTTGTAGTTCGAAGAAAGCAGTAAGTGGAAATAACCGTCAGTACCCAGCAATAGCGACACTCGCAAGCTGTGTGTACATCGCTCGATCAATCAATCAGGTAATTATTTCTTTTAGAATGGGACACAATTGCTACTTGAGTGACATGAATCTGACAGCGGTTTCTCGAAATTAAATTTATTATTTGTCTGTGTCAGGGTAGAGACATCCTTCATTTCATCGAGTTTAGTCAGTGCGTTTTGAAGAAAGCATATACTTTGGGCAGTAAAATGGTTCCGGAAGGTGATGCAACATGAAAAAGAAAGGGGGGGGGGGGGGGGGGGGGGGCTATAAATCAGATGGCACCAAGAGATGCTGGAGTGTTGCACACTACAGGGAAAGATTTAAATAAGTGAATGATAAAATAGATCAGTTATCTTCCCCCCACACTAGCTTGTGTATGTGTGAAAGCTTTCTACCTTTGTTTATTTTTTTTCATAGAGCAAGTTCAAGAAGTGCGGAGGAGTAACGAGCTCCAATGTTGCAAAATTATTCCTATAGTAATTGTACGACAAATTTTGCAATTAGTGATATAGGAGAAAGTAATTAAATTTCAATCAGCTAGTCTTAGTGGAAAGTATTCAGTTTAGTTAAAGTTGTTCCAGCTCTGTTAAATTACACCAATTCGATTGCTGTATTTCAATTACCGTCCGAGCATGTCTGCTGCTGAGGTGTCGACTTCTCGTGGACTGGAGATTTCCGGTCGTGTTCATGAATCGTAATCTTCTTGCACGAAGTGGTGTCCTTAACCTTGATGTGCTGGATGCACATAGGGTTTAACTGTTGAAATTAAAGACACCGGCTTCTAGATCCTGTAAGCCGCCACCCAATTAAAAGGGAACAGCGCGAAAGACAAGGACTAGTGCAAGAAGTGCGCAGGACAAGCACTGACTGGAAACTGACGTTTAATGCTTGCCAATCAGCAGTTGTCCTGTCTACTTCTTCTAGTCCTTGTCTTTTGCACTGCATTTTTTTCCGTCATAAGTAAACAACTAGCCTGCCAGTTGATTTTAGTTCTCGTGCTGTGTGACCATAGAACACTACTCCCAACGTGAACTTCTCGCAGCGCTTGTTCCTCGCCATTGAGCGTGATTGATCTTTCTCATGCAGCTGGAGAAAGGCGACGAGCTGGACTTGATTGTGGGCCTGAAGGCGGAGAACCCAAACCTGATGGAGGTGCACCGGGTCACGCTGCTCCAGGTGCACAACGACCAGCTGACGGACAAGGGGCGCTTCAAGGTCCAGCTTCGCAGGCAAAAGAACCTCACCATCGAGAAGTATGCGGACTACGAGTAGATCTCGCCGTGGGCCAGAAGATTTCGGTACTCTGCCGCGAGAACATGGAGCGAGGGAAGTGTGAATGAGGTATTCAAACCGATTTAGTGACTGTTTAGTCGATCAGTGGGAGAGGTGGTCATCTCTTTGGATTAGAAGTTCCTCAGTACTTGTGTACGTAGTCACTGGCAGAATTAGAACGGCAGGCAGGTCATCCAATTGTCTCGTGTCCAATGCGTCCGACAGAGATACCCTACCATTCTCGCCCTACCAATGATTATATTAATGCGCAGTCTCCCACGGGCCACGATATGAAAGGCCCATTTGCCTAGCCAGTTGTTGATGCATCTGTGCTAAGCAAGCTTTGACCAGGGTCGCTTTATTTTATTTTGGGAGAGAGAATAGAATGAAGGTTCTTGCATCAAGAAATCTGAGACTTGCCAAAGCATATTCAGCACAGCTACCTGAAACTACCTTGTCGAATGGGTCTTTCATACTGTTGGAGGCTGTACATTTCAAAGTATGGAATGCCTGCTAGCTTGCACTTGTCGACTTCATTTCCCTTATTTGCTGTTTCATGCAATAAAGAGTTTGGGCTCCTCTTTGCTTT